>NW_026889790.1:595000-1067500 GCF_033153115.1 Saccostrea echinata
GACAATATCACTGTATCGACCATAGAACTTGCAAAATGTTGACTATAAACGAGACTTTTGATATCCTTGTTTCGTCAACTTGTTTTTCATAGTTTGTCTCGTGTTAGAAATTGTTCGTACGTAGAGCATGCTCTTGCGTATCGAATCAACTGGATGATATGAAGTCTTTATGCAGGTGATAATGGTATATTAAGAATAAGATATTAGATATTATTTTGGAGATGAACAATTTAAGAGTTAGAATATGTTGAAGTGTTTTAGAGTAAAGCTCCCAGTGATCTGAATGATTATTGGTCAGAGATGTCTATATCCAAAATACACAGTTTAATTTTATCAATATTTATTATGTAAAGCCATTTACATTATTGGATCGGACATCAGGCACCGTACCTGTGTAAGTCCTCTCCAAGAAGGTTAAGGGTCACAAATGTTTAGAATTAACTATAAAGTGTAATGATTGACAATAATGAAGTAGTACATATTCAATTATACTAGTTTAAAGCTAATGCAACTAGAAAATAGACAAATCTATTATATTATACATTATCTAAGTCATTTTGGGCGAAATTTGTACGTGGAAATGAAAAGGTATATATTTGAAATAAAAACTTTTGTGGATAACTAAATATTATAGAATACACAAACTTCTTACAGTTCTAGTATTTATAATGTTTTCAAGACAAACTTAAACTAATATAAACCTTATGGTTAACAACTTTATCACTCAAAGAATTTAATGAAATTCAGATTTATTTTGAAATATGCGAATGAATAATGTTCAGAGAAACGAATGATTTGTAGCTTTCGTAAACTGTAATTAGACTGTAGATAAATATCACTATATCTTGGGGGGGGGGGGAGGAAAAATTTTATAAGAAATACTGTACAGATTTGAAAACTTGCGTGTTTGAATATTAGAACTCTGGGGAAAAAAACAAATGGTCATTCCTGAAGTGTTTTCTATAAAACTATATTATATATAAACATGTTTTATGTACAAATTTGTGTGGTTTGGGCGGAATGAACATAACTACTCGATGTACTGTCACTCTTCCTTGTAATATTTCGACATCATACCTTAATTAATTAACTATAAAAAATTTCCTTATTATAATTGATAAAGTTCTATCTCATTAATGCGTTTCCTGTTGCAATATATGCTACATCAGATGATGGGTTTGAATTGGGGCTTTTCAATACCACTTCAAAATTTGTACTAAGTCCAAAATTATTCCATCGTATATATCCATGTATGAAGAATATATGTCTCCAAAATCAACATATTCACTTATATAGGAATTTTAAGCTTTTGTAACATTAAAAATTATAATGAAATACTTGCTTGTGACACATAAAACTCAAGGGTGCTCTGAAGTTTATGATGTATAAATCAGTAAAAAAATAACTTTGCGGAAAAACATGTCTAGCTATGACTACTATAGTAATATCTAAAATTAGATGAAAGATAGGTTAATATTCAGACCGTCGCGGTGTTTCAAAAACATTTTCACATACGCGTCAGTACAAAAGCTAAGTATCCAAGAATTTGTCCCAAAGGGGAAAATGTAGTATACACACTTGTACTAACTGATTCCCTTTTAATTTGTATGGTGGCATATTTCTGCCCCTTGTGTGCAAGTTATTTTTCTATCAAATATGCCGACATGCAAGATAAATATGTTGACATGCAAGATAGTTATGTCAACATGCAACATAACCATGTTGACATGCAAGAAAATTGCAATCAAATAAAAATTATAAAAAATCTTCAAAAATCTCAAATATCGCCTACATGTGACATCCAACATGCTAGATGGTACTTATTTATGTTAACATGCGAGATAAATATGTTGATATGCAACTTATTTATGTCAACATGCAACTTGGTTATGTTGACATGCAAGATAAAATGTTGATATGCAACTTATTTATGTCGATATGCAACTTATTTATGTCGACATGCAACTTGGTTATGTTGACATGCGAGATAAATATGTTGACATGCAACATATTTATGACGACATGCAACTTATTTATGTTTACATGCATTTTTCAGATACAGTTCTGCTATGACCTTAACCTTAGACCTTGAATCATAGTTCAAAGTCACTGCACACCCTTTAAAAGAGACCTCGGACGAACAGATTGACGGACGGACACATTAATTACTATAGGTAGCCCGCAGAGAGGGGCCCTAAAAACGTTTTATAATCTACGGTCACGTTTCTGAATCGCCAGGACATTTTATCTAAGGAAATCCAATTTATACTTTGTTGTCCTCCTCATATTATAGAAAATAATTTAAACTGCAACATTTGCTTAAATAAATTTTCGATCATTAAAATCAACTTCAATTTTACCAACAGAAAAAAAAAACAGAACCGTGCCTCATTGCACGTGTCTTGGGTAGTAACGAATCTGCACGCTCGCACAAATGTTCAAACTGTGTATCACATAATTTCTTTTGCATTTAAATTTAATCATTTAATTCAAAATCTTATCATTTTAAAAATCGATCATATTTAAAAAAGGATATATCCAAAATGAAATCTCAAATCGATCATATTCACTGTAAACTTTTTCGCCATTCCTGGGTCTTCAGACATTTACATCGATTTGTGATTTCATTTTTGGATATTTACTTTTTTGAAATTATATATATCCGCTACTCAACATAATTAAGTTGCATGTCAACATATTTATCTCGCATGTCGACATAACTAAGTTGCATGTTGACATAAACAAATTGCATGTTGACATAACTAAGTTGCATGTTGACATAAATAAGTTGCATGTTGACATAAATAAGTTGCATGTTGACATAAATAAGTAGCATGTAAACATACGTAAGTTGCATGTCAACATAAATAACTTGCATGTCGACATAAATAAGTAGCATCTAGCATATTGGAAGTCACATGTGGGCAATTTTTGAGATATTTTAAAGATTTTTTATAATTCTTATTTGATTGCAATTTTCTTGCATGTCAACATAGTTATGTTGCATGTTGACATAACTATCTAGCATGTCAACATATTTATCTTGCATGTCGACATGTTTGACAGAAAAATAACTTGCACACAAGGGGCAGAAATATGCCACCATAAATTTGTCTTTACTATGTTGGTAAAATTCTTTTATACAAAATCCGATGTAAATATTGAATTGTTTCACGACATATCTACATTATTTTTCAATGACTATCTACATTTCCCAGAGACTGTTTATATTTCAGTCATGAAATTCTACCTTTTTTTCACACATTCACGCAGATTTATGTAAATATGTCATGTTATTTCCTGTTGTCCCTTTTGAGTCCTAAATTCTTAAACCAGTCTTGTTCATCTTTACGACAGCTTTGTTAAATCAAGTTAAGAGGTTTTTCATGAATACATAAGGAACTTTTCAAATATTTTAAACAGATGCATGATATGTAGAATTATTAATTCAAATATCAAATTAAGCAGATCGTATAGTGATAGCAGATATACATATTCATTATATTGCCTATCACAATCTAGGGCATTTTAATTAATGGGGGGGGGAGGTAGGAGAAAGAAGATGTAAGGAGGGACAAGGGTAGAAAGGGAGTATGAAGAGGGGGGATTTAGAGGGAAAGAGTACTTAATAGAAAGGAGGAGTAAGACCGTCACAGACTAGAAGTAAAGGGGGGAGGGGGGGACGACACTCTCCTAAATATTTAAGTACCTGACCATGACGCACCCTCAAATATCTAGCATCGATATCAAATTTCACTAACTCGACGATGAATTTCCAAACACCCTGTAAACAGGTATGCAAAATAAACAAGTCACGAGAAAGTAAGACTCATGTGATCACAGCTGTATAAAACCGTACTGTACACGGAAGAATCGATTAACGAAATCCCCCACCAGAAGAATGAAGTCCATCTTTCTCGCAGTTCTGACGGTTCCTTTACTTTGCCATTTGACACAGGGATGCTGCACCCCCGAACAATGGAGAGGGGATATGGGTTTTTTGGTCGGCACTAATAAAAACGGGAAAGGGGGATACGAAGCGGTAAGTAAAAAAAATAACTGTCCTGGATATTAACCCGCTCTGTTTATGTAAGCACTGGATTTTTACTGCAATATATTTTATATTAATATAGCAGTAGTAATTAATTTAAAATGGTAGCATACTGTTGTGTATACAGTATGATATAGACGAGGTAATTTATAAACAAGGGTTAATAGAAAATGTGGAATTCTACACGGGGTCATAAGGTGTTGTCAATCTCATCTCTTGTCCATCAGACAAATTTGTAGAACCTGTCAACATTTCCAAACATCAATGAAAATGTTTAAATGAACCATTTACAAATGCCACATTCATTCATTCATAAAGACTTATATTTATAATTGAAAGTTTCTATATGAGGGTAAACTTCATGTTAGAAATTGTAATCTCACCTTTTCTATATCACCGTGACCGCATTCACCTCAGGTTCATTTTCTTGAATATTCATGATTTGCATTATGAAGACCAAGAACATAAAGTTTATTATCTTGTGCTATGAAAAGACTTCTTCCCTCATATTTCCTGATTGTGCAAAATAAACGTATTAGTAGGGTATTTCGGGGTACAAAACGTCTCAGTATTCGTCATACTTTGTAAGGCAATATACCCCAGGTGTGTTGTATTCAGTATGTACTACCTTCCCAAAATGACCCTGACCCTACAAGTATAGTGTTAAAGGCTATAAAAGGCAGTAGACTTAGATGAATGCATGGTAAGATTATGAAAACTATTTTTTAACGTAGGGAAAAGTCCGGCTTTTCTATGATGCCAAGAACACAAAAATAGCCGCCTTTTCAGAGGGAGTTGTAGACGGCAAGTTCTTCAGAGGAGCAATGATCCAAAACTTTGAAGCAGTGAGTATTGAACACAGTTTAGATGTGTTACTCATTATCTGATAATAGTCATGATGGTATAAATGTTTATTATAATATATATTTTCTTTACTCCAGGGAGTTCAGTATGTTGTCGTGAATGGTAACTGCAATACAACAAGACTGAGAGGAAAGGAATTTAAGCCCGCTTGTGTTCCTAGTAAGTCTGTTTCTATTTTCAGGTACAGGGTCAGGTCAAGTTATTGTAATAATTCATTATGATGCAAAGTATATTTTTAGGACACTATGCGTGTATCTGCTAGGGAAACTTAATACCTATTTTAAATGGAGGGCAAATAATTATAGTTAACGGTAAAATAATAATTTGCAACATTTTTTAGAATGCAGGAGAGCATTTTTTTTTTTAAAGTGACTTTAGCGAGTCTGATTAATTTAACTTCGCTCCAAAAACGTACAAGGTAAAACTGATGTTGTAAATGCCGGGTATATATAAAATAAAATTAAAATTAAAATTTCTTCCTTTGTTGTATACCTGATATCAAATGGATGTCACGGTGTACATGATATACAGGCTGTACTCGCAAACATATAAAATACATACACTTTACAACTCTGTATAAATTAAATTGGTTTGCAAAATTTTAATGTACGAAATCAATTTGCAATATTTTCATAGGACGAATATGACTTTGGGTTTTGCTTGATGTTACTCCATCAGATCGTTAAATATTCTTCGACCAGAAGTTAAACGTGTATTGGCCCATCACATTGTTTTGTTTTTTTTTTCTTCTTCTTCTTTTACCTTTCACAGGCGAAAGCAAAAAAGTGAGTGACACACACTTGGGAACATCTACTGATTCACTAGACGTCAGTTCATACGAGATCCCACTAAAGAGGGTCAAGGGAAATGCTTACTTCATGGTTACTAATGAGTTATGTATCCCTATCGGAGAGACTGTCACGGGGGGCACCGAGAAAGGTATGAATAGAGATCCAAGAAGAGATAGATTTGTAAATTATTTTGTAAATAAACAGGAGTCAAGAATTGTGAAAGATGTAGGTCAAAAAATGGCCATATTCAAGGTCAATTGAATATACAGTAAAACTTGTTCAGTACAAACACGAATATACTGAATGTACGGATATAGCGAAGTTTTTCGGGATCCCCTGCAAAATGCTTAACAGTTCCTTTATATTTCTTATAGTTAGAATGCACTCAGGTATAATGAATTTACGGATATAACGAACTGAATCTAAGTCCTGTAGAGGTCAAAAATATATTAGCATCTTTCATAACGATTTTTTTTAAGATCTCAAAATTTAAAGAGTATTGAACTGACATTACTTTTCCTATTTATATTTGAAATTCATTTCATCTGAAAAATTTGGTAATCCAAGATAGGTTTTCTATACATTCAATACTGCATTGAAACTATTCGACACTCATACTTGAAGGAAAACATGTATATTACGAATTTATATACTTTAACAAGTTCATTATAGGGAAATAATGAAGTAAATTTACAGGTCCCTAGAACTTCGCTATAATCGAGTTACTGTAATATTTGTTAGTTACATTTGATTATTAAAATACTGAACAGATAGTATTATTATTATTATTATTAGGAGGTTTCATGGCAAGCATTGGATACACAGGAGTTGAACCTGGGATAGACGACCCCAGAGTTTTTGACAAACCAAGAGAATGCAGAGATAAAATTGAAGAGGTAAGGGTCAACAGTGCTTACAATACCTAACCTTTAAGCTTATCTTTCAAATCATTAATCCTCCCTGGGACTAAGTTATATTTTGAATTTTATTTGACATTTAAAATGCTTCAAATAGTGACCTCTTTAAGTCATATTGTTGAAATAGAAACTTTGCAAGTTGGATAAAATATAGAAAAGTACATGTTCAATAATATGCAAGATCAGATATCCTGATGCATCTAAGTGACCAGGCCGACTAGATGTAGAATATGACTGCTTGAATTTTTTCTCTCTGTAAATTATTTTTTTACTAGTACATGTATTTGTATCCACAGATGAAAAAGTCCATGGAGGACTTTATAATTGAAATTAAGCGTCTGTTTGATGTTTGATATTGTATCCTTGGACTATTACAATGTACATAATGTGTATTGTAACAATCAATGTAGCAATTTTATCTGTCACGTTTTAAGTTAAAGTAAACCCCATTTTTTCTTTGTTATCTTTCACGTTTCAAGTTAGAATAAACCCAATTTTTCTGTATCTCCGTCATAAGGGGACAAACATAGTACTATGGAAAAATACAATGTGTCATTCTAGATCTCATTAGCCATCAAACAAACTAAGCACTTTATCATATAAAATCCTCCACCTCTTTATTTTCATCAACTACATAACACATGAGGAAGTAAAGACGAGAGACGATTTTAGGTAGATTTTTAAATATCTGTGATAGTGTGTTTAGTTATAAATAGAAATACCTATTGTTTTGCCAAACCGCTTACTGTCCAAACTTCCTTGTAAGATTTGCTGTTAAAAAGATATTAACTGATTGTCGGTGTTTATCTTTTATTGGGCCGGGGGGGGGGGGGGGGGATTGTTAATATTGCTACGCTACTGTCAGCGGTGACTTGAACAAAATGTAACCAAAAGAGCAGTTTAAAGAAACATGATCTACTGGCATTATTTTTCAAAGCTTGTTACAGTAACAATCTTCATATAAACATTTAATTGGCTTTATCATTCACATTAATTAAAATAAGCATGATAGGAACCTCGTGATGCAAACTTTCATTTCAGTATGGACAGGTTTTTACTTCTTTAAATCAGCCATCACCTACATAATGCAAATAATGTGATTCTTCTCTTTACAGGGGGAGGTCGATCTCTTTGAAAAGTTTGGAATGTTAAACCACAAAATGTCCAGTCTGTTCAGATAAATAATGCAGTGAAGCTAACACGAAATCCAAGGAAAAAAACCTGCATCATTCATCTTTTTGTCACTATAAGTTTCTGATCTTTGTCAACTTTTTGTATTGGTATGAATCTCTTACATGCCTTTTGAAGAATGTTCTGGACTTTGTATACGTAGTTATGTGTTTTTTGTGTTAGAACATAATTATTTCTTAGTACAAAACATCGAATGTTTACATTTTCTTACAAATTTCATTACTTTTATGAACCACTTGATGCTATAATTCGTACTTACTTCCTTTTTTACTTTGAATAAACACTTTTTTTTTTCATTTTCTAATTATTTTTTTTTCTTATTCATTTAGATAAGTAACATAGAGGTATCTTTGAAATTGTGATTCAAAAAATACAAAACAAAAACTGGGTAAAAGGGTATTAAAAGTGTGTTTGTTTGTATTTTTCCTAAGCTTTTCTTAGCCATGGGGAAGGGAATTTTGCTATGGGCTGAATAATTACGTATGTCAGCGTTGTAAAATTGTTATCCTTGACGTTTGACCGTAAAATTTAGTCAAGGTTAGGTCATTTAAAAGTTCCTTAAATTTTAATATTTTCAAACTTGAAAGCAATATTTTAATATTCTTTTTTCATGAAACATGTTCGTTGAAAATCAAATATTTATATTTCCAAATATTCTTCCTTAAATAAAAGTTCATTTTCTCATGAACAACTTTGGATGAACAAGATTATCTATTTCGTGATGTCAAAACTATAGTGCTGTTTTGTTTCCGAAGTGATCGTTGAATGAAATTAATTCATGGCAAGTCAATCAGGAAAAAAAATGTAAATATAAGATATGAATTTACTTTTTTAGAATTCATGAGGTACATGAACTACAACACTTCACGCCTGCATATTTATCATGAAACTCTAACGCGCTTCATGAAATTGCTGGTGTGAAGCGTCGTAGTTCATGTCTCTATGAATTCTCAAAAATTAAATTCATTTCTTACATTTATCAAAATATCTTAAAAATTGCAGTGACTGAAAGACATCTTACTGTTATTTGAACTGTATAAACTTCCTAGAATTTTATCATTTTTAGCTCACCTGAGCTGAAAGCTCAAGTGAGCTTTTCTGATCACCCGTTGTCCGTCGTCCGTCCGTCTGTCCGTCCGTCCGTCTGTCTGTCTGTCTGTCCGTCTGTCTGTCTGTAAACTTTTAACATTTTCGACTTCTTCTCAAGAACCACTGGGCCAATTTCAACCAAACTTGCCACAATGTATCCTTGGGTGAAGGGGATTCAAGTTTGTTCAAATGAAGGGCCAAGCCCTCTTTCAAGGGGAGATAATAAAGAATTAGTGAAAAATTAATAGCATCTTTTAAAAATCTTCTTCTCAAGAACCACAGGGCCAGGCAAGATGAAACTCATGTGGAAGCATCCTCAGGTAGTGTAGATTTAAGTTTGTTCAAGTCATGACCCCCGGGGGTAGGGCAGGGCCACAATGGAGGATCAAATTTTTACATAGAAATATATAGGAAAAATCTTTAAAAATCTTCTTCTCAGGAACAGTAAAGACCTGATTGGTCATATTTATATGGAAGCATCCTCAGGTAGTGTAGATTCAAATTTATTTAAATCATGACCCCCCGGGGTAGGGTTGGGCCACAATGGAGGATCAAAGTTTTACATAGAAATATATATGAAAAATCTTTAAAAATCTTCTTCTCAAGAACCACAGCAGAGCCATGATGAGTCATATTTATATGGAAACATCCTCAGGTAGTGTAGATTCAAGTTTGTTCAAATCATGACCCCTGGGGATAGGGCGGGGCCACAATGGAGGATCAAAGTTTTACTTAAAAGTAGAAAGGAAAAATCTTTAAAAATCTTCTTCTCAGGAACAGTAAAGACCTGATTGGTCATATTTTTATGGAAGCATCCTGAGGTAGTGTAGATTCAAGTTTGTTCAAATCATGACCCCCGGGGGTAGGGTGGGGCCATAATGGAGGATCAAAGTTTTACATAGAAATATATATAAAAATTTTTTTAAAATCTTCTTCTCAAGAACAGCAAAGCCATGATGAGTCATATTTATATGGAAGCATCCTCAGGTAGTGCAGATTCAAATTTGTTCAAACCATGACCCCCGGGGGTAGGGTGGGGCCACAATGGAGGATCAAAGTTTTACATAGAAATATATAGGGAAATCTTTAAAAATCTTCTTATCAAGAACAGTAGAGCCATGATGACTCATATTTAGACGGAAGCATCCTCAGGTAGTGTAGATTCAAATTTATTCAAATCATGACCCCCAGGGGTATGGTGGGGCCACAATGGAGGATTAAAGTTTTACATAGAAATATATAGGAAAAATTTTTAAAATCTTCTCAGGAACAGCAAAGCCCTGATTGATCATATTTATATGGAAGCATTTCCAGGTAGTGTAGATTCTATTTTGTTCAAATCATGACCCCCGGGGGTAGGGTGGGGCCACAATGGAGGATCAGAGTTTTACATAGAAATATATAGGAAAATTTCTTCTGATGAAGAACTGCAAAGCCATGATTAGTCATTTTGATATGGAAGCATTGCCTGGGATAGGGAGGAGCCACAATGGGGGATAAAATTTTTAAAAAGGAATATATGGGAAAATGTTGTTAAAATCTTCTCAAGTACAACAAAGCCATTTGTTATGTTGGCATGGAAGCATCGTTAGGTAGTTTAAAATACAACTCCCCCCTCCCCCCCTACCACCACCACCACTCCACCCCTTCTCCCCCACTCCACCCTCGGTAATCTTTTCAATACTGAACCGATTTGTGCTTTTGCTTAGCCAATGTGCTCAGGTGAGCGTAGTGGCCCATGGGCCTCTTGTTTACAATACTGTTGACAATAGTTTTCAATTTCTGATAACGGTAAATTTTTATGTGCGGGTATCATTTTAAATCACGAGGTGGTTTTTTTTATTATATTTTCAATCGGTATATTATTTTTACAGGGATTTATTCGTATAAATTGTCATAGTGATAATAATTATAATTTTGGGCGAAATAAAAATAATGCGTACACTGAAACTCGACAGAGAAGGGTATGTTTACTCCTGCAAAATGATATTTTTTAAAAATATCATGATTTTTATTTTTTGGTGAGATTTTATTTTAGGAATGATTATGTAGGTAAAATAGTAATAATGGAGGGGCGGGGGGGGGGGGGGGGGTTTAGTTGCGGCTTTCCACACATGTTTATTGCAGTTTTGACGTCAAAACTATAATGTAAACCGTTTTATGTTAAAAATGATATTTGAATGGCATGATTTTCGACAACTCAACAGATAAATAACGAAATTTATATAAGGTCTGGATTTAATTTTTGAAAATTTATGAGTTTCGTGAAATACCGGTACATATATATATATATATATATATATATATATATATATATATATATATATATATATATATATATATATATAATGAAACTCTAACGCTCGAACGTGCTTCTTACACGTTATATATATATATATATATATATATATATATATATATATATATATATATATATATATATATATATATATATATATATATATATATATATATAATGCATATATATATATATATATATATATATATATATATATATATATATATATATATATATATATATATATATATATATACATGCCGGCGTGAAGTGTCGTAGTTTATGTCCTCATGAATTTTCAAAAATTAATTTCTTAATTGAAATGTATGGAGATAACGAACAGTATTTAAACTCAAACTCGGAAGTCCATTAAACAATACAAATTTGGAGCAGAGCAAACACGGACCTCTAAAACATCAGAGGTGGGATCAGGTGACATGGAGGAGTGAGCATCCCCTGCCGACCGGTCACACCCGCCGTGTTCTCCTAGTCATGATCGGGAAATAACTGAAAAATCCATCGACAATTCAGTGTGTAAATAATGGCCTAACAATTAGTATTAAAAACGTCAGTCAGCATTTGACCCAATGATAAATTGTATTTGCTGACAAGGTCATTGTATCGACCATAAAACTTACGAAATGACGACTTTAAACGAGACTGCTGATATTCTTGTTTCATCAATTTGTTTGTCAATAACTTACCTCGTTAAATATTTGATAAGCATTTCTCTGTTACTCTAGAAGAATAACCATTTTGTATTAGGCCATATTTTGCCAAATATTGCCATTTATAATTTGTTTTACTGGTTTAGATATTTTCTTTAAAATAGTATGCCGAGATTTGATGTCTCACCAGAGGCAACGTAACTAAGTAAAATGCAGGAAAATTCTATTTACAAGTGACTTATTTATATCCACATTTTTAAACTTATTTTTTAGGTAATGCAATATAATCTATTAACATGCAGATTATGACAACTTGCAAGATAAGTATGTTGATACGCATGATATCTATGTTAATGTGTACCGGGTAAATACTGTATATATGTCTTCAAAGTTAAGTATGAGCATACTTCGGTTAAGTATGAAGATAATATACTTCAGATATTACATGGACACCAATGAATTGCATCAGAGTGGTATAGAATGAAGATGAGCAATTGAACCCTGCATGTCATGAGAAGCACTAAGGATTTAAAAGGTGATTAAATCATTCTAAAAGTTTACCGCCCTAAAAAATAAATAATTCCTTCCTGTTTCGTGTAAACAAACAATACAAATATGGAGAGCTTTGGAAATCCATTAAACATTTCCTTATTTTGATTTACAGTTTCATGTTATCCCCTGTCCTGCTAAAAAATTCTTCTTTTATCTTATAGAATTACAGATCGACAGGTTTGGAATTTCGTGTCATTTCTAATATATCAGCTAATCCTTAATATAACAATTTCTATTATATAAGCTAAACCTTAATATAATAAATACTACAAAAGGTCATCAACAATAAGAAAAGCATGAAAAATATTGTATCTTTTTATTTTAAATTCCTCAAAGTATTCCTTGGTGATCTTTACACATGTCTTAATTCTCTGTACACATGACCATAACTCCTCAGCACACTCTTTTTGGGATAGCTTATAAGACACTGATGGGTAGCACTCCTTACAACAGATTTAAAATTGCAGCGTCTTCCATTGACGGTTTTCTTGAATTTTTGAAATAGAAGTACGTCATATATAATGACTGAGATCTAGTGACTACGGCGGTGGCTAAGCTCTGTAAACATTCCTTTCTTCATATTATCGTTACCTCTTTATGCTTATTTGTAACAGTGTTGTCAGGTACAAGAAAATCACTTCAGGGAAAGAGCTTTTATTGTATAGAGGAACGTTAGGCAGATTTCCTGTAAGAGAGGTTCAAATATACCATTGATGGCCCTTCCTTTGGGTGTAAGATACACGTATTACTAGACCACTCGGGTATAAAAAAACTTATAAGACCAATTTGGAGTTCTGGCTTCTCTTTGCAATAATATGAGTCCAACTTTTATTATTACTGATCTTTCATTTGGACTATAAAATGCACATCGATGTTTCGTCACCCATCACCCATGTTTTTATCATACCTTCAATTGTTAAAATCTTCAGACTTTAATAGACCTTTGGCACATTTAATATTTGCTTTCTTGTAGACAAGGCACTCATTTGACAGAAATATTTTAGATTCATTTCCTTTGTCAGAACTCTATAAACTGTGGTGATGAAATCTTAAGTGCCTTAGCAACGTCTTTAACTGTAAATCTGGCATTTTCAGATATCATGTCGCTCACAGCATCGGCATTTTTTGGTTTTCCTATATTTTGCGATCGACCAGTTCGACTGCGAACTTTTAACTCTCATTTTCCACTTCTGAATTTCTAAATCCATCTGAACTCCATACTGCGTGACTAGTCATTCCAGATATCTAAACCATATCTTCATGTAGGCTCTCCAGCAATTTTTGTAGTGAAGCGCAGTTTTCACGTAAGCCCTAGTTTTCATCTTCTTGACAGACACCATTTTTAAACAGTTTTCAGCTCAGTGAAGTGACCCTGCTTACTTTAAAAGAACTTTAAAATTTCTTTACGAAGGCATCAGAAAAAAGCATAAGCTTTTCGGTGTTTGGGAGTTCTTAAATAGAACTTTTTGACTGAAAAAATAAAATTAACTGCATCTACATATATTATGATTAATCGTAAGTGACATTACTTTCTGAACGACTCTCGTAGGTCTTTATCTAGTGGGTCGGGAAGGAAATGATCTGACTTCACTATATGTGTCTGTAAAGTAATTACAGTCAAACATGTACGTATCCCATTTCACTAGAAAATGCCAGACTGTCACTTCCTGTCATTTCCTGTACCTAAGTCTTTCATGCATTGGTGTGTTTTCCGTTGTGAGAAAAAAACAACAAACTTTCCTTGATTGTCTGTATTATTTGACAACAAACTTTCCTTGATTGTCTGTATTATTTGACAACAAACTTTCCTTGATTGTCTATATTATTTAAATCTTTGAAATTTGATGCGTGAAAATGACAGAAAACTGCATAAGGATTGGGTGTTAATTCGTTTTCTTTTTTTGTCTATGAAATTTTTAATGTCAAATTTGAAATTTAAAAGTCTTAAAAGGATTGGATGGATTTATTAACATATCAAATGTTAGTACAAGGGTATTGGGTATATGTCACCATATCAAATGTCAGTAAAGGGTTTAGTTGCAAATTATTCTACTTTGTTTCCACAAATGTCAGTCAAAAACATGTCTTTAACCTTATACAACATAAGTAACATTTCTGATAGGTTATTTCTTCAGAATCCTCTTAGATAATTTGAAAATCCTTACTGTAGAGTATCTAGATTCTCCATTGTATTATTAATATTTCTGTTTTCTTACTCAATTAATCATTAAAGCCCTTTTAATAGAGCTTTATAGCACTAACGTAAACTAAGCTAAACCTAGCAGTGAATAACAGCAGCCACTAAGCCTGCAAAAATTAGCAGCCAATAAGGAAAATAAATTCAAAAATTGTGATTGATTCTTTTATTTTTATTAGGAAATCTAAAAAAAAAAGAACAAACCAACATTAATGAAAGGATAGAGGACCTTGAGGAGTGCAGGAGCTAAAGTGGCCAATCAGTCAACAATCCAAATTTTGTCATTATTTTCACATTTTATAATGAAATAATGATTGAAGGTTACTATTGTCTAACCATTCTCTAACCACTATCTTATGTACAATGTGACAAATGCCAAAGTACAGGAAACTAACCCTGTCAGGTTCAACAGATTCCTTTGAAAACCCTTCTTAGTTTCCCCAGCGACTTCTCCAAAAATCTGATAAGAGATACTTCTTAAAGAAATTTAGCTCTCCTAAGTTTTGGTTTCTTCTGGCGAAAGGAATGAAAATAAGACTGTGGTATCCTATAGGCCCAATTTGAGAGTGAAAAATGGTAGCTTTATAGGCCCTTTATTTTTTCCCCAAAAAGGGATGATAATGCCTGAAATTAAACTCTTATCCCACTATGCAATGCAGTGGTGGTTAATTTGGGTAGTCAAAGATGACGGAGAAATACATGCTTCAAATATTCCCCTTGACCCACAGCACCACTGAGTGAGAACAGGCCAGATCTGATAGTGGGAAATAATACCCTTTTCGGCTCCTACTACACCTCCATCATGGTTTGATACAGTAGTATAAACACAATTATAATTGATTTTTGCATGTCACCAAAAAGCATGAGAAAGAAAAAATGCTTGAAATTAATGCATTTCGACAAGCACTGACAGAATCCGAAGATATTGTCTATAGTTCCACTGCACCTGCTGTTTAAGATTTAAAGAGTATTAAATATATAGCAGGAAAACCAAAATTAATTATTGCAACAGTTAAAATAAGGTATCGACATTGTAAAACCTTAAGCTATACCTCTTTACTGCACAATGTAAAAGGTGAAGATAACAAACAATGATCAATCTCGAAAATGCAGTAAACAAAATGAGTCGTGAACAGGGCGAAAACACAGATCCCTGGAAACAGCGGAGGTGGGATCAGGTGTCTAGAAGGAGTTTAGGGTAAGTATCTTCTGTCGTCCAGTCACCATATATAAATAAAAAAAACTTTAAACGAGGTAGTGGAAATCCTTGTAACATCAACTTATTTTTCAGTAGCTTGCCTCGGTTTAGATATTGATCTACACAGAGCATGCTCTTGCGTATCGAATCTGTTGGGAGGCATAAACACCACATGCAGGTGATGCTGGAATATTACTACATAAATAAGGGAAGTTGACGAAGGAAAAGCTGAAGTCATTCCGTTTGCAAATGCACTGGGATTTATCAAGTGGACATATGAATGAAAGTAACTATTGTTAATTGATAAGACATCTAAGATCCCTTTATATATTTAAATATTACCAGCCCTCTATATATCAGAAAATCAGACATAAAATAAAAAGAAAGATCACAATCCTTTAAAATAAACTACAATAAAACTACAATTAACAATTGAAAAAAAACATTGAATACATGGAACTAAATTGCATACTGCCACTGTAATTCTATTTTGTTTAAAAATGTACCGGATTCCTTAACTTCATAATAATCCTTACAAACAAAGATACATTGCCTAGAATGAGGTACCATATAGAATAATATATTTACCCTGAATATATCGGAAAATCTTTAAAACAAGAGTGACTATGATGTGGCTCATGTTCCTCTGGATGGTATTCGTATTCTTAGATGTCAAGTGTTTTATCACATTGACAGAGCAATGTTATAGATACACGATGTGTTTACATTGAAATAATTAACAAGTCTGATATGTATTAATGTCACGACAAATGTTGGATAATTTAAAACAATTTTCATTTTTGGTTATATAAATATTGAGGTAATATGACACGTTTCCATATTCCTTCTAAGCAAAAAGTAGTTAAAGATAACACAGTTTAGGATCACATTCTTTTCACTTATAGAATCCTTTTATCTGAACCTTTCTAGCGGGACAACACTTTGAAGGACTTTTATAAATATTGTCTGCTTGTTTACATATTTTTTTAAAGAATATTTAATCCATGCTGGAACATCACCAGCATTAGTGGTGGAAGGCTGCAGATTTTGACCTTTACTGGGCACCTGTGGCCTTTTAGCAGTACTAATGAGGGATCTTTTTTTGCTGGAATCTATTGCGACATGGGGTCTCAGTTTATACGGTCTCATCTAAAGGACAGCTTTCTTATAGTAAACCTTCCGCATAGCAGACTTTCCGCCGGAATGTGTACCATATAGTAAACATTCCCCCTCGGATTAATTGCTATAAAGTAAATATTCCTCGGGTATTTTACTATATAGTAAAATTCCAATGCGAAAAGCTTTCAATACAACGAAAGTTCCTTCAGGGATAAACATATATATTAGACCTTTTACTTAACGTGTATAGGGGAACATTAACCAGGCATAACTAGTTGTCTGCACAACCTGAACCGTTTTGATTTTCTGGTAATATTTACTTTAAGGAATAACAACAGTGTTGCTATATAGTAAAAGTTCCATTTAAATTTAAACTACCATTTTGCCTCTCTTTTCCCCTATAAATGTACCTATAACCATTAATCTGAAGCGTTTAATTTTTCAAAGTACATTTATCCGATTACATCTTTGCTGCTTTAAAGTGTAAAAAAAGGTATGAGGAAATAAAACTAACCTTCTGGAAAAGGTCTACAAAAACATATCAAATCATTTTTTGTGAATATTAGACAAGAAAATATTGTCAAAATAAAAGTACAAGAAACAATGATACAAAAAAGGTCTCAACTTTTATAAAGAATTGCTACTTTGAACAATTGGATGCTTCTTTTTAGCATGTACAAATTAATGCTTTATTGCACTATTTTACCTCAAATTCAGTAAACTAATATTTTGCTGTCAGGAAAAATAATGTGAAAAATACTAAAATGACTCAAATGCTTCTGATTATAACTTGCATTTTGATAAAGAAATAAAACAAACATCTTGAAATAATGGAACCATCTTGAAATCAGCCACGACGTGAAAATTACAAAGACTGGTTTTTACGACAAAGAGGAGATAATATCCATCTCCATGGCAACAATAAATATATATATGAGTAATTCTATTGTGAAGTTAATGACAACCCAATACGATCACAGAGAGAGAGAGAATGTCAATAAGAAATGACCTGTTTGGATTAGACGTCAAATCCAGAGATGTGAGAGAGGCGCTAGATTTTGGAGCGCAATGACGGACAACAGTAGTGAGGTGGTGGACTGGGAGACGTTAAATGATGCTAGTTACGTCTCGATAGGAGTGTATCTTATTACACTGGGTAAGTTCTTGACACTTTGATGTACTTTCGAGTTTTATTCAATGTCAAGTGCTTTACAATATGCTTATAGAAATGTCTGTTTACTTCTTTGAAATAGGAAAAAGAAAATTTTTACCATTTTGAAATTATCGAAAATGACATTTAAATGTAAAAGACCTACATAATGTAAAACTAGTATACTCGTATAATTTTTTTGAAATTATGGAGATGTTTTTCTTTAATGCATCTTTACTTCACAAAATTGACATCATTTCCCATGTGGGGGCATTATTTTAATTATTTTGTTTAATGAAAATTATGCTTTTGTTGAATCTGTGCAATGAAGAAAGTTAGTTACCACAAGCAAAACAAAATGTATACTCCCTGTTATAAGAAATGTACAATGGAGAAATTTCAATACATCAAAATACCATATACAAAATTCCAATGTTGTAGACAAGTTCATTCCAACAACTACTGAATTTTAACATCCTCACACAAACTAGGTAGAGAAACTTTTGCAAGGGAGGTAGTTTCTAAGTCAAGACCCGACATTGTAATCCAGTTTAAACTTCAGAGTGCAGTGTATCACAAATAAAAATTAGAGGTACTGTGAACACTGAGCTCACAAAATGATACCTCCCGCTTCCATATGAGTATAACGGCAAAGTCCATTTTTTTTTTTGCTATGGGAAACCCCAAATATCTGTCCGATAAAAAAAAACATAGAGCAGAAGGTGCACAATGGTACTCTGTAATAAAAAATATTTGTGAAAGTCTCATTAAATTTTATTCAGTGGTAAAGGAGACGTTGCGGATAAGATATGTGTACCCCATATATTATAGAAAGAATAGCAAAGTCCATGTTTTGATATGTGAAAGCCGAAATATGTATCTGATCAAAAGGTAAAATAGAAGGTGTACAATGGCCCTATGTCTTCATGATTTTGTGAATGTCTCATTGAATTTTATTCAGTCGTATAGGAAGAGTTGTGGAAAAGGATGGAGATAACGAACATTGATTGATCTGAAACAATCTGAAAAGGATACAAATCTGTGAACAGGGCTTTAAACACGGACCCTGGAAATTCCAGAGGTTGGATCAGGAGCCTAGGAAGAGTAAGCATCCCCTATCGTCTAGTCACAGCTGCCTTGACTCCTATTTATTGATCAGGTAGAAGGAATATTCCGTAGTCAAATTAAATATAACAACAAAGGCTTAAAAACTGGTATGAAACACGTCAGCCAAAATACCACCCAATAATAGGATTATTTGCTAACGAAGTCATTATGGCGACCATAGAAATCACGGAATGCTGACTTTAAACTTATGTGTCAGTAGTCTTCCTCGGGTTTAAAAATTGATCGTACTCAGAGCAAGCTCTTGAGTATCGAATAATTTGGGAAACGTAACCACCAAATGCAGGTTATATGGAATATTACATAAATAAGGAAAGTTGACGAAGAAAAAGCTGAAGTCTTCTCGTTTGTCATATGATTTAGTTGTTAGTTGGTGCTTCTCGTCTATAGTCAGTAAAACATCCGAATATGATATGAGATGGGTACCCTTAAGTGTAGAACGGACGAACGTACAGCTAGACGGATCGACGGACGGACACTGAAATCACTATACACCCCCGTTTTTTAAGCTTTTTAAGCGGGGACGTATAATGAAAAGGTGGAGACTTTGAGATTTTTTTTAATGAAAAACATTCTCAGGAAATTAATTTTGTAATAATAGTCCAACTCTTACATCGAAATTCACACTAAGCTTCTTCTAACGAAATTAACAATAAAAAAAAAAACAAAAAAAACAGGGACTTAGCAAGGAATTACTTCATGTTGAAGCTAATAAATGTGGCGAAGCTCTTCCAGAACTGGTGAATTCTCATTCTGAGAGCTTTTGAGTGCCCAGGAAAGGACATTTGAGTCAATTAATCTGAATTTTTGAAATGATGATTTACAATTAAGGACAAATGATTTCATATAGTGATAAATCTTCTATATCTCTTAGATGATTCGATACGCAAGGGTATGCTCTACGTATAAACAATTTCTAAAACGAGGTAAGTTATTAACAAAAAAGTTGATGAAACAAGAATATCAGCAGTCTAGTTTAAAGTCGTCATTTCGTTAAGTTCTATGGTCGATACAATGACCTTGTCAGCAAATACAACTTATCACCAAGTCAAATGCTGACTGACGTTTTTCATACTAATTGTTAGGTCATTATTTACACACTGAATTGTCGACGAATTTTTCCGTTATTTCCCGATCATGACAAGGAGAACACGGCGGGTGTGACCGGTCGGCAGGGGGAGCTCACTCCTCCATGACACCTGATCCCACCTCTGATGTTTTAGATGTCCGTGCTTGCTCTGCTCCAAAATTTGTATTGTTTAATGGACTTTTGAGCTTGAATACTGTTCGTTATCTCCATATATTTCATAACAAAGAAAGATATCGTTACATATTTATCGTTTATTAAAAAAGAAATACAAATCTTTTTTAAAATTATTCTTAATTAATGTTTAAGTGTTACTTTCTAAGCCTGTTTACCCCGACTTACAATGTTATGCTTCTTGAAATTTTATTACAGAGAACATAAATCGTTTTGAAACCAAAATATTGCACACTGTCACACGAAAGGTCATGGTCTGAAGGAACTATGCGTATGAAATAATTGTATGTTGATCTGCTGTGTTGTTATTTGTTTCCAGAAAAGAAGTGGATTTTGGTTGCATCAATGAATATTAATTTTTTTTAAAGTCATGATGATTTAAAAAAAACCCAGATGAACGTACAGTTTAGCCCCCTGCTGAGTCTAATTTGAGCTTTTTCCAGTGTTTCCTCAACGTACAATATTAATCAAATAATGAGCATATGCATTATTATCAATTTTATGTATTTTCTTTTTTTTAAAAAAAAGCTTTCTATTATGAATGCAAAAGAAGAAACTATTAGATTTAGGAGATAGAGTAAAATTTTCATATAAAGTTAATAGGATATCACTTTATCACAATTGTTTATGGTTATATGGAGACCACACCTGAGTACTCTTAGTGTTGAACGGGTTTATAATCGTTGCTGTTTCTTTTGATATTCACATTTCAGTCGAACTGGTGTTCAAAATATCTTTTTATTCTATGCTACAGTTTACGATAAGTGCATTCGTGTTAAGTTTGAGAGTCCTCTCCTTTTATTAATGTTTTAATAACACGAAGAATCTGACATTACATTCCATATTAACACTAGGAGCGCCTCCATCCATTAACAGACAAGCTCTGTACAAAGTGTCACCTACACAGAAGGTGACTGACAGGATTTTTTTCCTTCTTAAATATTTTTCAATTTTCACCTTTCAGGGTGATAATATATATTATACAATTCAAAATTTAACCCTTACCTGTAATTGCAAAATAGTATCTTATTTGAAGTTCGTTTTCTTATTTGCAACAGTATTGTTCATTGAAGAAATTATACAAGGAGTTCAAATTCGAGTCAAAATGAACCTTAATGAATGTAATTAGTCGAGCTTACCTTAGCTTGGACATAGTATTAATTAAATCTATCTGCTACATATATATGAACAATTTACAGTGTAGAAGAAAATGTACAAAATGAGATTTTGTTTTGCAAGTCTCAGAAAAAAAGGTCACTCGAGTCACCCAGGACCAGGAGAGCCATTAGTTTCCATCCTTCATACTACAGATTGTAAACTTAAGAACGTTTTTGTATTTCCCAAAACTCTTTAGTCAGTTTTCCACAATTTCTTTTCTTTATCCAAACGGAAACAAAGCCACTGAAGTTCTAGGTTCTCGTACGCTTTGACCAAAGAAATTACGAGAAATCTTCTAAAATAAATACAACCTCTATGATTCTCTCCCCTTGCAATTTTTGGAACTATTATTAATTATTATCTTTCTAATTTGTGAAATTCATGACAAATGAGTTCAGGGTTCAAACTAAGGTTAATGGGTCAAAGAAGATGCAGAACGTAGTTTATGGCATTTCTCTTATCCCTAAAGTGGCGGCCTAAACTGCAAGCAGGTAAACTGTGTGTTTGATTGTAATGAACATTTAGAACTCTTCCTAGACATTGATGAATGTGAAGTTTGTCCTCAGAGTCTGGGAATCAGGTCCATTCCATTTTAGCTCACCTGAGTCAAAGGCTCAAACGGTACTTTTATTACCACCAATAGTCAATCATTGAGCCAAAGGTTCAAGTGAGGTTATCCGATCGAAGGGTGTCCGTCTGTCTGTAAACTTTTCAAATTTTCGTATTCTTCTCAAGATATACTAGGCTAATTTCAACCAAACTTGCCAAATAGAATCCTTGGGTGAAGGGAGATAATTTAGTGAAAATTCAATTGCATCTTTTGAACTTCTCAAGAACTACTGCGCAATAAAAAATAAACTTAAAGGAAAGCTTCATTACATAATGTATATTCAAGTTTTTTTTTCTTCAAATCATGACCCTTTTCTAGAAAGAGGAGTGTTTTGTTGGGCCACAATAGGCGATCAAAATTTTACAGAGGAATTTATAGGAATTGATTCTTCTTCTCAAGAACAGTAAAGCCCTGATTAGTAATATTGATATGGAAGCATCTTCAGATAGTGTAGATTTAAATTTGTTCAAATCATGACCCCCGGGCAAGGGTGGGGCCACAATAGGAGATCAAAGTTTTGCATACGATCTGCTGATGAGGAACATCAAGGCCAAAGTGACTCAGGTGAGCGTTGAAGCCCAAGGACCTCTTGTTTAATTCACTGTCAGCTTCCTTGATATACTAGTAATTGCGTGCTGGTATAACATTCTCTTTTCTCTCGGATCTGACCACTGAGAAGCAAGGTGAGTAAAACTCGGGTCTTCAATGTTTTGAAGCAAAGACATATCGTACACATGCGACTTTATAATTGTTTAAGGACATACCCAACGTAGTTTGAACTTAATTGTCTTTTTCCCTGGAGTTGAAGAGTTCCAATACTTAAAGGAACTTTGTGCTACATTTTAATGTCTATATATGCTGTTGTACACTTCTTCTAAAACAATTTTGGATAAAAAAAACATACTGAATATATGTTCAGTAATTTTTGTATATTTTTCTTTCAATTATACAGGAATTTTCATTAATTGTTATCTTTTCAAAACCCCTGGTAATGCATGCTGATTTTTTGTCTACGAACATCTGATGGCACTTTAATCTAAAACAAAGAATATCTTGAAAAATTATCATTAGGTAAGGTACGTTGCGTATGTCCTTAAGTTCTAATGAAGTTACTATTTCTCTTGCAGCTCGGATGGACTGCTGGAAGAAAAACTAACAGAAACTTATAAAATCCTAGATATCATTTTACAGTCAAAAATCCTCACTTTACCGGCGAAGATCCAAAGCATTTGTAGCATATGTATAAATTTTGCACTCTATCTGTACATAGCATTGTGCTATCGAAATATGTGAAAAAAAGATGATGAATCTCTCCCTATTTATATACTTCAAAGAAAATAGTTAATACTGATTGTGAATCTCTCTTGTACATTTGAATATATACTAAGAATGACTTGGAGCAAACTTTCCATAATGAATTTTGCACTATAATTTCTCTGTAATAATTAAGACACATAGTCATCTGATCGACAGAGGTGAAATCATATAAACCTATTATGTATAAGGATATGATTTATGCACCATATACATGTATCAACTCAACCAATCGAACAAACATGTGATATCCTTGCAGGTACTCAGATTAATTGAATCAGAATCGTGGTTTTCTTCCTCAGTGTTAGCAGGAATAATACCGGAATCACAATCATTAAGCTCTTTTACATATAACACGTCTTACATCAAAGTCACGGCTAAAATTACGTTTTATATGTGTCATTAGCATGTTTTGTGTGGCAATATCTTGGCCAAAGCCGCAGGCGTATCTCACAACATTTTGTGATAATGCAGGAATTTCACAGGCGAGCATGTTATTGCTCGGCCAATGTTCTTACTGATATTTTTGAGTATTTTTTAAGAAAAATAAATAAGCTAATCCTTACGCTTAGTTTTACACATTTTTTCATGAGAATATAGAATTTTGATCACGTTCTTTCGACAAATAAGGTGTAGGTTCGTGGATAACCACGAAAACACATCATGAAATCGAGCAAATTAAAGTTTGCATTAGGATGCTCTATTAACTAGGCATTAATGACTTTTTTAAAAATAAATTTAGTACTGATTACAGTACAATTGGTGATGAATTGGTATTTTAAGCCAAAAGTAAAGATCTGGTAAAGGAAAGGGGCCATAGGTTTCTCAAATTTGAGAAATGATTATCTTTAATGATAATAATAAACAATAACTTGGTTCACTAAACAAACACATACGTATTAGTCTTTTAATTTATCCATTTGTTTATGCAGGGTTGCAATAATTAAGATTTGTAAGATTTTTATATAATGTTAAATGTATAACGCTATTTAGAGATACATAGAATGCAAAATGTAACATTAAAAGCTGCAGTTAATTAATAATCAAAGTTCGAAATCCATATTTTAAGCGCCCCATCCTCCTTAATTTTCCTTATTTAAATAAATCAATAATTTTAATAAAGTGATTACTTTTAATCTAAATTACTTCAAAAGTCAAACTTATTCTTTGAGGAGGCTAATCACACACTTTCTTTTTATTCGTAATCTGTAAAAAATAAGGAAACCACTATGGTCATTATTCCAGAGGAATAATTTATGTTTAAACTAAAGAACTAACCATGTGAAATCCAGTAAGTTACTGTAAGTTACGTGCTGTGATAAGAGTCTTGTCATTTTAAGTACAACTTAATTTACAATACATGGGATGATTAACTGTTAAGAAAGCGGCTTTTTGGTAAGAGATAATTTGAGTTAAGTCTCGCATTATACAGTCATCACGGAAAATCAATGTCATTAAACACCTTTCTGAAAATATCCTGTGATTTCTGCAGTTAAATATAAGTAATGTCTATTCCATCAACATCCACTCGGCATAAGAGGTGAAAATCAGTCTTTTTGTAGAAGGCCTGTCTCGGTTTCGTTTGTGTAGGTTTACAAATTCGGGGTTTTATTCATTGCTGTTGACGCTTCAACACCCCCCCCCCCCCTCCTACACATCCACACAACCACAAGTTGTACACTCATAATGTAAATGGCGATTATTATATGAAATTAACAACTCATAGTTATATTTTTACCTTTTATAATTTACCCTTATCTCTCCACTTATAATACACATGACCTCCTTGACCTTTAAGAATCAACATCATCAAGATACATCTTTTAAATCTTAGTCAACAACATATTTAAGTTGGAATACATTTTCAATCAGGGGTTCCGGAGTTAAAAGCTTGAGGAGACAGAAGACATACATATGGATATTTTTTTCTTGTACTAAAGGATGCAGACTCACACAACTTCTGTTCAAGAAACCAGGCCTCGAGACCATAAACTGAGAACAGATTTAAGTAAAAATTTTGATTTTGAATATCTTGTGTTTTATTTAACACACATACTTAAAAATTTGCAGGTTTGTGTAATATTCCAATCAAAACATATGATGAAAATTTTATTTCATTATCGAAATTATTTCAGAAGTTATATTGATTTAAAATTTTGACTTAAGTCTGTTCTCAGTTTATGGTCTTGGGGCCAGAAGTAGAGTTAATTCATACAAAATTGTGCAAACTGTCAGATATTTTTCCTTAAAATTTTGCAATTTACTGTGTTTACTATTGATAAAGATTAAAGAAAATTCAATGTTCTTATTAAGAACAATTTTAAAATGAGGCAGTGTACCGACAAATAAGTTGTTGATACAAGGGTATATACGATATCGGTTAATGTCAACATTGGGGAAATTCTATGGTCGATACAATGACCTTGTCTGCAAATACAATTTGTCGTTAGGTCGAATGCTGACTGACTTCTTTTATACAAATTGTTAGGCCATTATTTTCATACTGAATGATCTGCAGATTTCTCGGCATACCCGATCATGACAAAGGACACACGACGGGTGTGACCGATCGACAGGTGATGATCCTCAATGGCACCTGATTCCAACCTCTGATGCTTTGAGTTCCTTGTTTGCTCTGCGTACAATTTGTATTGTTTCATTGGATATTTGAGCATGATTAGTCTTCGGTATCTTCACATTTCATAAAACACCCCCCCCCCATTTATTGTAATAGTAAAATAGTAGTCTTTCTCCAAATTATAATGATATCCAGATTTGTTTATGTTTGATTGTTTGTTTTTGTATCTCTGTACATCAATTAGAATAATCTTAAGTTTTCGATTAGATTTCTATTCAGTCGTATCTACTTGTTTCCTTAATTAAACCGTTATGTCTCTTATCAATTATTATGTCTGACATTTGTTTGTCATAAAAAGACACTTGCCATTTTTCATGACAAAAAATATTTACGATCTATAACTTGTATGTTACTTGACAACTGACATTCCGACTTTGATTGGTTGATTGGTGAAAATACTGTGTATAAATAGTACTTAGTGAAATGCAATTGATCGATGAACACGTAATTAAAGAGGAATGATGCAGAAATATATTGAAATTAAGATGACAATTACTGGCCTTCATAATATCAGCCATGATCATTTAGTATTTTAGAACAATGCTAGTATTCACTTAGTCCGAAGGACCAGTTAACCATTCAACTTTCGAAACTTTGATGAATGAACATTGCTGAAGGCTAGTATATTTTATTGCCAAATATGACCAAACCTTCAACTTGATTATTGAAATAGAACAAAATAATAATAATAAAAAAAGCAACAGGCCAACAACCATGTACAGTTTAATGAAGATTAACAATTACGAGTATATGTTTGGTATTTTCAGCCCCTACAGCCATGTTTGGAAACTGTCTCGTTCTTTTTGTATTCTGGCGGAAGAGCTTGTACAAGAGACCGGTAAATTGGTTCATTGTCAATCTAGCGGTGGCGGATCTAACAGTTTCTCTTTTGGCACTTCCAATGTCAGCGACCACCGCCTTTAGCAAGAGGTAAGTGTTGTAATGTTAAAGAAATGGTCATGTTCATTAAAATAAGCACAAAAATATACATGTATTTTCCTATAGGTAGGCAAATAATCCCTCTAATAGAATTTGGAACTTCTAACATTTAATTCATTTTTCGCTATATGTCATTAAGAGATTTTTCATGGTAATAACATGAAATATGTACTTGCAAGATTTTTATCTGACTTATTTGAACTTTTTGTTTTCTTATAAAATTTTTTCATCATTCATCTGTCTGTCTGTCTGTGAAAAACTTTTAACAATTTGGACTTCTCCAAAGCCATGAAGACATTTTTCATTAAACTCGCCATGAAGCATCCTTGAGTGAAAGTAATTAAATTAATGCTTATTCTAATTAATAGTCATTTCACCTTCCAAAGCTGAAAAAATCAATAAGCTAAATAGCTCCTTCTCAAAACAGACAAGACCAAAAAAAAAAAGTAAAAGCTTGTTTATACTGGTTCAAATCATGACCGATTGGGCCAGAGTAAGGCGTCAAAAATTTACATAGAAATACGTAGGGATATTATGTTTTGAAATCTTAAATGATTAGCAATGTCCATGATAGGTCAAATATATTCAAGCAGCCAATACAGTGTCTGGAAAACTATCTTAAGATTCTCATGGAAAGAACTATAGGACCATAATTTGTCAAATTAATATGCAAGCAAATTTATGAATTTTAGATTCCAGTTTACTTCATAAAAAGACCCCCTTGGCTTGGAAAAAGGCTTTAATGGGATAACAATGTATTAACAAAAATATACTGGAAAAAATCTTCAAAATCTTCTTATTAATACATGTAATTTAAAATCTGTATGCAAACAATCGCATGTTATGTACTTTAAGTTCATGCAAATTGTGATCTCTACCAGTGGAATCAATAGTGGAACCGCTAAGAGTATTTTTTAAACCAAACCATACAGATATCTGTACGAGGGTTGTTCGGAATGTTCGTGGACTATCGTCATAACCTTCTTACTTAACGTCATATTATATCCAAATTTGGATGAAATATTTCAACGGTAAATTCAAACGATGTGTATTAAAAACTTTTAAAATATCGTGGTTTATTTCAAAATTATCTAGACTTAAAACATTCGAAATACGGATCATGGAGCAGGTCAAAATTTCGTAATTTACAATCAAGACACTAGATAATGTCTGAAGTCATATCTTCTGTAAAATGACACCGAAAAAAAAAGGAAAAAAATTCTACACATTCAAATTAACAATTGTATCCGATTCCAATTTATGACTTAATATTTTGTATCGTTGAAAAGAAATCGGTTTCAGAAGATAGGTAGTCCTCATTGAAAAAGGCAAAAAAGATGACGTCGTAGAACGTCAGGGAGCAGCTCTTAACCATACAATTTTGTGTTGTGCTCTGGAAAACTCCAGCAAAAAATCTGAAAATGCCGGAGGAAGTAGGAAATATGTCAAAAGCGATCCATGCATGTGTGTGTACATGGTACAAGCGATATTTGAATGATATACTACTATGCTAATTTGTAAAAATTATATCAAAAACATAGAAAAGTTAGTAACGTCATGCTAAGAGTTTGGCTCTTCACAGATGCTGATCATGTGAAAGCCCATTTACGCAGTGAAAAAATTATATAGCATTGACAAACGAAATGATACTACTGGAACAATTGTTAGCAAAATTGATTTCAAGTGATAGAGAAACGTTTTTAATGAGTGCACTGGTATTGGGCAAAACAGCGTGCAATGTATAGGAATAGTATTTTTGAGAACCTCATGTCGGTATGTTTTTGACGTTGCGGTGTTATTGAGTTTGCTCCGTGGTTACAAAACGTGTTGATTTTAAAATTAAATAACATTAAGTCTATTAAATCACATGGAATGAAACTTCACATTTAAACAAAATAAACATTTTTACATATGATAATATGATCATTTCAAATTCTTGAGGATAGTATAACGAATATTGGCATAGTCCACGAACTTTCGATAACCCTCGTAAAAACACAAAGGTTACAATTTGCTAAATTTTCACCAAGCCCATATAAATTATTTTAAATTTTTGAAATCATGGACTGTAGTATGATGGTCATATAAAGGGTTTACATTGACGGGAAGAAAATTGTGAATTGTGAGTGTAGAGGCCCATGGGATCTTCTACATATAGTGTTGATTGTGAAAATGAGGAGTGGATCTCTAAGAGAGGTTTTTAGAATCACACACACACACACACCCTCACACACACACACTTTTTTGTTTTCAGCAAAACATGTTTTTTCATGTTTAGATTCTGTTTCTATTGTAATAAATGATTGAAATACAGGTGAACTTCGGTATCTCGAACACTGATATCTCGAATACCATGGATATGTCAAAGTGATTTGGAAGTTCCAATCCCTCACTCTTTTAGTATTTTACCATGGATATCTCGAATCTTCACATATCTCGAAGTTTTTGTTTTGGTCATTTCTGTATTTAGTGTTTTATAAATATATAGAGATGCAATATGCTCAACTTTCAACATGATTATATTTGTAGGTGGAACCTCGAAGTAGCAGGTTGTCAATTGTACGCTTTTATCAGTTTCGCAGGCGCTTGCAACAACATTTTGACTTATGCCGCTATTAGCTATTTCCGCTGCCAGATTGTCTGCAAGAACAGATACAGTAAGTTGATATTAGGATTGTTGTGAATTCAAAGAATTCCTAGAGAGATAAATCTGACAAGGATCAATAAAAGGGAAGAAACTTCACACAATGTATTTCTGATAACAATGACAAAGCCCAGCAGCGCAACATACTGTTAAATCACATATTTATGTGGGGTTCAATTTTCATGGATTGAGGAAAAACAATTTTGATTTCTTGGAAAGAATTGTTGAGTAGTTATGTATATGACATTTTACATTTCGTGGTGAATATGAATTCGTGGGTCTGCTCATACCTCGAAAACAACGAAAATGAAACCTCACAGAAATTAGTGATTTCACGGTAGTATGCAACAGATCACGTTTGGCGACTTCCATATTTAAAACTAAACCGGTATATTGTCGAAATATATTGATTTCTTTATGTTTTAGAACCAATAGTTCTGCCTAAATCAAAGTTTCAATGCAAATTTTTTGCCCAGCGTTCTTCTGGGTTTACAGAGCATTGATCTGTTTTCAAAGAATTTGAAGACAAAACAGGCAATAGCATTGTCAATGGCTTCTTTCAGCTACAGTACATTGGCGGAAACATTACAATTAAAATAAAGAAAAAAAGCTTAATGATTTTATTAAATGATTTAATGATTTTATTAAATGATTAAATGATTTAAAAACAAATTTTATTGAATAAACGTGAAAAGTGGCCCTTTAAAAGAGAAGAAAAAAAAACTTTAGCTACAAACAATACAACAATCAATTTTTAATTATGTGAAAATAAAACTTTGAATTCTAGTTCATTACGATTGCCAGAAAAACCTGAAGCTAATGAGGTCCTAAGTCTACTATACAGAATATTTTCCTTTACTTATAAACACATGATAAAACCATTATGCCTACGTATGTAAGAAAAAACCTAAGAAATATTACAACTATGGAAGTCGTAAAATGAATATATTATATTGTCAATTGCGAAATAATGCTAGTAATTTAAATGCTGATTTATTTAATCATTTTTTAAGGGAATATTAAAATTGTGACATGTGCGGATATAGCTCTGAAACATCATTTCACTTTTTTATGAAATGTCCAAAATATTGTGTACAAAGGCAAAACCTTATGCAAAACTTTAATACTTTGCAATTACCAATGCCTATATCCTTACAACTTATTCTGAATGGAGACAATAATCTTACTTACAACCAAAATATTGCCGTATTTAAAATTGTTCAAGAATTTATTGCATCTACAAAGAGATTTGCATGATATTGATTCTTTTTTTTTTTAATTTTGTCAAACCACAGAACCAACATCTATTTATGTGTTCTTATTAACTTTCACATTTATACTTGTATTATTATAATTATCAGTCATATATGTTAAATGCAAACTTATATAGTATCATCAGCTCATTTATATTTTTTCCCTACTTATTTTGTCTTCTTTATATATATATATATATATATATATATATATATATATATATATATATATATATATATATATATATATATATATATAAATCTCTTTAGAATATACACATGTATATATTTTTTCAATGTTATGTAATTAATATTTACTGTAACATGTATGACTTGACCTGTATTGTGGAGAGGACTTATATAGGTAGTGCCTGCTGTCCAATCAAGTTATGTTTAATCATAATAAAATATTGTTTAAATTAAAATTAAAAATTATAGAAGTACTACATTTAACTTCAGCTCACTTGTATAAACCTCAATCTGAACATTTCAGTAGCCCGAGTAAAGTATGGGCGGATCCTGGGAACTTTAGTGGCGATCTGGAGCTTCAGTATTCTTTGGACTCTTTCCCCACTCCTGGGATGGAACACTTATGAGTTGGAGCCGTACAACATAACCTGTAGTATTCGCTGGACTGGTCACTCGCTTGGTGATAAGTCCTATGTATGGCTGTGTTTGCTGTTTGTCTATATATTCCCGATGACCGTCATGATTTTCTCCTACGGTCAAATTGCTAACCATGCACGACGCCTCTCCTCCACTACCCAACCCAGCGATACCGAGAACAAGTCCAAGTTCCTGTATAACCTAGAGAAAGGGGCAACAAGGGTAAGAAATCCAAGGAGTGTTCAGAATTTTAGGTCAAGTATTTTTCATTTTGTGATGATAGTCTAAATGTCATTTCAGAAAAGTATATAAATAATACTTCTTTCAAAACAAGTTAAAGTAAATTTGTTGTCAGCACTTTAACTCTTGTTCAGTTTTCCCAAGCTTACGAACATCTTTGATTATCTATGAACCTTATAATTGTACTAATAGAGGAATTTCAGAAGAAGCCCTATGATTATAGAGTTCATTAACACTATCAAATAACTAGGTCAATGACCTACTTATCATGCTAGTGGCCCCATGAGTATTTCTCGGAAAATATTCCATTTTTTCACCAATGTTTTCTTTAATTACAAAATATAACAAAAACAATATTCTTTGGATGATGAAATATATTGAAGAGGGATGAGTGTTGCCAAAATATAGATAAACAAAATTTGTACAGTAAGCTTGTTAAATATTCCAGTCCAAATTTCCTCTGTCTATTTTATCCATTCTTCATAATATATAATAAATTATACTAAAAATCTTATTATCTTAACTTTCAGAATAATATCTTTAGAAAAAAAATGTTAAAAATGAAAAATTAAAATTTTGCCCGAATGTCCTCTGCATAACCATAATTTTACCTTTGTTCTCACATAAACTTTTTATTAGAAAAAGATTAAATTTTGATACTGCTATTGATTTATTACATGGTATTCAAGTCCATGTAGACCATTTTTTATTTTAAAATATTTTACTTTATAGCAATCATACTGTCAACCAAAACTCTGAGGAAAGGTTATTCTAAAGGAAAGGATTAAAAACTAAAGTTGAAATGCCAAATAACTTTTATCTACAACAACAATAAATTTTTATTTAAAATTTTTTTTATGATCAATGGGTGGTTACAAATATTTACTTGTATCTACAAACACAAATGATCGAGAGGTGGTTAAAAATATTGACTTTATTTACCCACAATTTTCTTTACTTTGTATCATCCAAAGGTGGGTAAAAATAGTAAATCGTTATTATTAATCAACAATTAATCTTTTATGCCAGGATATGTTTATCTTTACATGTATGTTCCAAAGAACTGTCAACGAGAGTTCTCAACGTCTTTGAGCGATTGCATTTATTGTAAAACTACGTGCACTGTCATACATCTGTCATCAACACAATTGATATTTCTACTGATTTACATTTTTTTCCTATTGGCAGATTTCCCTCATGATGACAGTGACATTCGTATTTACTTGGACACCTTATGCCATCTTGTCTACAGTAGCTGCAGCTGGTATTAACATCACATCACCGATCGCATTACTACCAACACTATTCGCAAAATCCTCTTGTGCATACAATCCATTTATGTTCTTTCTAAGCCACAATACATTCAAATCTTTCAAATGGGGCTTCGCCTCGTGCACGAAAAACAATGCCGAGGATTCTGGGAGGCTATACATGAGCAGGGTGAAGTTTAACAATCGTGTGGAACCTTCAGATTTACCCAGGTGTTCCACAGGTGAGAGGAATGTGACACAAACTACAAAACAACATCACAGCAATTTAAAAGGTGTTACACTAACCATTTCTGACGTGGAAGAAACTGGTGTTTAATGAAAAAAGGTCTACTGTGGAATGATCAATGTTCGTGGAGGACCAACGTTCGTGGATTTCGTGGGTCATCCTTATTTACGAACGTTGGTCCCCCACGAAAAATTATTTTTTCAACATTTTTTCATTGAATCTTCTGTATATACGACTTACCCACGAAAGTACGTCCCCACGAACGAACAAAATTTTGTTTGCCCACAAACATTGACCCCCACGAATTTAAATGATTCCACAGTATTTAGATAAGTAAATCAAATCATGCAGGTATGGATATATCGGATTGGAAAACAAGTATATTTCCAAAAACTTTCCATATCTATTTTACTATCTGAAAAGAAAAAAGTCATTTTATATATCATAAGGTATGTTTGATTCATCTTATATTCGCATCTTGTTATCTTCAGTTGTCACAATTCTGTGGCTGAGACATTGTAATTTTCATGCCAAGATGTGTAAAATTTGATATCCAATAAAAGCAGTCATCGGACAGATTTATTTAAATACAGTTTTATTTCCTTTCTGAGTGCTTCTATGTTTGAATATTGAAGTATCCATTATACATTAGAATTAGATTTTGGAAAATAATGAGCTATTTATATTGAATTTCAACTATATCTGACGTTTAACTGACGATTTGGATGGATGACAAATAACATACTCTCTTCTTAAGTATACAAACCTATCTTATCAACAAAGAAGAACACTAGGTCTGGCTCCATTGAAGAGGAAGCGTAATTACTATGTAGATCAGTTGACTATTCATTAGTGCTCTTATTAAAGGTAGGTTTTACAGCTGTAGTTACAGTTTTATTTAACTGTAAGAATACACTAGTTCTCCACATATATTTAAAAGTAAGAAAAAATTGCGCGATGATAAACATTTTCTGGAATGCATAATTTAAAAGCCTTTATTATATCTTCTGCAAAGTTTATTCAGAAATAGTCTTCCTAATCATTGTAATTAACTACGGATGCGTTCCATTCATTCGTTCCGATTCGATTCCGGACGTTCTGTTCTCCTTGATGAATGGAATGAACCGGAACAGAAGAGAAATTTTCAACATGGCTGCCAATGGGCGGAAAACCTGTCTGCTTTTTTTTTATATCAAGATTCCGACACTGACTCTGATTCTGAGGACGAAAATATCTTATTACCTGCACTAGCAGGCGCTATGTAAGTAAAGGCTATTTATGAATCAATTAAAAACTAAAAGGTTTTTGATCACGTGTGTTTTATAGTGGCTTAGGTATTAGTATTGAAACAAAAATGAAAAAAAAAAACTAAATGAGGTTGGCATATGAAATAAATATTCATTTGGATGTTTTTTATTTACAGAAAGAAAGAAAAACCAAAAATATATGGATATGTGGAGGATGTGGTTCCCCTTTATTCTGATGCTTCATTTAGAAGAATGTTTCGACTGTCAAGACAGACATTTCAAATCCTCTCTTCATATCTAGAGGAAGTTCCAGAGATGAAGAAAGACGGTAATGGCGGTAAAGAACGAATGTCTCCACAAAAAGATATTTTAACCACATTATGGTACCTAGGGACTCTCGACAGCATTGACAGGATAGCAGACCGTTTTGGCATTTCGCCATCCTCGGTAATCAGGGCTAGAGACCGAGTTATGAATTCAATTCTAACTCATCTCAAGTCAAAATTTATAAAATGGCCCAATCCCAATGAATTAAATCAAATCGCAAACAATTTCCAGCAAAAGAACGGATTTCCAGGGATTGCTGGTGCATTAGATGGGACTCATATTAGAATAGCAAAACCAACAAACCATGGAGATTCATACATCAATAGGAAGGGATTTCCTTCCTTGCAGTTACAAGCGGTATGCAAGGAAGACATGATGTTTACTCATGTATTTACCGGATTTCCAGGAAGCTGTCACGACGCAAGAGTTCTTAGGAATTCCGATTTATGGGAAAATGGATTACAAATGATTCCAAATATATACCATATCATAGCTGACGCAGCCTATCCACTAAGAATATGGCTACTCACTCCCTACCGAGACAATGGTCACCTGACACACGAGCAACGCCGCTATAACAACTACCTGTCCAGCAACAGAATGGTAATTGAGAGAGCATTTGCTCTTCTGAAGGGTAGATTCCGCCGATTGCGTTTCCTGGAAACCCAGAAAATTGAGTATGCTGTCAAAATTATCATGACCTCTTGTGTTTTACATAATGTCTGCATTTTCAACCATGATGAAGTCGACGATTTCATTCAGCAAGATGTTATTGCAGCAAATTATAATGTTCCAGGAATCCAGGACTGTGAAGCCCAGGGTGTACAGAAACGTAATCAAATAGCCAGGAATCTTTTGTGATAGGCTAACTTCAGAATGAATGCATCATGTTTTTAAACATCATATTCAATAAAGAATACAGTAACTGTTCAATACAATTTAATACAGAAAAATATAACAATGTAACAAAACTCAACAAAAGATGTCAAATCGAACTTATATGTTTTTTTATGTAAATAAAACTATGGAACATGTCAAAAAGAGTAAGATATATCTTGACAGGTATTTAAAGTCAGCTGTAAAAAGTCCTTTACAGATGTTTTGATGAAATTTACATTGTAATCCATGTATTAAGACTACATGCCACAAACATTCTTTTCCTTACAGCTTAAAAGATAATAACAACAAATGATACTTAAGTTCAATATATCATGGTCATGGAAGAAAAAAAAGATTGTTTCTCCAATAGACATTGCCATAAATGAACGTAATACAAGGTCAAAAAATTAATTATTCATTGCAGCTGCCTACAAATCCACTTATAGATTCAATGAATCTAACCCCCCACCCCCCCCCCCACCCCCATTTCACCTATTCATCAAACTTATTTTTTAACACTTAAGTTTAAGAGAATTTAGTTGTCTAAGCAATAAATATTACAAAAATTTTACTTAGTTCTCAATTATGTCCATCAATGAACTTGGTTAGGGACTCAAATAAAGCAGGTTGGTGCATTCAAGCATCCTTTAAAAGTCACAAGATTTGTAATGTATAAAAGCCAAACTATTTCTTTAAAAAAAAACAACTATCTAGCCACTCTTAGAATTGTGGGTAAACAACTGCAAACAAAGTTTTTTTTTTAGCTGTAGCCAAATCTAAATTACATGTAATACATTATCCATCCATGTTTTTTTTCAGTTCCAAGCAAGTAATCATGAACTAATGTAGAAAAAAATGTTTAATACTTGGACATAATAAAATAGAAAAATGACAATGAAAATAACCTGTTTGGGAGTTTGTAGCAAATAATAAAAACTATTTGTTAAATTGTACCAAAACAAAATAAAAAATGCAAACAATTCTGACTAGCAATTATCCAATAACAGTTTGTGTAATGTATAGTACATAGTTGAATTTTCAGGAGAATAACTTTTCCTCTGCAAGAAAAAAAATCAACAAACAGATGAAACAAAAACAACTGCATTGCTTTCAGTGATAAAACGAAATATTAAAAATCCTACCACAAATACTTTGAAAAGTTTTATGGCACAACTCAGAACAAGTTTTAAAAAATGAAAGAAACCATTCACTATTTTGTGCCCTTGTGCTTAAGAGTCTATGTAAAAAACACTTTAACTTTTTTCGCAATTCTTGATCTGCATATTGGACAGACTTCTAGAGCTTTGCTGTATGGAATACAGCACACAAGGTGGCCACAGTCAACAAACACTACTTCTTTTGGATGACTTTCTTCCATGCAGATTTCACATTCACCTGAAAAGAGATTATATCAACAAAAATTAAACAGGAGTTCCTATGAGCAAAGTCAAGATCATGTAATATGTAATCTTTAACATGGAGTAAGAACTTGTAAATGGATTAAATGTAACAATAGTACATGACTGTACATGTATTGTAAAAATAATGACCAAACGCATGTAATGGAATGTTTCCTACTCTTTGATTTCAAGGAACTAAATGTGTACATGTATTTAATATAATAATGTTAAAATTAAAATTAGATAATTCAATTTTCTAAGGATTTACACAAAAAGTACAAGTAAATACATGTAATAATAATTTTCAGCCATATGCATATTTTAATTTTATCATGTAAGGATATTTGTGCTGAGCCAAGGTATAAGGAACACAACACTCACTAGTGATGTGCTCCCATTGTCTCAATGAGTTTTTTCATCAAATCCATCTTTTCATGATGCATTTTTTCTTTACGCTCACTTTCCTCCTTTCTTCTTTTTTCCTGATTTTCAATAAAGTTTTTCATTACATCAATGACCTCTGTTGAAGTAGATGTACGCTTTCTTTTCTTTGGATTAGTACCTGAACCTGATGGTGTGGGCGTAGACGACCTTGAACTCTCATCGTCACCATCCTCTGAATCGTTGGGAACTTCTGCAGAAATTTTGGAGTCAGTGCTACAGGCAGTTACTTCTGGAGTAATGGCAGGATCTTTGGAATATATTTCATCCAATTCAGACTCATATTCAAAACGCTTTCTTCCAGTTCCACTTTTCTTCTTATTGTCTTTGACTGCTTTGTATCCTCTCTGCAAAGTCTTCCATCTCCCTGAGACTTGCTCATGATTATAGGAGTATCCTTCATCTTTCATCCCTGTGGCAATTTCCTCCCACATGGTTTTCTTCTTGATCAAACCTTTCTTAATTTTCTCTTGATATGTTTTGTATTTGGTTATTAGAAGTAAGGTACTAGAGCGTGTCCAAGACATACCTATATCCGCAGTACTGCATGAGGCAACTTTACTCTCCTTTTCATCTCCTAGAAAACATTAAAATTAATAAATATATACTTTCAATGCTTAACATTTAAAAAAAATACATGTTAGACACAACCTGTTACATGTATTTATTTATGGTGTTTATTCCAGAATATGAAGATCATATACTATATAGAATTACTTCTTTTGAGTAACAGTTTCAATATTTTTCTCTTGATGTGAAATATATCTACTCCTATGTAATTAGTACAAAATTAGTTACTACTTATTATGGGAGGAGGAAATATTAATCTCTTGAAAGTGCAACCTCCCAGGTATACTAATCTGTAAAATTTTTAACTTTAACATTAATTACCTGATGATGGTGTCCCTGCTAGTGGTTTCTGACATATGTGCTCAGACATCAACTCCATGTCGTTGAAGTATATGCTGCACTTGTGGCACTGGGTTATCGTGCGTTTTTTCATTTGACTTTCGGCATTAATTTCATGTGCTGTTTGTTTTGTCACAAGGATGGAATTATTTTCTCCGCCTAAATGAGAAAAAATATCTTTTATACTAATAGTATACATTAATATCAAAGTACATACTGCTGCATTGCAAATTATAAAACTCAATTGCAAAAGATATAAATGGCAGAATTAAAAAGGGGGAGGGGTGCTAAAAGGTAAACCTTCATTTAGTTAATACCATTTGGATATGCTTTCAAAAAGACGAGGAGATTCGAAAAAAGATCGCCACTGTGATCGACCCCTTTCCCTACTATTACAATTTTTACTTGTCCTTTTTAATACACTTTTTTCCTCGTAAATATGTCATTTTTTAGGTTTGTACCCCCCCCCCCCACTTTCCCTTTAAAAATCTAAGATTTTCTTGACCCATCTTGGGCCTTTATGATGGCTAATAAGGTGCGCACTAAATATCCCTATAAATTTAAGTTTTTAAATAAGCATTTGCAGTAAAACGTATACACAGTAACAAAACTCACTTGATTCCGTTGTGCATCTATGCATTTTAACATCATCTAAGCTGGAAAAGTACAAATTGCAGTCTTCACATTGATAAAGCACGTTTTTCTCCGCCATTTTTGTTACGTAATAATTCCCGCTGCACCACCTCTTTAGAAAGGATAGAGAGAATCCGTCCGGAATCGGATTCCAAATCGTTCCATTGCAATTCTACGCGTTCTGGACTTTCGGAAGCGTGAAAGGAACGCACCCCATATATATAGGAGAGGGTAATTTTTTATATATGAAGTGCAAATATGTCATTATCTTTTTCAACAAAGAAAACCCATTATGACAATATAACAGCATCAAATTAATATATAAAACATTCAAACACCTACGATAAAAATTCGTAAAAAAATTGCAGGAGTAAAATTAACCCGATATACAGTATATATCCACAATTGGCCACGACAAACTTAAAGAATGCATACATTCATAGAAGCAGATTTTGAAAGCATTATAGATGGTAGTCACATTTACTTGTTTGATAACTACAATGTCTACATCTGCTTTCATTAAAGGCCATTATCACTGAGAAATCTTTAAAATCGTATAAAACATTGTTTCATTTTAAACTATCCTTTCAAATTTCAATAAAATTAAAAATAAACAATTCAAAACGGTCCTGAAAGAAATAAATCGTCAAATGTCATGTAAAAAAAACTTACAAAAATTACAAAAAAAAAAAGCCATAATTTAAATTAAACGGGGTTAAAATGCCACAAAACGCCCACTCAGAAACTACCTATACACAGTAGTATTCTAAACTTAAATGTTATATCGGAAAGTTGAATTTGTTCAAAAGATTTCCATTTTCGGTTCAGAATCGAAAGAAACTAAAACTTTATCATTAGCTCTGCTATCGTGCATCCTGTATTGATTCAATATCCAAATTGGATTTTTGAAAAAAAAAAAAAAAAAATGGAAACAGAGGTTTGATCAAATTATTGATCCATGAAAAGCAGAAACTCCGATAAAAATGCAAATTTTCATGAAAATGAAACTGACCTAAAACTCTGATGTGCACAGTATAGTTCTTAATTCGGATCCAAGATCTCTAGGTTTAGATTAAAAAAAAGAAGAAATCTTTGACGCTTTGAGTGTTCTAATTGTCAGAACCATCATTTATTAATTTTATTTAACAAGTAATTTCCTTTCTCGAAATGTACACAATGGTACAGACCAAAATACCTGATAATTGTCTTATCAAAGCAAGTTGAATTTAATGTTGAATCTATTACAGCAACTGCCTTGCAAGTGTAGAAACTATTAAGAATTGAAACACCCCAAAATTGAGCTGAGTAAAATTCTAAGGCTAGAGGAAATATTTCCACAACATCTATACATGATAACAATAATTCTGCTTCTAAAATATTTTTTGTAATAAAAGTATCTACATACGTATTTTAGTATATAAAATTTATGCAACATTAGTATTGCAGCCAAAAACTTGAATAAATCCTGCTTAGAAAATAATATTTATTCAAAAAGACTGTTCATAGTTATAGTCCTATCCAGTGTGGATAGAAATAATCCATATAGTCTGAGCTATAGGCAATTCGACGTTTTGAATCTTCCACAATCGGCCATTTGTAATACGTCACTGTTCCGTTTGTGAACCAGCCAGCCCACCAGCTGTAGGAACCCACTGAGGATATCATGTGATCACAAGACGCCATTAAAGCCAAATCTTCTTCCGGGGAATTCCCGTAGATAAATTCGACCGTGTAGTTTTTTGGCATATTTGCTTTACTCCAAGTCAGACCATTGGAACAAACAACATAAACTGGACTGAGGTAACTGCTAAAGAATTGGATTGCTTTTTCAAAGTACTCCTTGGTTGCAACCAAATAGCCATGTCCAGAGTTGACCATGTCACCACGTCTCACGTGGATAGCGATCAAAGTAACAGTCTCCCTGGATGTATTATATTTCCTTAAAATATTTTCCATGATGTTATCTGCTTTTGTCTGAATGTGGCTCCTAAACCTGAGGATTTCTCGTAGTTCACGTGATACATTATGAAAATATTTCCATGACTGTAAATATCGCCCCACTCTGTATGTTGCATTTGGTTTAAAATCTTCAACATTTTCATCATATGCACTCGCTTGATGTTCTCTACGAAATATTGCGCTGTCACACTCGTGTTTGTATGTGCTGATGAGAATGTTTTTATTATCTTTTATTTGAAATATTTGGTAAATTTTATCATTTACTCCGACTACTAACTTCATACCTTTAGAGGCAGCAATTCCATAGCCTGATGCAAACTGAAATAACTTATTCCCAATTCTTCCTATGTACTTAACACACACATAAAACTCTTTCGACATATTTGTTGTGGTAGATACTGGGAGGAATGTAGTTTTGGCAACAGAAGACAACTTCGACATTCCTGTATTGACAGTTTTTAAAGATGGAACTATGTTTCTCCAAGTCAATAGTGACGAAGTGTTCCATTCTGCATGTGCTATGGAGATATATGTTTTTCTTTTGGAATTTGGCGTCTCCATTGATTTGTCTAGATCTATGGTACCTATGACATTATTTGAAGACACCTGGTGTTTTCGTATAGTATCATTTATAATTCTGATGGGACTATATTGAGCTGGTCCAACATGATTGGTCATAATGATGAGGGAAACAGCAGTTATCAACATTGCAAACAGACTCGCAACAACGTATGCTAAATCTGCAATGATAAAATAACACAGAATAACATACTCTATAGATTCATGGGTTGTCATTTGTACTTGTACAGCAATTTCCTGGATTTTATGTCGAAAAACAAGAAATTATATTGCCTCATGGAATGCTTGCAAGAGGAATCCAATCATTATATTAAACGAATAAATATTGAATAAAATGCAAAGCGAATATGAATTGATTTACTTACAGCGTTTTACATTCAAGGATATAGCTGACCTTGTTTCTCTACTTTTCATTTTGACTCATAAGAAAATCTTTCATTTGAAGAATAAAGCCTAGAAAAAAAATATTGAAAAGTAAATATTGTAAACTGTAAAAGGTAGACTGGGTATCTACATTCATAGCTTAAAATCATACGACTGAGATGCTCACTTGTTTTGAAATAAATAAATAATCGCCTTACGGAATATACTTGAATATATTACCCCCGGTTGGGGCGGGAGTGAGTGTCCTTATAAAGCGAATTTCTCTTTGCTTTCTATATTAATATTTCTTCACGTAGGACAGCTATGTTAATTTAAAAGTTATTGTAAATTAAGACTGCAAGTATTGTAAATTAAGACTGCTTTGAAAATAATGTTAATTTCATTGCAATATGTATCGGTAACGATCCCCTAATAAAACAATAATGTTCAAATAGCTGCATCTCACTTCCATTCTCAATGACCATGTAGTGGGGGGGCGGCATGGTCATCCATCGGTGTTGAAAGCAAGTTTTTGACTTGCTTAGATAGCCGAGTGATCTAAAGCGCTGTTCCCGCACTGCTAGGAGACAGATTCCGCAGTTCGAGAGGTTTTCAGTTTACAAGAGACGGTGTTTTAGACATATCTTGAGTGAAATGAAATAACACACTTAAGTCATGCTCTCACTCAATGCGTCATGAACTCAAATACTTTATATCACCAAAGAGTAAGTGCACAGAGTTTTAATTTTCTTTTTTACAAGAGAAAAAAGGAAACAACGACAAGGCTATCATTCTAAATCATTCGCTATTTTTTTTTATTCATTTCTTTATCTATCTTTTGCATAACTAATGATAAAATTGCCATTAATATTAATACATCTGTATGCACATATAACATATCATAATGAAGGGACAATGCTTCTAGGAAAGGTATGTAGGTAGGTCACTCACGTTAAAGGTACAAGTAGTTCAATCATGAATTTTGACTTCTTTGAGTTATTTCATCCATGTTTCTCCCCTCATATATGAGTATTAAGTATGATGCCTAACAGTATATAATCCTTTAATATATTTGATTTGAACATTATATTTCATAATCTAACCATTTTGGAAGAAAATAAATCTCAAACAGTACAGGATATTGAGAGCAACTAATGATTGTTAACAATCTTAATCTCAGGAGAAAATAGGAGATTATTGAACATATATTTGGTATTTTTCAAGGACGAAAACCTTATCTTTTAAAAATACATTCTCCTTTTCCCATAAATCTATCTTATACCCATTTCCATGGATAAACACTTAGTCTGATATATTATTTGAACCAAGGAATATTAATTTGTTTTTTTTTCTGAAGTTAACTTGCAGTTTATCGGATTTGTTTGTTTGTTTGTTTAACGTTCCTTTCGAGAATTTTTCACTCATATTGAGACGCCACCACTTGCCGGTGGAGAGCTGCAAATTTAGACCTATACCCTGCACTCTGGGCCATTGAGCAGTGAAGAGTCTTTTTCGTGCCAGCACCTGCTGTGACACTGGACTTCGGTTTATACGATCTTAGCCCAAGGACCGGTCTCCACGTCCCCCAGTGGGATTCGAACCCGCGACGTAAAGATCATCTTTCTCCTCTACTGTAGAGCAAACGTTCCAATCACTGCGCCACGCAGGCGACTTATTGAATTTTTGTACGCATTCAAACAAATATCTACCGTGTTAATATATTTCAAGATTCAAAATTAACGTATTAATCCAAATTTAAATGAGACGAAATTAATATATTAGAACAAAATGAATATTTACTTACTAAAATTTGAGACATTTTGTATTTGTTAACACACCTGATACATATCCTTCTCGTGATTCAGCTCATTAATGAAATCAACTACATGTAGTCCCCGAGTAGTTAATATATACCGATATACCCCAGCAGCTATTATGATTATCATTATGTACATTAATTCATTTCTAGTGATTGTCCTAGTTGTACATATAACAAATAAATGACTGAAAATGTTCAAGGAAGGTGTTTCTGCAATACCTAGAGTTTACATTAATTTTTCCATAAATATTCCTTATTCCTGAAGAGACATAATTTGTCGAAATGCGCATCTGGTCATCAAAATTTATACCGTATATGGTTTTCATGAGAAAGAAATATGTAAAATCAGACATTTTTTGCTCCTGAAGAATATAATGTTAAAGTCTGAGATTTATCTATATACTATATACGCACTCCGTGAAACAGTGAAAACGATCTTTTTTTACTTCCAGCTTATTTGCTGGTCATTGCTGGCTTTGTCAAATATTTTTCTTACCTTTTCACATACATGTGTCATGAATAGAAGACAAAAAATGCAGTCCTCGATCAAAATGAACTTTACAGTAAAAGTTAGACAGACATTTGTAAAGAAAGTATTGTTAGATCATAGCCGAGGATAGTGTGATGTTTTTGTTTTGGATACGTAAGTTTGCATACCCTGCCATTTGTCATCTGCACATTATTCTGTAAAAAACATTCTGATTCTACACACAAGTACTCTGAGGTTGATATAAAGATGCTTGAGTTTCTCATTGACAATATCTATGTAATCTTTGAAGACCAGGTCTTCCATCAATTTGACTTTTAGTATATCGATGACGTTTTATCAATTAACAATATACATTTTCATTCCCAATATACCACTACCACTGCATTTGCCGTTTATGTCTCCCAGTCGATACGATATGCAAGAGCATGTTCTACGTACGAACAATTTCTAATACAGGGCAGGCTGCTGACAAATAAGTTGATGATTGAAGGATATCGACAATCTCGTTTAAATCAGCATTTTGCAAATTCTAAGGTCAATACAATGACCTTGATCGTAAATACAATATATCGGTAGGTCGAATGTTGACTGACGTCTTTCATACAAATTGTTAAGACAATTTTATACAATGAATTGTCTACGGCCTTTTTTCCGTTCACCCGATCATGACAAGGAGCACAGGCGGGTGGTTTTTTTTGTGCATTTTTGTATTGATTTGTATGTTTTCAATTATTTTTTAACAGTTTCTTTTTTAAAAAACTAGCTCTTTCGTCTTGTTTGTCCCAATTGAATCCGTAAATTGTTAATGATGTCACAAACGGCATGGATGGCCCTTGTTTTATGAAAAAAAAATCAAAAAAAAAATCATTTTTTAAACATTCTACCCAAGAAAAATGCGCGATCCCTGCTTAAAAACGCATTATATGCGTAAAAGATAGTTAATTTGCGCTGTAAAATATTACATTTTGCATTAAAATATATTTTAATTTTATTTTCTGACTAAAATCGGGTAGATCTATTCAAAAAGCATTGATACATACCAAAATCACCCATATTGCAAGCATTATTTTGAAATTACTGATGGGTTAATGGATATTTTACTGAATTTGTAAAATGACATCAACATCGCGCGCAACCTCCCAACAATTACACAGATATTGTCAATCAGAAATTCCAGCATCTTCTTAATACATATATCTACCTATAAAAAATAATGGAAGGAGTGGAATGATTTTCATAAAATAGTTTTCTGGATGACTAATGATAAAATATGTTCATTCACATCAAAGTGTCCTTCTTTTTCTTTGTTCATTTCATTTGTTGAATATGATACATCATTTGTTATTCTCTTACTTTGCTTGTACAGTCCCTGAAACGTTCTACTTTCCCATTTTTCCGTTCGCTCACCGTTCGTTCACCGTTCGTTCAGCGTGCGTTCACCGTTCGTTCACCGTGCGTTCACCGTTCGCTCTCCGTTCACAGTTTTGCGTTCACCGTTCACCGTGCGCTCGCGTTCACAAAGCGTTCAGCGTTCGCTCTTCGTTCCGTTCACTTTGCGTTCACCTTGCGTTCAGCGTTCACCTATCGTTCAGTTTTCATTGTCATTCGGAACTCCGAAGTGAAAGGACTTATCTTTTTGTAGGTTAGGAGTTACAGGTTTTTTAATTTAATAACTTACATATCGTGTTTGAAGAATCATTATTTCATGGGGGAAAATAAATACGATATATATTTTTATTATTCTAACTTAGCTGTTAGGTTATTTATTAAATTACTCTGGAATATAAATGTTGTTATAAGCACATTCTGTACCTATGTAGAACGATGCTGAAATATTAAATTTAACTAAAGGCAATGTGCAAGTACAAGCATTGCAACATTTTGTTGTTTTGTTAAAGACGACAATTCTTTAACGGAGATATAATTATCCAAGTCAAATAATTACACAGCAAAATTACGAAAATATTTATTTATAACACTTTTTTTTTCAATAACTACAGAAAATATGATAGAACTAGTTCTGAGAGTTATACATAGTACTGCGGATATCGTATTAATTTATTATCTTTAGAGCGAATTAAATTGATGGTGTGGTTAAAGGAAATAATTATTTAAAATGTAATGCACTACAGAATTTTCTCTACTATAATATGTAAAGTCTATAGTTATAGAGAAAAAAAAATCTTTCTTCACCGCAACTTTATATGTTTGTCATTCGATATGATTAATACCCCCTTTTCCCCCTAAATCGGTTACTTAGTCAGTATTGTATTTCCAGAATATTTTAATTAACATTTAAAAAAAAAAGTTAAGGTCTTTTTTAGAACAAAAATTTCAGTCTCAAAACAAACAGGCATCTAAAAAAGTCACAAAACAATAGTAGTTCAAAATGTACACGTGTCGGCGGTGGTATTTGGAATTGGCAGAGAGTATGTTTCAAATTCAAGTGTTAATGCCCTATGTATTTTATTCAATTATTATTCAAATGTTGGAATCAAATCTAGAATGATAAAAATAAATGTTATAACTTGTTGGAAATACTCGCACTTCGTCTTCGATGTGACGAAACTTTCACACCTGCACAGTGTCGAATGATTTTGATTGACAGGACAAGCACGTGGACTTCGTGTGAACTTGAAGCAGGAAAATAAAAACGAGTATGACTGTCAAACAAATGGATTTGATTTGTTGATTAAAAAAAAGTTACTTTCACTGTCTGATATACTTAGAAAAAAATTTCTAGAGTTTTTGTTTGATATAGGTACAAGCATGTAGTGAAGCCTGAAATGGGAGGGGGGGGGGGGCTAGCTAAAACGGAATATTTCTCTCTCTCTCTCTCTCTCTCTCTCTCTCTCTCTCTCATTTGTCTGTTTAATAAAAACTATAACAGCATATTACTTGAATATCAAGTTCTGAAAATTGAATTTATAACAAATAATATGAATATGTATCTTTGTATTATCTAGTCCTAGTATAATCACGGCCATCTACAGATAAATGTAGAAGTCTGCTCAGTAAACATGGCCGTAGGAACCGAGGGGGGGGCAAGGGGGGGGGGCGTGCCCCCCTCCCCAATAATTTTGCCGATATATGGATTATTATAGTAAACATAGATACTATATTCTTGTGCCCTCGCAATAAAAAGTCTGATGACACATAATATATTATTGTATTAAAAATTTAAAATACGAGCGTATAAATGCAAAACGTCCACTGATCTATGTAATTATTTTTTTTTTCATTACTTTACACGAAATCGCCTTAACACGGAGATATATGAATGGATGTTACAACCACTTTAATTCATTCTATAAGTCAGAAGTTTTCTCTGATTTGTTATCAAGTAAGAATAAACATTTTTATTTTCCAACTAAAAAAATATCTCTTATACTTCAGCGTTCGGCAACAATTGCAATGTTTTAATGCGATAAAAATCGTGTGATTAAAAACTTAATGTGCATGCATCGTCTTTCTCAGGACAATTTTGGAGAATTTATTTTATTGACTTATTTATTCATTCATTTATTGGTTTACTTATTATTCATTTATTTATTTATTTATTGGCACTTGACATAATAAAACAATAAAATAGTTTCAATGCAAGGAAAAGATCAGAGGCATTCCGAATATATCGTTCATTTTGCGTTCACCGTTCGTTCACCGTTCACTTTGCGTTCGCGTTTGCGCTCCGTTCGCGTTCTGCGTTCGCTCACCGTTCAGCGTTCACACATCGTTCACCAAGTTGCGTTCAGCGTTCACACATCGTTCACTCACCGTTCGCTCTGCGTTCGTTCAGCGTTCGTTCAGCGTTCGCTCACCGTTCAAGTGGGAAAGTAGAACGTTTCAGGGACTGTATGTGGAGTGTTTCGAAGTTTTAACTTTACCTATTTTATTATATTTGCCCATTTTTTTTTTTTTTACAGATACAGTTATTTCACAAATTGACTTCCTACATTCCTGTTTCAATAAAGTGAGAAATGTTCTGTTTGAGCATGCATGTAGCTTTTCGTCTCAGCAAAATTTATTTTATGTAAACTGAAACATCACCATTCTACACCCCATGCAAGCAAAAGTTGTGAAGGTCTTTATCCTGGTAAAGCATATCGTGACAGGGACATCCGCTAATCCTGAATGTTTGGAAAAGCAGCAGTCACACTTATTTTGAAGTCTTGGGTTGGAAAGGGTGAGCCTTGTGTATTGAGCATATGTAAACGGAATATTCTGCAGTCAAATTTAAAGAAACGAAGGCCTAAGATTTGATATGAAATATTTCAAACAAGGTACTACCCAGTGGTTATATTTGCTAACAAGGTCATCATATCGACCATAGAATTACGAAATGCTGACTTTAAACAGGGTTGTTGAAATACCTGCAACATCAACTTATGTGTCAGTAGGCTGCCTCGGTTTAAATGTTGATCGTACTTAGAGCATGCTCTTGAGTGTTGAATAAGACAGTAGACATAAATACCATACATATATGCAGGTGATAGCGGGATTGTATACGCACTTTGTATGATTAATCAATGTTTTATATGCGTGATTTATCATTTTTATGCTGATGTCTTACAAAAAAATTGTCTTTATAATTTAGCCATTAAAAATGTATTATACATGAATAAAAAAAATTGAGTCATTATTGATGAAACTTTTAACTATCGCACAAGGACAAAGAACATTGTATAAATTTAAAAAAAAAAGTATTTAAAACAGTGGGATTTATTTCAATGTTATTCATAATTGTAATAGAGTCAGAAAAATACTAGTATGGCTGAGTATTTTGAAATTTATATATTGGTTATATATTGCGGTATTTCCATCCCTTACAATTTTATATTTGTATAAAATTTTTCTACCATCGAAAGGAACCTTAGCAAGGTATAATCAGAGAGTGGAGCTGGTCTATCGATTAGGCTTGTCTGTCACATGCAACATTTATATATTAATTTTTTTTTACTTTAATATTTTTCATTCCTTAAGGATGACGTTTACTCAAGGTTTTAGTTGCCAGAAATGGATTGCTATAAAGTACAATATATTAAATCAAAAATAAAAAAAATAAACAAAATTAAGACATAATAAATCAATATTAATATCAAAATTTAATGTTTTACTATTGAAGAAAATATGCAAGAACAAAGGTAGAATTGTGGTGATGCAGAGGAAATACGGACTTAATTTTAAATTTTCATTTTTTTTTTTTTTTACAAATATTTTTTTCTGATGAGATTGTTCTGAAAGTTTAGATTCTATGTGCTATTAAATATCATTTTGCAAACAAAATGTGTATTATTTCGGATAATTGAATGGAATTTTACACTTATGAGTAAAAAGCATTCCAGACAATATATTTCAAGAATTTGATCTTTGACCTGTTATGATTTTAATTACAACAGAATAGGGGCAGTATAAGTAAACTGAGGCTATAAATAATTTAGAATTCCCATGCTTCATATTTTTGTAATATTAGATTAGAATTGGATAAAATTTAGAAAATCTACACTGGAATAATTAACAAGTTCACTGGTCAAACTCAAACTTCTTATTTCAATTGTTTTTTTTTTTTTTTTTAATTTTATACATTTATATAATTAAATACGGAGATAACGAACAGTATTCAAGCTCAGAAGTCCATTCAAACAATACAAATCAGGAGCAGAGCAAACAAGGACATCTAAAACATCAGAGGTGGGATCAGGTGCCATGGAGAACTAATTGTTTATTATTTATATTTAGCAATACTATTCCATTTCTATTATATTTTATAAACCAAAGTTTTTGCTACTTTTTATATTTTGTTAGTAAATAAAATATTGGTCATTGAATAAAAAAATGAGGTATTTTCAGAGAAATACTCATGCAGGAGCCATTAGCGTGAAAAGTAGGTCATTGACCGAGTTATTTGAAAGTGAATTATAACACTACAATCATATGTCTACAATGTACAAAAAGTGATTTTTCATTCCTATCAATGGATTTTTTTTATCATTTGAGTAAACGTCCTTTTCCATTTAGAAGACCATTTGTCATTTTCACACAGAAGCATTTTCTTTTCAATCATCTGGAAATCGTGGTTATTTCAACATTATATTTTAATGAAAGTAAAAAGAACTGCTGATAAATTGTACAATTCCGCTGCAATTTTCTGTAATTCTTAACTTTTGCATTATATCAAAGTCTTTGTGTCCTTCTGAATAGTAAATAACTAATTGCTTATAAAGATTCGATGAAGCTTTGAAACAAATACCGCTGTTTATACGACTTTCATAATGATTCAGTTCATATTTGAATTGGTACCGAGTATCATTATACCCCCTCACGAAGTTAGAGGAGATATACTGGAATCATTATGTCTATTTTTCCGACAAGCTGTCTGTTCTTTGTCTGTATGTCTAGATTACTTTCTGGATTTATCAAGGGGTATCCACATCAAAAATGATGCAAGGTGCTGAATTCAAATATTTCAAAATTCAACACTTGGAGGGAAAATTAATCTTGGTAACTTTAATGAGAATTAAGCATTAGCAGAGAAGTGAATGATGGTGTTGTCAGCTGCTATTCAAAAGTCTTCTATCAATACACTAAAAAACGATGCATATTTAGTCTTTGCGTGCGAAAAAAAGGTATTCCATATGTATATTTTATTTTCACTTTTATGAATTTCAATACTCGTAAATGAAGTATTGAACTGTAATTGCTTAAAGTAAAACCGTGGACAATAGAAGAGAAAAAATAATAAATGTAGAATATTGAATCGCATGCTTTTAATTGCAGAGGGAAAATCAAATCCGAAAAATATCTTACAGTAACAATTAAAAATCATTATAATCCTGTCCAATGTGGGTAGAAATAATCCATATAGTCTGAGCTGAATTCAGCTCGAAGATCAGAACCCTCCTTTGCGGGCCATTTGAAGTACGTCACCTTTCCATTAGAAAGCCAGCCTGCCCACCAGCTGAAAGAACCTACAGATGATATCACGTGATCACACGATGCCATTAAAGCTAAATCTACTTCCGGTGAATTCCCAGAAATAAACTCAACTTTATATTTTTTCATAATGTTTGCTCTAGACCATTTCAGATCATTGGAACACAGAACATAAATGGGATTAGAATAATTACTGAAGAGTATCATCGCTTTTTCAAAATATTCCTTTGATGCAACTAAATAGCCATATGTATGATTAACCATGTCACCACGTCTTATGTGGATAGCAATTAAAGTTACGTTATCTCTGGTTGTCTTATATTTCTCTAAGATATCTTTTATGATTTTTTTCGCTAAAGTCTGAACGTGATCCCTAAATTTAAGCTGCTTTCGAAGTTCATGTGACGAATTGTGAAAATATTTCCAAGATTGTAAATAATATCCAACTTGATGTGTTGCATTCGTCGCAAAGTTTCCAACATTTTTATCAAATGAAGACGCGCGATTTTCAATAGTGACTTGTGCATTTACACACTCGCGTTCTCTGTCTTCACTTATAAATAGATGTCTGCTGTTTTTCAGTTGAAATACTTGGAATATCAGATCATTTGTGCTAACTAGAAACTTCATATCCTTAGAGGCCGCAATGCCAAATCCAGAGGCAAACTGAAATAATTGATTCCCAAGCCTTCCAATAAAGGTGGGGCATACGTAAAACTCTGAATTTCTCCTAGTCGGTGTACGGTAAGCTGAAGGAGGTTTTGACATCCCTGAAACAGCCTTTTGAATATGCTTAGCTTTAATAACAACAAGTGTGGTTCTAGGTTTCATTAACGATGACGATGTATATATGTCCCTGTCATTTGATGATTTCATCATGTTTTCACCTAAGTTAAAAGTTCCTCTGATTGTCTCCATTGCATTTAACGGAGGATCTAAGAATTCCGTAGGTGTTATAACGTTATTTGAATTCATTTGATTGTATTTTGTGAATTCCATGGGTTTGAAGTGATCTGGACCAAATCTCTTGCTTACTGTAATGAATGTACTGAGGGATACAAATGTTGCAAAAAGACTTGCAACAACACATGCTGAATCTGAAATAAGAAAAAATAATTGCTGTACTTGATGAAATGTGAAGATAACGAACAGTTATTATGCTCAAAAGTCCAATCAAAAATACAAAATGTGAGCAGAGCAAACACAGACCTCTGAAAACATCAGAGTTGGATGAGATGTCATGGAGGAGTGGTTTGATGACTGATTGGTCATTTTTTTGTATGAAATACTAGATGATCAAGCCTTACTTACTACATGTATATCTATCTTCTACATGAGATTCCTTTTCTGGTCGTTTGATTATATTAATGTTTTACATGTTTACCAGATATTCATCTCTTGTTGGATTACTTTAAAAACTCCTTGGAAATTATTGGATGATTTGTAAACTATGACTTCTGGTGCCTTCTTGTATATCTTTAGTTGTCAGCTTAAATCTTTGGGTACTTATTTGTACATTCCACTACCGTGTCACTAATAAACACTTGTTTTCTCTGATATTTTGATATTCTCTAACCTGATCAATGGTTACTTGCAACTTGTCCCGTACTTTTTAAGAAATGGTTTGACATAAATTGTTTGATTGAGACCTCTGAAGACCTGACTATGATAATAACAAGTATGTAGATATAATTGATAGTGGTATTCGTAGTGATTGCTAGTTGATACCTACAGCGTTTAAACTTCATGGAATCAGTAGTTAAGATTTCTGTATATCATATCCACTCACCAAATCATCCTCCATCTGAAAAAGAATAAAAATCAAAGTAAAATTATGAAGATGTTTAAAATAAGACAAGGCCCATGGGCCTAATCACTCAGCTCATCTTGACCCTGCTCTTCTCCAGAGGATTTTAAAAAGGGGTTTTCATCTTTATTTCTGTGATAATTTTTCACCATTTATTGCTACTCTATCCTACCCAAAAGGGGTAAGGAATTACACGAGCTTCAAACCAAAGGGGGTAAGGAATTACATGAGCTTCAAACCAAAGGGGGTAAGGAATTACATGAGCTTCAAACCGAAGGGGTAAGGAATTACATGAGCTTCAAACCAAAGGGGTAAGGAATTACATGAGCTTCAAAGGGGTAAGGAATTACATGAGCTTCAAAGGGGTAAGGAATTACATGAGCTTCAAAAAAAAGGGGTAAGGAATTACATGAGCTTCAAACCAAAGAGGTAAGGAATTACATGAGCTTCAAACCAAAGGGGTAAGGAATTACATGAGCTTCAAAGGGGTAAGGAATTACATGAGCTTCAAAGGGGTAAGGAATTACATGAGCTTCAAAGGGGTAAGGAATTACATGAGCTTCAAACCAAAGGGGTAAGGAATTACATGAGCTTCAAACCAAAGGGGTAAGGAATTACATGAACTTCAAACCAAAGGGGTAAGGAATTACATGAGCTTCAAACCAAAGGGGTAAGGAATTACATGAGCTTCAAACCATATAATATGAGAATATTTTGATGTCAATATAAATGACATGGCCTTGCTGTTCTTGAGAAGAATTTATTCAAAATTCATTTGTAAAATTTGTTTCCCAATTTTAAGTCCAATCAAAACCCTGAGCCCATAATTTAGGGGGGAAACGAGAAAAAAAAAATCAATCCATAAAGTCTGGAAATGCTTGCATATATGATTTAGTATGATTTAGTTAAAATTTCCATCTGACATTTTTTTAGTATACCACTTCAAAAAATACAATCACTTCAAATGTTAGGCAAAGGTAAAATGTTTCAGTTAATATTGACTCTTTTACCAGTACACGCAAAAATATATTCCAATAATTATAATTATATTATAATCACATTGTAAAACAGTTTCCTTATGCTGAACTTTCACAAGTTCTATGTTATTGCATGATAGTATGACATTTGGTTTGCTGTGAGATTACTTTTGCTGTGGTACATGTAAATACATGTTTGGTATTTTACATAGTTTTATGTGTAGTTTTATCACATGTTTACTCTTTTACACAGTGGATATAGCTCACTTGATACCGTTTTCATATCAGCAGTTGTGACGTCAGAATTGTTTTTGCGTAAAAGTGATGAAGTCAAATGAAGTGTAAAAACAGTGTAATACATGTGATAGCTATGTGTAATTAATACATGTGACAAAAAGAATCTTTCATTGGTTTGTGGTTGGATATGATTTTTATCCGACTTGTGTTTTCTATCCCCTAGCTAAGGCTCGAGGATATAAAACGTACAACTCGTTGTATAAAAATCATATTCAACCACAATTTTACACTGTCACTTTATTATAATGCAGATCGAGTGAGATCTGTATGGTATGACATGATATCTTGGAATGATATTAAAAGTATAGGGCGTGTTTTATATAGTATCGAATGAGAATTTTTTAACTTGGTTAAATACATTTTGTTAAAATTAAGTCTCAACATTTATCGATTATGCCTTTCATTTAAAATAAAATAAAATTAAATTAAAAAAAAAACAAATATATTTGCTGATTATGAAACAAATATTGACCATATATTGTGACGTAATATAAGCGTTATTCTGTGCAAGAACTGATAAAAATTCACTTAAACAAGAAGTTGCCTAAGACTTGAACCACGACCTGAACAATACATTGAAAAGTGATATGAAATTAATACGTATGAAAATTATAGATGTAGTCAGATGACAGATATAAAACAAGCATGCATGACTCATTGAGTATATGACTTGTGACAGATTCTCATGAAAATGCAATTTACAATATTAAGTAATGTTAAAAAAATTGAGAAATTAAAAAAATATATATTTTTTCATTATACATATTACATATCAAATTACCTTTCATGTGTCGTACATTTCCCTGAGGGTGCTCCATAAAGCATCTTACTGCGTTTAAAACATATTTTAAGAAAGCTATTGAGGATGTTTCAAGTTTACATCAAAGAAACTGAATTGAATTGAATTACATAATCCTTTTATTTAAACAATGTCGCTTTAATTTACATTCATGTAACAAAATAATTTCTTTACCTTGTTTTCGGAACAACATTCAGTTATTATCCGTGATTCTGTTGACGAAATACCACATGTCCCCCAAATTAAACATAAGATACTGATGCTGAGTGCTGCCAAAACTTATATTTTAATAAGTAACATGATCGTACATTTGGGTAACCTTCAACGATTCTCCCATAACGAGTCTTGCTATTGACAGGCCCGTAGAAGCGGGGGGAGGGGCTTTTTTCTGAGTGTAGTCTTTTGCTGTTTTTAATCTGTAAATTTTCATTTAGATGCCCCCCTCAAACACTGGCAAGTATCAGCATTTGAAAAAAGGAATGTATCAAAAGGTTGAAGAAAAGGTCTAACAAATCCTCCCCCCCCCCCCCAAAAAAAGGATGTTAGTAAGGCAATAGTAAGTTGTCCGTCGTCCGTCCGCCCGTCTGTCTGTCTGTTAACAATTTTTTAAAATGTTACTCCTCGTACAGTTTTGGTTTTATTTCAATATATTTACATTTCCAATAAATTTCCCCTATGATTCTTTACAAAATAGAATACAGTTCATTTTCTCATGAACTACCATGAATGGGCATGAATATCTCCATTGTAACGTCATAATATCTTACTTGACGTCAAAACTATAGTGCAAACTGTTTTGCTTAAAAAAATGACAGTTGAATGGCGTTATTAGTGGGAAATCATCAGAAAAATAATGTAAATATAACAAATGAATTTTACTTTTGAAAATTCATGAGGTACATGAACTACGACGCTTCACGCCGGCATATTTATCATGAAGCGCTAACGCGCTTCATGAAATATGCCGGTGTAACTACGAATAATGACCCCCATAGAATAATGACCGGGGGTCATTTTTCGCCGTCAAATAATGACCCCCGGTCATTATTTAACGGCAAAAAATGACCCCCGGTCTTTATTCGACGTCGAAAAATGACCCTTTTGCCTGTAAAAAAGTGTCATCACCCTAAAAATCTGCAAATCCCACGTGAAGAAAAATGACCCCGTAGAATAATGACCCCTTGTAGATTAAACATGAAAGTTTTAGAGGGAACCCCCCCCCCCCCCCCAATAAATCAAGATACCTGTTTGCCAAAATGCTCACATGAGCTAAATAAATGGGAATAAATCGATGATATGTTGATCTCTTAACATTATACAATTATTGCTGTTTGTAAGGTCAATGCGATGATTCAGAATCTACAGGAGTAAAAGATTTATCGAGCCCAAAGGCCGAGGTGAACATTGTTTTTGGATGGTGGAAAATCATCGTACTGACAAAAAAAACAAAAAAAAAAACACCCCCCCCCAAAAAAAAAACCCCAGCAATAATAGTTTTAGTACATGATTCAACGATTAAATTGATACAAACTTATTTAGCAGAGATGTCAAGCTTCTTGTTTACATTTGCTCAAGTCCAAATACAGAGAGAGAATCAGAGTTACATAATCAAAACCAGTATTAACTTGCATTTGAAATCTATTTTTGGTGCAATGTAGAAAAAATAAGTGTTATGCATACCATCGAAGGGGGAAATGGGGCATTATAAGAGGCAAAATTAAAATGACGTTATCTTAGAAATATTTTTGATGAACCCTTTAAACAGTTTATTAGTGGAAGGGGGATTTCATTTTACTCTACTGTATGTATCAAAAGGTTGGGGGTAGGGCAACCACTTGCAAGGAACATTTTCAAGCGAAAAAATAAAAAATTACATTCATGAAAATGGAAGGGGGAGGCCACCCCACAGGTGAAATAGCTTTTCATAATTGTTTTCAATCTATTTCAGTTCAATGTAGAAAAAATAGATCATTATGTTCACCTGGAAGGTAAATGAAATAGTCTGTCTTTAGTGATAAATTGAAAACATTAATCTACTTCAATATTAACTGTATTGAAATGTTTCCATACTGATTTTTACAAATGTATCACTGTTTTAAAGTGGGTTTTTAAAGAAAATTATTCCTCTTGCATATGTGTATATGCAGACGACCATGTTAACAGACTTGAATGTACATTGTACTGGGATTCTTCTTTATTACTTCTATATACTTGAAAAGAAATACCCCTAGACCACTGCTTATGAATAAAATTGAATGCACATTATACGACTGTATATATTTCAGACATGCAGAAATTTTATGTCCTAGCTTCTTATGTTTGCCACGTCTGCTTCGTATTTGGACGTTCTACTAACTATAGATGATATAGACCAACGTACAACTAAATTGTCTGACAAATGTGATGGCACCTGATCCCACCTCTGCAATTTTCAGGGGTCCCTTTTCATGCCCTGTCAACAGAATTTTATTGTTTGTGGATATTTTAAAATCATCACTGTTCGTTATCTTCACCTTTTTTTCATTAGGAAATATATCCACAGTATGTCATTCGCACGAGATATTATGTCATTTGCGATACACTTTACCTCATTTGCACGACATTTTATGTCATTCAAAAAATATATATGTAAATATTACATTGCATAACTATTTATTTCCGAAAACTTATTCATTTTTTTTTCATTCAATTTTTACAAAAAAAGTTGATCGTACTCAAAGCATGCTGAATACTTCGGGAGGATTGTACACACAAGTACTCTGAAGTTGATATTAAAAAGATGCTTGAGTTTCTGATTGACAATATCCATGTAGTTTTTGGAGATCAGGTCGTTCAACAATCTGTTGGAATTTTCGTGGGTACTAATTGCGCCCCCTTTTTTGCAGACCTATTTTTGTATTCATATGAAGCAGAATTTATTCAAACACTTCTGCATGAGAAGAAGAAAACACTTGTTGTGGCCTTCAACTCGATATTTCGATATATCGACGACGTATTATCAATTAACAAAAGTTACTTCCATTCATATGTCGACTCGATATATCCCAGTGAGTTTGAAATAAAAAGATACCACAAGTTTCTGACACATCTGTTATATGTTTAGACATTTTACTAGAAAAAGACGTTAATGGTAACCTAACAACCAAGCTTGATGATAAACCTGATGACTTCAACTTTTCAATCTTCAATTTCCCTTACTTATGTAGCAATATACCCTTATCACCTGTATATGGGGTTTATGGCTCTCAGTTTATTCGATACGCAAGAGCATGCTCTACGTATGAACAATTTCTAAAACGAGGCAAGCTATTGACAAACAAATTGATGAAACAAGGATATCAACAGTCTCGTTTGAAGTCATTATTTTGCAAGTTTTAAGGTCGATACAATGACCTTGTCACCACATACAACCTATCATTGAGTCAAATGCTGACTGACGTTTCTTATACTAATTGTTAGACCATTATTTATACACTGAAATGTCTACGGATTTTCCTGGGTTTTTTTCCCGATCATGACAAGGAGCGGGTGCGACCAGTCGGCAGGGGATGCTCAATTCTCCTTGGCACCTGATCCCACCTCTTGATTTTGAGGTCCTTGTTGCTCTGCTCCAAATTTGTATCGTTTCATTGGACTTTCGAGATTGAATACTGTTCGTTATCTTCTATTTCATTTACCATTGAATCAAATATGAAACAAATGGAAGACAGTCATAAAGGGAGATTACGTTAAGAGTTATAACCAATAGAAGCCATTTTGCGATTTTTAATGTATGCTGAGAACACAATAGGATTAAAAGATAAAAATATGCATGTAAATGTAATGCTGTTTTGTTGCATTTAGATTGCGCGTTCGTCCAGTGCTGATAAAAAAGGGCATAACTTTAAAAGAATTAAACATTGAGATTCAAACCTTGGCATCAATCAATTGTTATAAATTTTGAATCACTATGTTGAAAAAGGGGTCAATTTTCAACGGGGGTCAATTTTTTATAGGACACACACATAAAAATATGACCCCTAGGGCTCTTTTTCTACAAAAAATTATTTTTTTCTACGGCTGGGGGGTCATTTTTTGTCGTTGAAAAATGACCCCCCCCGGTCATTATTCTATGGGGGTCATTATTCGTCTTTACACCGGCGTGAAGCGTCGTAGTTCATGTCCTCATGAATCTTCAAAAATTAAATTCATTTCTTAAATAACTTGGCAAACAAGTAGACTACACTAAGATACATAATTCTGTGTATCGGTTTTTGATTTCGGTGAACGGTGTTGCCATGGTTACTAAAAATAGAAATTTCTGTGAAATACTTTCAAAATACTACTCTTTCTACAGTTTTGGTCTGATTTCAATATAACTTGGCACACATGTAGACTACACTAAGATACATAATTCTGTGTATCGGTTTTCGATTTCGGTGAACGGCGTTGCCATGGTTTCTAAAAATAGAAATTTCAGTGAAATACATTCAAAATGCTACTCCTCCTACAGTTTTGGCCTGATTTCCATATAACTTGGCACACAAGTAGATTACACTTAGATACATTATTCTATATATCAATTTTTTGATTTCGGTGAACGGTGTTGCCATGGTTACAAAAAATTGAATTTCTTTGAAATACTTTCAAAACATTACTTCGCCTACAGTTTGGTCTAATTTTAATATAACATGGCATACAAGTAGACTACACTGAGATACATAATTGTCTTAATTGTTTTTTTTTTATTTTGATGAGTAATGTTGCCATGGTAACTAAAATCGAAATTTCTCTAAAATTTCTCTTAAAATAGGCTACTCCTTCTACAGTTTTAGTCTGATGCAATTCATCTTGCCACAAAAAGAGAGTAAAACAAGAATTACTATTTGGAGGCCCGTGTTTGCTTTTCTCCTATTTTGTATTGTTTAATGGACTTTTGAGCTTGAATACTGTTCGTTATCTCCATATATTTCATTTATTTATTGTTGTTGCAAAGTTTCAAGTCCAAGTTCTACTTTTCTCTTCCTTAATTGTTATAAGTACAAACCATTCGAGCTTCAGTCTCGACAGAGACTTCTGGTTATTTATTTATTTATTTTTGCTTGTCAAAATTTTTTTGGAGGTTGGCTCACCCACTTTTAAAATCGTTGCTACGGTCCTGGTTGAAACGTTAGATACGAACAATAAATTATACATTGTAAACGTATTGTAAATTAGTATAACAGAACATGTGAAATGTAGACTTGTGTATCTATCTTAAATTATGGGGTGCCACATACATTACTAAACTTTCCACTTGTAGGACTGTTCGATATTCTAAACTCTAATGAGGTTTTTTATGTATCAAAAATATTAATATTTTAGTACATTTTCGTAGTCCTGTGAGTCTGTATTTTCATAAATTGTACCTAACATTCCAGAACGTTCACATGTACTGCAAGTCTGATAAGACTTGGTGACCTAATCAATATTTGACAAGGCTTGTGGACCTTGTTGACCAAACTAACGTCTAACAATACTTATTGACCTAACCAATGTCTAACAAGGCTTGTTGATCTAACCAACATCTGACAAGACTTGTTGACCTTGATGACCTAACCAACATCTGACAAGACGTGTTGACCAAACCAATGTCTGACAAGACGTGTTGACCGAACCAATGTCTGACAAGACGTGTTGACCGAACCAATGTCTGACAAGACGTGTTGACCGAACCAATGTCTGACAAGACGTGTTGACCGAACCAATGTCTGACAAGACTTGTTGACCTTGACCTAACCAACATCTGACAAGACTTGTTGACCTTGTTGACCTAACCAACATCAGACAAGACGTGTTGACCAAACCAATGTCTGACAAGACTTGTTTATCTTGACCTAACCAACATCTGACAAGACTTGTTGACCAAACCAATGCGTGACAAAACTTGTCACAAGAAATACACATATGAAATATGAAAGCCCTAGCACCAACTGTTCAAAAGTTATGGCAAAGGTTAAAGTTTTTCAAAACTAGCTCAAACATCAAGGTCAAGGTCAATGGGTCAATATTGTTGGTGCCCAAAGGAAGGTCTTGTCACAAACATACAAAGGTATAATATGAAAACCCTACCACCAACCATTCAAAACGTTTGGCCAAGATTAAAGTTTTTAAAAGTGGGTCAAAATCCAAGGTCAATGTTAAGAATATTTGTACCAAAGGAAAGGTCTTATTACAAGGAATACACCTGTGAAGTATGAAAGTCCTAGCACCAGCCATTCAAAACTTATGGCCAAGGTTAAAGTTTGGTAAAGTTTTGCAAAAGTGGGTCAAACTCCAAGGTCAAGGTCTAGAGGTCAAATATGTTGGTGCCCAAAGAAAGGTTCACAAGGAATACATATGTGAAATATGAAAGTTTCAGCATATAATGAAAGTTATCCACATAAGGCAGCTGGGAGTTCCATAAACACTGCGAATTCTGAGGTTTTTGTAGGCAAACAAGACCATGTATTTCATAGCAACGTTTGCGAGGGAAACGTAAGTTTATTTATATAACATTGTATTATCTTGGGGAAACTATTTTTAATCAAGTTGCAGATTAATGGACTTTGGCTTTCATTCTTAATTAATGTAAACAAGGTCAATATTATACATAATCTCTTTACTTGAAGTATTCCTACACAAAAACAGGACCCATCTATAATTGCACACCTCTATTGAGAATGTGTGGTTCAAAATAGGCAAAATATGCGCAGTTCCTTACTAATATTAATATTTTCCGTAATTTAAAATTGTCAGCTCAACATGTTACAATATACTAGTGGATTGCTTTTGATATATCTTTTATACATATACATCCACAATTTACTCCAGGGTATTCATAATTATTCACGATCAAACAGGTGGAAAGGTAGTTTCAAAATGAGCTGCATTTTCAGAATTTAATGGGTATGTATGTTGTCGTTAATTCAGTGTGTCTATGAAAAGAGGTCCAAATCATTATTATAATATCAAAACAGACTTGATACATTACTTGTCAACTTTCCTTCTCTCTTATTTTGAAAAATACAAATACTTTTCATAAATACTCGTACAAATTGACTCGTAAACAAGTATTTATTATTTAAATCTGATGGGAAAATGAAATTCTAAGCAGAATAGCTGTCAGAAAGAGCTAGAAAGGCCTATAATGCTATAAAAACTAATTTTCCAGCTAATATAAATTGTTGAGACAATATTAAAACTTTATAGATCTATGATTACTCCAATCTTAACTTATGGTTCTGAAATTTGGATTGCTGACTACAAATGTGATTTATTATCCTCAGATCATTTCCCATTTGAAAAAATACAACTCCAGATATTTAAAGACATTCTGGGTGTTCATAGAAAATCGTCTAATATTGCTGTTCTATACGAGTTGGGACAATTCCCACTATTTTATTCATGTTATGAAAATATGTTTAAATTTTATTCAAGATTGAAAAATTTAGAGTCAGAGAATGAACATCATGACCAATTAGTGGTGTCTGCATTTAAGGAAGATAAAACATTGGGGTCTAGAATATCTTGGCAAAGAAAACTCTACAACAGAAATTGTCTTTATCCTCATTGGGCATATCACATAAAATTTTAAGACATAAATTAGAGGAGCACTATAGGAACAAAATCTGTGAACAGTTAAAGAACATTTCTAAATCAGATTCTGGAAAATTAACTTTTTATAGTAATATAATAAAGAGCTAGGTTCACTTCATGCATAAAATGGCCCTGTAGATGTACCAATTTATTGACTAACACTTTATGTTCCAGTTTAAACATGAAGATAAAGTAGAGACCTAGTGCTTTCATTTCCTATTAAAAACTTTCTCCTCAAAGCCAAGGTCTTGGAAAACAGGCTTCATGGAATTGCAATGTTCTTGAATTTTAAGGAAAACAAGTATACTTTAGTACTTTGACAGAAGAGAAATAATATGAGCGCAATCTCTGATCTAAAAAATAAAACACGTTTTGTAATCCTCAGAAATAGTTCTTTCATTTAATAGTTGCATATTTTAGATCAGAGGTTGCACTTTATATTAAATATCGAAAAATAGCTTTGCTTTAAAAATTGGCTGTTTTTGTAGAATTTTTCAGGATATGAGGAAAATGACGCATTTCATGACGTCATAATGCATTGGCTAGCCAGAAAATTACGTCATTTTTGATAGATACGCAGTCATCAAAGGTCTAAATAATATTTAATGCATTGTCAACTAAAACCAAGCAGTTTCAGTTTTTCTGAAATTCACAGGGCCAAAAAGGCCCCAAGTGAACCTTGTTCTTTAAATGAATATAAATTACAGAACTACCTACAATTACCATTGAAGAAATCTGAAAGAACAATCCTAACAAAACCAAGAATTAGTGCTCATATACTACATATTGAAATGGGGAGATACTCAAGGCCACCTATTCCTAGAGAAAAACGTGTATGTTATGCTTGTAAACTTTTTATTGAAAATGAAGAACATTTTATACTTTATTGTCCTAGTTATGATCAGTATAGATTACAATATTGTGATATATTTAATGCTCAATGTTACATGAAGGAAAACCCTATTATTGACATTATCAACCCTCCAAGTATTAAAATTGCTAGAAAAGTATGTAACTTTCTGAAAAAGTGCTTTGATATTAGAAAAGAAAAAACTTCAACATAACTGAAATGCTTACTGGAATAATTTTATTGATTTTATGTATGTTATTGTCGTTGTATTCCTGACTATATGCCAATGTATGATGGTGTTGTCAATAAATAAATTGAAAATTGAAATATATGTGTGCTCATTTGCAGATGCTCGACATAAATAAATAAATATTAACATACTGAGCTGACAATTTTAAAATATTAGTAAGGAACTGCGCATATTTTGCCTATTTTGAACCACACATTCTCAATAAAGGTGTGCAATTATAGATGGGTCCTGTTTTGTGTAGGAATACTTCAGGTAAAGAGATTATATATAATGTAGACTTTGTTTACAATAATTAAGATTGAAAACCAAGTCCATTAATTTGCAGCTTGATTAAAAATAGTTTTCCCAAGATAATACAAAGTATTATATAAATAAACTTATGTTTCCTTCGCACACATATGACAAATACTTGTTTAGTTGTGAATTTGTTCAACATAGTTACTGTAAGAAGGAGGAGAGAAAATAAAATTACATTGTAATACAAAGGTTAGTCACATTAATCAAGGTTTAGATATTTTCTTAATTAAATATGTTATATTATTAGCTGCACCTAATTGCATTAAAAAGATTAAAATATTACCATTTAAAATATTAAAATGTGTAAAACATCAACTTACACACGAAGTTTTGTCGCAGCTGTTTTAATTCTTATTTCATCATTTTAATGATTTTGGATATACCATTCAACAAGTTGTGTAGCTCAATAGACTATCATATAACCCACAGTAATGAATTTATCTAGATAGAATCAGCTATTTAAACTTTTGATCACAATCGATCATATAAATATTAAAAGAGCATGATGTACAATTATTATAAAACAGATGTTGTCGATGTTGAAAAATAGCTATCTATTTAAAAGTCGATGTATTCTTAAAATCAGAGACGTATAATAGAACATGACGTGGTATCAGTATGTAAATTTTCAGTATAACTTTTGAAAATAAGATTTGTGTATTTCGCTGAAAACACTCAATTTAACACATTTCTGACCCTGAACCAGTTTATTTGATAAGTTTTTATTGTTTGTCATATTAATGTAGGTAAAGATTTCAATATCACGATTCTATGGTAAAGTTTCCTGTCGTACACATCGTAAATCAATAGCAAGATATTTTAGTATGGATGGATATATTTATGCAGTATTTCCCTTAAAAAAAAAAAGGACTGCAATACGTGGACCATATGCATGTGTTTCTGACAGAAATCTGAAACAATTCCTATAGATTGTTTTGAAAACATGTTTAAAATTGATTTCTTTTATCTTGAAACATGCAATTTTTTTTTATCATGATGTGAAAATTAAGCAGTAATAATAAATAACAAGATGTGTTTATGAAACGCTGATGCCCCCGTATGGCAACTTATAGCAAAGGGTAAACTTTCTCAAATGCAAACCAAATATGTTGGTACCCAAAATAAGGTCTTGTCTCGAGGAATATACCTGTGAAATATGAGAGCCCTAGCAGCAACCATTGAATAGATATGGAAAAGGTTAAAGTCAAGGTCAAATGTTCATAATTAATGGTGCCTAAGGAAAGGCCTCACAAGAAATATACTGGTGAAATATGAAAGCTGAAGCACCAATCGTTCAAAAGTTATGACCTAGGTTTAAGTTTTTCAAAAGTGGGTCAATCTCCAAGGTCAAGCTCAAAGGGACAAAGTTGTTGGTATCCAAAGAAAGGTCTTGTCACAAGGATTACATATGTGAAGTATAAAAGCCTTAGCACCAACTGTTCAAAAGTTATGGCCAATGTTAAAGTTTTTCAAAAGTAGGTCAAACTTTAAGGTCAAGGTCAAAGGGTCAAAGTTGTTGGTATCCAAAGAAAGGTCTTGTCACAAGAATTACACATGTAAAGTATGTAAGCCTTAGCACCAATTGTTCAAAAGTTATGGCCAAGGTTAAAGTTGGGTAAAATTTTGCAAAACTGGGTCAAACTCCAAGGTCAAGGTCAAATATGGTGGTACCCAAAGAAAGGTCATGTCACAAGGAATACGCATGTGAAATATGAAAGCCATAGCTTCAACCAATCAAAAGTTATGGGCAATGTTAAAGTTTTTGGGGACAAACAGACAGACAGACAGACGGACGGACAGGGCAAAAACTATATACCCCCGAATCTTCGATAAGGGGGCACATAAAAATAGCACAGCCTTAACATTAAAAGTTGTTCTAGGTATCTATTATTGTAAAGTAGCCTTGATCATTAACCTCAGAATTAAAAGAGGGTTTTTCGTATTATACTAAATTTGAAAATTTTAGAAGATCAACAAGATTTAGGACAAATACCCCCCAAAACAACAAATGACCCCAATCATTCTTCATCCTCTATAATTGCTTGTACCATAGGAATTCTCCATCTCAATTGGTGGATATAAATATTTCTGTCATACTTTAACATACACATATACATAACTATAGTAGAAATATTTCAGCTACAAGTCCTATTATCATACATGTGTAAATCTGGAGCTTTATCTACGGTATTCAATATTGTTGCCATCTTTAGACTGAACTTTGCATTTGTGAATGTAGCGAATTGTCCCGGTGGTGGGTAAGTTTTGGCGAGGGTGCATTTTCCTAAGGGTGGATTGTTTTGTTAAGACCTCTCAAGCATTTTTGGTGCATGCGCAAGCTGATTTTTCCCCAAATCATCCGGTTTAACCTGTAGAAGGATAATAGTTCGTCCTTTCGTGTTGTAATACATGTAATACACTATTTGAACTGTATCAATATAGAGACCTGAGGTCACCTAATATATTATATCAAAACTGAAACCATAGTCTTCAAAACCACACACTGAGAATAAACTTATGTCAAAATTTTTGAATATTTTCATTTTTATTTAACAAAGATTTTTCAAATGATATTCAAACAAAAATATGATTTACATTTTGTCATTTACCACATCATTAATGAGTGAAAGTAATTTTAGATTTTCTCAGTTTATGGTCTTCGGGCCTTGTTCCTTTATTAATATAATATAACAGTTGGTGTAGGCACAATAAAGAATTCTCACTGCTGAATGGTCCTGACTGCCGAGCAAAGGTCTACATTTGAAGCCTTTCAGTGGTATATGGTGAGTCTCAGTGGTATATGGTGAGTCTCAGTGGTATACTGTGAGTCTCAGTGGTATACGGTGAGTCTCAGTGGTATGTGGTGAGTCTCAGTGGTATATGGTGAGTCTCAGTGGTATATGGTGAGTCTCAGTGGTATATGGTGAAGTCTCAGTGGTATGTGGTGAATCTCAGTGGTATACATGTATGGTGAGTCTAAGTGGTATATGGTGAGTCTCAGTGGTATGTGGTGAGTCTCAGTGGTATATGGTGAAGTCTCATATGAATGAAAAATTCTCGAAATTGACCTACAACAATCAATCATATGAGGTTACCTTTGGACCCATCTTGATATACCGTATTAGGTGATCTCGGCCTCCGTATTAATACAATAACAAGGTTACCTTTGGTCTCCCTATTTACATATCACATTAGGTGACCTCTGGTCTATTTAAAAGACTGACTTCTAATTAGGTGACCTCTGGTCTCTGTATTGATATACCACAATACTTCGTCTTCGTTATGCCAGTCTTCGTATTGACATCTCCCTAGGCGACCTCCGGTCATCTGGTTTAGGTTACATATACTCATCGTATTGATATACAACTCTAGGTAACCCCTGGTCTCTGTATTTTTGTACCACATTGTATTCCTCTGGTCTCCGTATTGATATACCACATTAAGTGACTTCTTGTCTCAGCATTTATATGAAAATATGGAGATAACGAACAGTATTCAAGCTCAAAGTCCATTACAACAATACAAATCGGGAGCAGGGCAAACACTGACCTCCAAAAAAAAGGGTGGGATCTGGTGCCATGGAGGAGTGAGCATCCCCTGCCGACCGGTCACACACGCCGTGTGCTCCTTGTCATGATCGGTAAATAACGGTAAAATCCGTCGACAATTCAGTGTGTAAATAATGGCGTAACAATTAGTATGAAAAACGTCAGTCAACATATGACTTAATGATAGATTGTATTTACTGACAAGGTCATAGAACTCAAGAAATGATGACTTTAAACGAGACTGTTGATATTCTTGTTTCGTCAACTTGTTTGTCAGTAACTTACCTCGTTTTAGAAATTGTTCATACGTAGAGCATGCTCTTGCATATCGAATCAACTGAGAGATATACACCCCATATGCAGGTGATAAGGGTATATTGCTGCATATGTAAGGGAAGTTTACGATTGAAAAGTTAAAGTCATCACGTGTATCATGAAGCTTGGTGTTAGATGTACTACATTAGGTGACCTCTGGTCTCCATATAGATACAATTCACTAGATGACCTCCGGTCTATGTTTTGATATATCACACAAAGTGACATCTGGTCTCCTACAAAAGCTGAATTCTGAATTAGGTGAAATGTACACAGTCTCTGTATTGATACACCACTCTTGGCAACCCCTGGTATATATCCGTATTGATATACAACATAAGGTGACCTCTGGTCTCCGTATGGACATACAACATAAGACGACCTCTAGTCTCCATATTGATATACAACATTAGGTAACCTCTGGTCTTGATATTGATATACAACATTAGGTAACCTCTGGTCTCCATATTGATATACAACATTAGGTGACCTCTGGTCTCCATATTGATATACAACATTAAGTGACCCCTGGTCTCCATATTGATATACAACATTAAGTGACCTCTGGTCTCCATATTGATATACAACATTAAGTGACCTCTGGTCTCCATATTGATAAACAACATTAGGTGACCTCTGGTCTCGATATTGATATACAACATAAAGTGCTCCCTAGTCTCCATATTGATATACAACATTAGGTGACCTCTGATCTCCATATTGATATACAACATTAGGTGACCTCTGGTCTCCATATTGATATACAACATTAAGTGACCCCTGGTCTCCATATTGATATACAACATTAAGTGACCTCTGGTCTCCATATTGATATACAACATTAAGTGACCTCTGGTCTCCATATTGATATACAACATTAAGTGACCTTTGGTCTCCATTTTGATATACAACATCAAGTGACTTTATATTGTCTTGGTATTGATATACTCATTTATTGTTTTTTGGTCTATTGTTATACCACATAGGGTGACCTCTGGACTCTGGTCTTTGTGTTGATATGCCACATTGGGTGACCTTTGGTCTCCGTGTTGATATTATACATTAGGTGAACTCCTGGTCTCCTTTAGGACGATTCATTCAGTCAACTGAATGGTCACTGAAAGGTCTGGAAAGGTCACTAAATGGCATAGCTTTGCCATTCAGTCACCATTCAGTAATCTTTCAGTCACCTTTCAGTTAACTGAATGGCAGAGTTTCATCCTGTGGCTACATATCGATGAAAAACATTAGGTGGTCTACATTATACCAACACTTATGAATTCGCAGAAACTCCAAAGAACTTTTTAAAAATTTCAAATCACGATTATTTTTCCAAAGTCAGTATCATCAAAACACATGACTTTTCAAAACTCTTTATACAACCATTAGTTGAGACAAAGACTAGGTTTTTGGTATCATAGACAACTGCTTCCTCAATAAAAATGGAATCGGAAATTTTCATATATTTCTTGTGATTGGTCATCTACAAAAATCGTTTCCATTAAGTGCTCCGAGATTGATATTTAAAGGATGCTTGAGTTCCTCTGTGACAATGTAGTCTTTGAGATCAGCAAGCCTTCCAACAATCTGTTTGGATTTCGAAGGGCACCGACTGTGTCCCATAATTAACCAAACCGTTGTTATATTCTTAAGAAACAGAATTTATTGAAAAAAAAACCTTCAACATAAGAAGAAAACACTTCCTGTCACAGTGGCTTTCAACTCGACCTTAAGATTTTATATATCGGCGACGTGTTATCAATTAACAATAGTCATTTTCATTTATATGTCTACTTGATATATTCAATTGAGCTCAGAATAAAAGACATCACAGAGTCCGACACATCTGTTTCATATTTGGATGTTTTACTGACTATAGACGAGTATTGCCATCTTCAAAAAAAAAATTATATGACAAACGGAATGACTTATTAAGCTTTTCCACTGTCAACTTCCCTGACTATATATTTTGTCAACGAGGAACTCCCGCATCCTTTTAATATCAACCTCAGAGTACTTTTGTGTAGAATCAGTATGATTTTAACGAAGTAATTTTGTAGTTGACCAATCACAAGGTATGAAAAATTTCGAGATCTATTCTCAGTTTATGGTCAGTTTCTGTAGGAATACGAGATGTCATTTGATGTTTCTATCATTATCGAGACAAAGAGTTCATGGTTGGTGTTATATTATATCTTTATGAAGATTGGAAGTCATAATGGTTTAAATCAATATATACACCCGTCTTCCATGAGACACCTATAATTTATGTCATTATACAGACCGAAATTTATTACCAATAAGGAGACCAGTGTCACTTAAAGTGTTTTATCAATACAGTGACCAGAGGTCACCAAATTTTCTGTATCAATTGGATATATATCTTTGAACTTAAAATAAAAGATACCACAGAGTCTGATACATCTGTTTCTTATATTTTACTAGAGAAAGACATTAAAATGGCAAATTAACAACAAAACTTTATGATAAATGTGAGGACTTCAGCTTTTCTATCATCAATCCCCCTTATTTATGTAGCAATATACTCTTATCACCTGCATATGGAGTTTATTTCTTCCAGTTGATTCAATATATGCAAGAAAATGTTCTAAGTACAACAATTTCATAAAAGGCATGCTATTGACAAATAAGGTGATGATACAAGGATATCAACAGTCTTGTTTAAAGTCAACATTTCGCAAATTCTAAAGTCGACACAATGTCTTTGTTAGCATATACAATTTATCACCAAGTCAAATGCTGACTTTTTCATACAATTATATTGTTGGACCATTATTTTTTACATTGAAATGTCTACGGATTTTCCATTTTTCCGATCATAAGGAGCACATGGCGAGTGTGACTGGTTGACAGGGGATGCTTACAATTGATATGGATATATGCAAAAACATTTATTGGCGGGGAAAGAGTTAAAACTGATGTTTGGGTGGAATATTCAGCACCCAGAGAACGCATACTATGGAAATAAAAGTATACGTGTTATAGGTATGTTGACTCTGCCTTCGAAATTAAGGTAGAAATAATCCCCCCTCTTCAACTTTCATATCAAAAACTGTTTACAATTATAAGAGATGTTGCTAAAATATAAATTGTTTTTTCAAAAAAGAAAACAAAACTAACCATCAGTAGAAAACCAATTTCACAAACACCCTCCCCACCCCTTTTCAAACAGATAAATAAAATTAGATATTTGTATGAGAAAAAGAAAATTCGAAATTTTGACAACCTTATATTATAGCTCATTTTAAGTGAAGGTCTAATCTAGATTAAATGTTTATTAATGTTAAAGAATACATCTCATAAAGTCTCTGTCTGGTGTGAGTAAGATGGTCGAGTTATTAACTGCATATAAAGCTACCCATTTCTGTGCGCAGATTTTTTTTTTTTGGGGGGGGGGGATGCTACATTTGTTTCTAAATATAACCAATCTTTTCCTAGTTTCTTATTTACATAATATCAAGATGTGCATTTCTATGCTTAGATTTTAAAATTTGATGACTAGTCCAAGTGTTTGTGGTGATTTGGTATAGTACAATTACATATCTAAATAAAGTGAATGAAGACTGCACTGAAAATGACTTAAAGAATAATTTCTGTACAAATCATTTATTATTTCTTGCATAAAAAGCAAATAAAGTGAAATTATTGCATAAAGTGATATGGTTTTACAAATCATCACAGATGGTTTGTCCCACTTCTACAAATGTTCACTGGTGTTAAGCCAATATCATGAATGTTACAATGATTTTAAACACAGAGTGATCTACCTGCTATTTGTTACCAAAGAAGGCTGCTCTTACTGATGATTATTAAAAAATTATGAATTTTTCACTGAAATCTTATCAACAGAAAATGAAAAGTGCTCAAAAATGGAACAATAGTAAGTACATTTGTAAAAATCCTCTATCACTACTTTTTGGATACGAGTCCTAATATTTGTTCTTTTTTCAGTTTATTTGTATATTACCTATGTAGTGACTTGCCAGATCTACATGTATACAAAAAGCAAGCAAAAAATCGCTACAAAATTATTACTAAAATATACATGGTACATGTATGAGAAATTTCATTATTGCATGATTGGACTTTGTCAGTATATTCTGATTAGAATGTTACTGACTAATGAGAAATAATATATATACACAGACCTACTGCTGCTACTTACCTAGATATACAACTCACAAAAATGTCAATGTGAAAACAACATCAAGAGGAAATATCCCTCTATTCTATGGACAAAGTATGAGGCAAGAATATTTACAAATATTTGGCACTGATACATAATAACTTCTGTGTAAGTCTCAATCTTTTGAAGTTAAAAAGATGCATACATTGTGAAAATTCTAATATCATAAAAATTTCAGCTTCAATTACAAGAGTTATCCATCTTGCATGCTATGGAAAAGAGAATGTTCTATTTCAATACAACATGTGCACTTAGAAATAAAGAATATTCAATTTTTTGTGGTTTAAATATGGAATTTATTACACAATTTGGACAGGATTTTTTTTCATATTCTCATGAGTACAAAGTATAACTGAAAATACAAAAAAAAAAAAAAAAAGAATTTAAAAAAAATGGTGTCTTACTAAATAACTTGAAACAGAAAATTTTGGGGATTTTCTGAACTTTTGCTGCCATGTGATACTATGCATTAGACATTTAAGTGTTTTTGTTGTTATTTTCAAAAAGTGTGGAAATATTAATTCTAATAAACAGATAAACATTATTCACTGATGAAAATGTAATAAAAGAATATATTTCTTATCATGAAATATTGATTGCACATAGTTACTTAAAAGAAAAAAAAAACAGAGGAACCACTTAATACACTTTGAATAAGACATCAATTTAACTTTCTGATAATACAGGAACTCTTCACTAGATATAATAAAAATGCCCAGAAAAAAATATTGTACAGTTAAAAATTTTATAAATAACTTAAAATACTTCTGGTATAAAAGGTAATTCCACAACACAACAACACAACACAGTAATAATATAAAAAGTTTCTGGAATTTTTTTCATATGGAATGGTTAAAGAATAATTCTTTTTACTAAAATATATTGCTTGTTTGATTAAAATTATTGCCACTAGCTAACGAATCACACCATTCACTCCTGGAATCACATTAAAATCTACAGTGTCTCTGTCATCATAACGGAGTCTCCATTGGATACTCGTCATCTGATGTTTCTTGTGCAGGGTTATCTTCCCCTGTCACAGCATCCAATGTCTGAAGTGTCTGTTCTACAGCACTGTCCAAAAGTTGATCCTGAGATGAACTTTGCACCACACTAACACTCACAGCCACAGCACCACCACCTTGTGGCTCCACCACTGTAGATACCACATTTCTGTCTGTGGAACTGTTATTTCTGGAATGTATACGGAAATTTCCTGCACTACTGTTTCGTGAATGTTGCTGTGAGTTATACTGTCCTGTAAAAGCCACATCACTACCATGCTGTATGTAGTCATCTGGTAAAGATGGTCTTTGATGAGCTGCATGCCCTTGAGTGCTTGCATGTGATCTGTAGGTGGGGGGTCTTGAGTTGTCTCCCTGGGTGGGAGGGAACGTGATCTGTATTCCTGTCCTGGCCGTGCTGGCTCGGGACCTATAGGAGGGAGGGGGAGAGCTAGGGAGACTGTAGTCCTCTGCAGGGAGCTCCTCTGTGGCATGAAACCTCTCCCTTTGGCTCTGTGCTAGGGCCAGCTGATGTTGGAAATCCTGCATGGAGGCATTGTAGGAGGGAGGGGGACGTCTGTACTGAAACTCTGGATACATCATCCCTATAGGAACATCATAATTTGCAGGTGTACAAAATGAAATGACAGTAATTCTTCACTTAATAAATTCATAGATAATAAAGTTGAAGTTGTAGGCATATCTTTATATGTTATGCATGTCATATAAGATGCAGCGTTTATAAATATTTTCCAGCTGATCTTACCTCCATACCACTGATGCTCTCTTGTTCTCGAAGACCGTCCATGACGACGTGACCTTGACCTCCGGTCCTGTTGGTGTCTAAAGTCTCCAAGGCCAAACAAAGCATGGAGGGGTTCATGACCTCTGGGTGTGCATTTCCATCCAACTGCTACCACAACAACCAACAGGACACCCAGACCTGTTTAATCACAACAATTCCATGACAACCAAAAACATAAATGATTTATGGTTTTATGATTACCTACAGTTTTTTTGGAGTGTGACTGTAATTCCATATACATTAAAATATAATTAAAATAAAATAAATTAAATTGATGTATTCTGCTTGCTTTGGAAACATTGATAGTGCCATTACCTTATAATTAATCCAGATGCAATGTGTATAATATATATTGTTCAATGTGCCTGTATGCTCGATGCATTACTATGGGGATTTCATGCATACTGATGTGGAATCTTTGATGACATAAAAAGTATAGGGCTGCCTAATCCCCACCTCATTTGGTATGTACCATATGTGTGTGTGCAGGGGGAGGGGGGTGATTGCACTTTTTCTGCTTGTCCAGAATTCAGTACATGCAATAGCACTATTTATACATGTATATAACACTGTTCAGTCTAGACAAGTACAAATGTACCTTGGTTATAAATTTAATGCATGTACAATTAAAAACACTGAACAGAACAGCAAATTAAACAAATGTCTTCAGTATTGATGTTCATTATTGATGTGATTAATGACTATAAATATATTAAGATGGATTAATTTGCACTTCCAGGTGTAACAGGCTGTGCATTATCAGAATAATGACATTATATTTATTGAATTTAAGATGACAGATTATACTCTCTGAGGTTAACTATCAATATCCTGCTACTTGAGGATTTTTGTACATGTAGATATATATTAAACAATACCTTAATTCATGAACTAAATATAAGTAGATATACTGAAATAAATAATAATTTTTCAGTTCAGTCTGTTTCCTATAGTAATAAACCTGATTAATGATTTGACATGGGTGCTTTATAGTATTTCAGTTTCTACACTGTTATAAGTGTTCATTATCAGTTCGGTTGCTCATTTGTAGCACTGCCTGGTTATTATACAAGAGTTTAAGACACACAAGTAATCTCCTTAACAACTTCACAGTTTGTACCTAAACTATGGGGACCATTAATTATATACTCTGGAACTATACACTACAAATAAAAAAAGAAACCAATGACAACTTAAAAAAGAAACATAAATCAATCTAACATGACAAAGAATATCACAAATCAAACTGTTGTTTTAATCATGTTAATAGCCTGATCAAAACATCTATGGTTTAACAAAGCCAGTATTTATCCATGGGGCTCAAATGACATCACTAGTTCTTTTTTAGAATCTTTTGATGACATATAAAACAGAATAATTAACATGATTTACTGTTGTTTGAAATCAAGAATAAATTGACATACCTCAAAATTATGTATATCAAGACCATAATTTGGGGCTGGATATAACATGCAAATTAAATATATATTGAACTGTAAAAACTTTAATCATAAGGATCTTTTAGGTATAATTTTATCTGCAGATCTCTTTTTCATGTTCAGGGTTTGAAAATAACATGACACCCCTCAGAGAAATCCTGCTCCACAATAACCTTGAGACCACACCAAAAACCATTTTACCTGTGTGAAATGATACCCTGAATACAGAAAGACAAGCAAATGTCCCCCAGGTGTAGACCAGTTAAAGAGAACAGTCGTAAAAATAGGACCAAGGGCAAAAAACAAGGATTACAAAAGGCCTAATCCATTAGCTATATTACCTAATGCAGATCTTAAAACAGATTACTTCACTGAACAAAGAAAAAGTAAATTTTACTTTAACTGTAATAACTTTTTATCATGTGTGTAACTAATTCCATCATGTATTATCTTAATCATGTTATTAATTGCAACTTTTTGTGTTATTGTGTAAAGTCAAATTTCATTTTTTTCCACTGGAGATCAATCCTCTTTGATCCTAATTACTCTTAGCACAATAGACAAAGCTACTGTTTCCCCAAAATGTGTAAGGAATATGCTTGTCAAACAGAGAGAACTTGGATTTTAAGGAAGTAGAAGTTTGTTGACAGATTCAGGTGATAAATGACTTAAAATGAGCCTTGTCACGTAATGGTAGGAACTACAGAGTAACAATAAATTTATCTTCCTAAGAGACAACTATTGAAATAAGCACTATAAATAAATATGTGTGTCTCTGCTAAAACTGAAAAAATCAAATACACAGGTAAATAGTACCTGTACATAAACATCAGGACAACTTCATGTATCAGAACTCAGCCCAATTTACTCAACAACCTCAATGTATAAATTGTATTGAACTTGCTCCTGGATTTATTTAATAATGCATGAACAAATATTGACGTAAGCGAATGAATGTGGTGGTGGTTTTTTATAACGCTGTCACAATTAAAGACACTGTCGATCTGCGCCCAGGAAATGGACAATTCTACACACAGACTTTCTACAACTCTTTATTAAAAGGGGCCCCCAGGTTGTGAATAACATTTAAGATGAGAGATAAATGTGTAATGTAATTACCCCCTGTAGTAAATGTTTAAGTTAATATTCTGCCATGTTGTTTTGTATATTTTGCCATATGAACAAACCGTATGTACCTATTGTCATTGCTTTCACAGAACTACATGTACATGGTAACATTCCATCGCATTTCTCCAGTATTGAACTTAAATTATGAAATTTCTTTTGAACATGTTGAATAGCCTGTTTCTTACCGATTTAAATTGCTTAGTTGAAATTTAGTATGAAAATTATACATAATTCTTACCTATAAACATTATTGCGAGGAAGAGAAAGCTATTCCCAGTGGCATGGAGTGCTGCGAGTACAATTCCAGTCACAACACAACAAACACCTAACAATGACAAAATGACGAGAATCCATCGGAATGAAGTGGTGGCAGCCAAACACGAGAGGCATCCTTCCTTACAGGGCTCAGGTTCCACAGAGGAGGAACTACGAGACCTGTGCCTCCGTCTACCGTGATGTGAGCGATGCCCCGACCTGTGGTGGTGCCGTGAGTGATGGCGGTGTTGGGGGTAGTGACTGTATCCCCGCGGGTCATGAACCCCAGGGTGGGACTGCCCTCCCTGCCTGGGAGAGGAAGAATTGTGGGAGGGAATAACATGAGAGTGTAGAAGATCGGGTAATGGCTCGTGACGCATCTCTTGTTGTGCTGCAATGACTCCTACATCTATGTCCTGGGTTTGTATAGAATGTCCTGGGGCCATGTTTTCATTGTTGGTTGACTGCTGTGATGTATCTGTGCGTACTGTGGGGTCAGTTTCATTCACCTCTGCTACGACTTCACGTCTCTCTGCTGAAGAAGTCCTCCTGTTCACAGTGTAGTTTGATTGGCTAGGAATACCACTAGTTTGTCCTACTGATTCATGTAAATTAGAATTATAATTGCCTCTGGCTGGCGAACGACTGTCATTTTCTTCATTGTTTTGATCCATGTTTATACAATTATGCAAATTACGACTGCTATGCACCCAATTGCGGTTGTCAACAAAATTTGACCTGTAGTGCGTGTGGTTTCCTTCAGCACTCTCCGGTAATGTTTCCGCTCTTGAACTATTTGTCTCCTGAAAGGAGGCACCACCTATTGAAGAGGCCCCACTGTAAGCACCACTCACTGAGGCAATGCCTGAATTACTCCGTGGAGGTTGTGGGGCAGTCCGTTTGTCAGGGTTCCACGCTATGCTTCTGTTTACCTCATTGCCACTGCTAGCCATACCCCATAAACAAAGATATTAGTAGCAAAGCCAAGGAAAACGATTTTCAATATAACTAACACATTTTTTAATACCCTATCCCTGATAAGAACACTAAATCCCTCCTTCAAATGTTTCAGGATTTAATTTTGCTTTTATTATCTTCAACATAAAAGTGAATCTCTCTCTTGATAATCTTCTCTACAGTGATTTGAGCTTTCCCCTTTTTCCATGAGTGGGCTGCTCTTGGTCTGTCCCGGCAATGTGAATGTTCCTTGCTTGGAATAGTCCATCAATAGATGTGAATTTGACACAAGTAAAGATATCCTTAGACACATTTATTCTTCTGTAGACATTTAAAAACCAGGAGTTTTGATTTCCAAAGATTATTTTGGCCTGTCTGCCACTACACAAAGACCTTTATTTGGGTACTGCCTAATGGTCTTTACATTTTGTTTTGGATTAAGGACACAGCTGGTGGAAGGACCTCGTGTGACTTCCGAGCCCTCTGTAATCCACTTCACGGACTAACAATTCCAGTCTCTCTGTAAATAAAAACATTCAGCTGACATCACTAAATGGATCACCTTCTTTGTTCAATAGTGCTGATTTAATCAAATGTGTCATTTACATGGTAAGCAAGCTTAGCAAACAAACAAACATAAAAAAAGGTATGTAGTTGATAAAAGAGTCTTAGCATTCCCCAGGTATCTGTTGACCCCCATCAGCTGTTCAAACCACTCAAGTGTGTCTTTTTACTTTGTTTTAGGTCAACAATTGTATCTGAGCAGGAAATAGCCACAGACACTATATATTTTTTTTACCTGTTCACCTGACCACAGAGACATTTATGTACAGTTTTTATATGTTTACACACAGTATCCATCCATAAATTATATGTATGTTGTAGGTGTATTTAGTTACCAATATATAAAATAAATATCAAAAGCTTAATAGCAAGTGTCAGTTATTTGACAATCGATTCATTATCATAATTTCCAGTCATATCTTAATAAATTGACACATTTTTTTAAAAACAAAACCTTTACAATGTATGCTAATGTACCAAGGTTATGGAAGACATATACTAATGACTTACAGAGAAATATGACTTATCATTTTGTAATAAACAGTCTTAATCAATAAGTAGTGAAATAGTGAAATCAATGATCATATTTAACAATAAGAGACCATAATAAAATTATGAGTATATCAATCAAGTTCAGTTGCTGAAACATTTGGTGTCCTCTGCAAATAAATGTTCTAAATTCACCAATTTGTCAAATGCCCCTGAATATAAAAGTTCAAAAATACAGTAAACCAGAATTGAGGGAACTGCTTGACCCATCCATCACAGGGAACATATATTAATATTGGAATGAAATAAGAGAGAGAGAAAGAGAAAGATAGAGAAGTGAAATATCTAATATTCCCCATGTCTGAAATTTCATTTGCTAGCGTTTTCTCTCTGAGTCTCATACTATTTAGCTTATTTGTTATAGATTCAATAGACTGTCTTTAATAAAACAGCTTTAATGCAAGGCAGTTTTATTCCTTGTAAAATTAAAGCTTACTGAAGCATGCAAAGCATGTCTAAAATCAATATCTGTTCAATTGCACATTATATAGCCTTTCAAATTAGATCAAAGAGAATTTTTTAACAAAAAGTTGAGTAATCTTTAGCTGAATTTTACAACTGGCTGGCATCTATAATTATAAGCTGATCTCCCCTTCCATTTATTGAGTTTTAACATTACAAAAACAACATACTTTGGGGTCTTTATATCAAGTCTTAAACCTAAACTAATTGTTTTAATAAATTACATGCTATATCTTCAGGCAAAGGTTTCTCTCAACTTTTCAGCTTGAGATAGAATCTTTTTTTTTTATTTTAAAATATAATTTTGACAGTATTGAAGCCAGAAGTTCTAAACAGATCATTTCAATAATATACTGTTTTTATGTAAGCCTTCAATTCATTGAAAAACTGAACATAAGATTAACACAGGATTAAAATATTGAGAACTTTGTACTCTAAGCATTCTAATTTATTGTCAGTAATAAGAATATTTAGATCTTCAATAAATCGTAAATATGTTACTGTATACAATTATCTGTGCAACACTGACAAATTTTAGTTATATATGTATTTTTTTTTTTACAACGAGAAAAAAAAAATACAGAAAGTATGTCACAGCTAGCAATTAAAATTATAAAAATACTATAAATACATTATCATCAATCTTATTATAGATAAAATGTCATTGTGTCAGTTGTAAATACAATGGCATTTAAACAATACAAGTAGATAACAAATTCAATTAACTATAGCTGATAATTATCTATCAATAAACATTGAACACAATTAGGCATACATATAACTTAATCATTTGATCAGAGACATAAATAAAACATGGTGTTTTATTATTTATGTTTCTGATTCAGGGCTTTCAAAAAGATTAGAAACAGGTTGTTCTTTTACAAAAACAGGAGGTATCTTGTGGAACGATTTTAATTAAAAAAATAAATATGTTATCAAATTTTTCTCCAACAACCATTCTGGTCAGAACAATCATGAATTCAGTTGGGTGAAAGTACCGGGTACCGGCAGATTTTGAAAGACCTGCTGATTTAGTATGCAACATCTTAACTTTCTCTTTGACAATCTGATTGTAGAACATTCTTTGTACGCTTAAAAACTCATGATCGGATGAACAACTTATCCATGGTAAAAAATACTTAAGGCATCAATTTTATATCCCATTCTGGTGCCTATATACTCTGGATCATACAGACATAAAATAATGTAAACTTGCTTCAGTGCTTTGTACACTGTTGTAGAGTTCTTCTATGGGATTTTTCCCAACTAGACATGAACCAAATTGCGTTTGACTCCAGGTTTCCTTTCTATGTACACAAGCTGTAAGTGCATGCAAATTCATATTTTGACACATTTCTTTTGTGCAAACTAACTGCAAACTGACAAAGGAATATATCACAAACAACCACAATCATGCAAACAAAAAATAAGCAGACCGCAAATAAATTATGAAATAAATATTGTCGTGAGCCATTTCCAAAGTTTAATTCTGTTTCTTAAGTTACAAGTTTGCCATTAAATTGGATGTTTACAACGCTACTTACATGTACCTTTTCTTTGTTGACAGTGCAATCAAAGGCCTCTAGAAGGAAGTGAAATCACGTTTAAAGGTCTCGCGTTACACGAGATTAATGGCCGCCTCCATCGTAGTTGGAGGAAGAGGTAGGCGAACCGGAATACACATTGTAAGCTGACAATGATCGGCTTATTTTTCTTTTCTGATCTATTGCATAACAAATCTGCCTCAAGATGTATTCTGATGAAGCTTTAACGTATTCAATAATGAAAGTAAATTCAAGATATCTACCTATCACCGCAACCACGTCTACTTTCAGATTCAGACTATATGAGATTTAACTACCTCGGTGTATTAGCGTGATATGATAGTTTTGTTAGTTCTGAACTCCAAAATATTTTATTGCTTTGCATTAACATAGGTCCATATTGATCTATTTGGAAGAGGGTCATATTGAAGTAAGAGAACGAAAGACCAGTACCTACAATTTCTTTTAATCAAAAGTCTGAATATGCATTGCCATTTGTTCAGAATATTCAGCGTTTGCTGTGATTGTATCTTGGCGATGGGATACCCCAAACCTAAAGCTTGTGCACACAGTATACCTTGGTGTCAAATGATTTAAAACGTTATTTTACTAAACAGTACATACTATTTCTTTGCTTTATTTTAGAATTTTGTAGTGGAGTACACAAGATTGCCAATTGGAGATGGCCCAGCAGTTAGTTCAGAATGTTGTTGATATTATGGATAATGCCCATTCCCAACAACAACAGCTGACAGAATCCATGAAGTCACTGTCAGAGGCCAAACAACAGGTGAAAAAATTGGTATTTGAAGGTGGATGATATATTGTAGAAAGGTGTATAAGAATACTGACAATCAGTTTTAAGACACCCAATCACAAAGATGTCATATCTACCATGTAGGAAAAACAGATAGAGCATGCTCTGAAATGATTCGGGATTTGTATTGGTAATAGGTGTTGGATTAATATTAAAAAAAACTTTTGATTCATTAAACATTATCTGTAGAACTATTGCATTTTAAGGATTAAAACATTCCCTGTAAAGACATATCAGCATGGAATTTTGTGTGAAATACATGGTATAATTATTAGCAATTCTACAGGTACATTGTACATGTATGTTCATTTAATTTTTTTCATTTGATTTTAATTTTCCTTTTGATTTTGATAACATGTTTATACACAGTTGCAATTATAGAAATGTAAATGGCCTTTTTTTTATGTGATACAGATTAATTATTATATTCATTATTTAGCACAGTTCAGAAATAAATGAAAGATAAATTTCATTTAAGGTTCATTGACCCTCTGATAAGAGAGATAACTCTTTCTGGGTAAATGTCTATTATAAATTTGTCAAGTTGAAATGTAATTTCTAACAAAGGAGATGGGTGAACATAGCTTGCAGAAAGCCTATAGCTTCAGATATATAAAAATCATGTTCAGTTTGTGAATTTAGTATTTAGAGTAAAGTTCTCATTATTGAAATTTATGAAATTATGATAAACGAAATTTTTCTGAGGAAAATTTTCTCGGCAAAATTTATTCTTTTATTAAAAAAATTAATGTGGTATTCGTGTGGTTCGAACCCTAGCAATAAAAATCCTGAGTATCATTTTCTTTTGAGACTAGCATGCTAACCACTAGACTACAGAAGTCCTGATGAAGTGTGGCATTTAAATCATGTTTGTGATATGACCCTTGACTTAATGGACTTCAAGTATTTCTCGAAAAGCTGCGAATGTTATGTCATAAAAGTATATTTTTTTACATAAAGTATATTTTTATGTTAGACGAAATATCAAGGAAAATTTTGATATAATTGAAATTTGATTTTTCATCTTCATGTTTGTCACACTATAGGCTTATCGCTCGTCGTGTTCACCCATCTCCTTTGCCTCCTAAGCTTTGCTAAAATTGTTTGCATTCAAAGTATAAAAAACATTTCTTTTGAAAAATTATAAGCATTAAAGCAACATTTTATATGAGTAAACATAGGGTTTGTGAACTGTAAGATGAAGTAAGAAGTAAAACTATATCAGTAAGTAAATGGTGTCATGCATGAGATTGCATGGTGGTCAAAGTGATCCAGAATTGATCAGAGCAAATAAAATGTTTTATTATGAATTAAAAATTGATTTTAATGGTCATGCTTTGAATTATCAAGTTTATTTGAAATTTACTGTACCTCATCTGTTTTTAAAAGGTTAAATTCAGTGCAGAGCAGTCAAAGAAATGTCTTAAGGAGCACTTTAAGTGGTTAGAAGAAAAAGCTATAGAAAATTTGACCCGCAGACTCAATGAACTACTCTCAGAGGTTGACAGGCTTTCTGAGGAGGCATTATCTCCCCTTACAGACTGTGAAGCAATGCTAAATGCAGGCATTTCAGCAGCTGCCAGAGTTATGGAGGATGGTAATTTTTTTTTGGGCCCCCCCATAATTGAAGATTTGGGGGCATATAGTTTTTGATCTGTCTGTTAGTCTGTTTGTCCACAAAAACTTACCTTTCCCATAACTTTTTAATGTTTAATAGTGCTAGGGCTTTAATATATTTTACATGTGTATTCTTTGTGATGAGACCTTTCTTTGAGTACCAATATTTCTCACCTCTTGACCTTGTAGTTTGATCTACTTTTGGAAGACTTAACCTTGGCAATAACTTTTGAATGGTTAGTGATAGGGCTTTCATTTTTCACATGCATCTTCCATGTGACAAAACCTTTCTTTGGGTACCAATATTTTTGGACCTACTTTTGAAAAAATTTAACCTTGGTCATCAGTGGTTTACAAACACACCTTGTTTTTTTAAAAAAAATTAAAAATTATACATTACCTGCAACAATGCTTGACATGAAAAACAATAGGATACCTGTAAGATTTGTAAATTTTGTTAAATTATCATCTACAGTATGTTTATGCATCATTCTTTTATGAAAACTTTGTAAGGCCATCTTTACAAAAACTGTGTTTTCCCTATCCCAATGGACTGCCTAAAAACTTTTTTTTAACCTCCAGGAAACAATTATTTTTTTTTGATAATTCGTAATTTTCTCATCTCATCAACAACAATTTATTTTATATTCACAATTAGTTGATCATTATAATGCTAATCTGTACAGGCCCATATCAAAAAATAAATTCTCCTACCTACCTACCTAATTTTTTATTCTGAGCAGGGAGGGGGCAAGCAAACATTTAAGGTAGCCTAACTGACCAATTTTTCTAGAAAAGCAGAAATATGTAGGATATTATAGGATGTAGCTTTTTTTTTCTCTTGTGAGTGATATTCACTAAATATTTAAGATAAATAGTAATTTTTTATGTCTCAGAAATATCAGATGTTAGAAGAAATACTTTTACTTATCTGAATTAGGGGAGAAAACTCTTGCTAGCATATTATGTACATGCATTAGAAAATCTGTTTAAATTACCAGGAAAGAAGATCTTAAGTAATAATCCAAATGACCACATTGAGGACTTGGTGAAGTTTAAAGACAACCCAGACACAAAGCAGTTGCATAGGTTCTTATTTTTTTCAGTACTTCAGTAGTGTACAAGGTTGATGTATTCTTTTCTGTAATTCTCGGGTATAGTAATATTGTTTATTATGACTGAATGTAATTTGACACCTCTCCTTTTTGTCAGTGTTCCAGAAATCCCCTCCCTGGCAGACGTGTCTTACCTGTCTGTTGACAGCTTCCACCCTGACCTGGAGAACAAACTTCATCAGCTGTTTGAAAATGAGGGCCGGGTACTAGAGAGGGCACCAGCTCAGATCTCAGAAATAGAAGAGCGACCAGGAAGTCTGTTGATTACTTGGACAGAGGTAAAGTTGTCATGGAGACAGTGAATACTAACCCAGTAAATTATATATTTACACAGAGTACATGTATTTACTTTTTATTTGAATTGCTAGGGAGTTGAGAAATGTTCAGATGAACAAATTATAAAATTAAGATGTGGATATAAAATTGACACAGTCTAATGATATATAGATCCAGCTCCCTATGGATTAAATAAGAACCATAAGAATTAGATTGTATTTAGTGCTCATTACTTTATAGTGAGTACTAAGTAGACGAGACTTGGTCAGTTTTTCATAGCTACATTTACTATCAGGTGGATGAGGAGGTTGAAGCTGGAGAATTTTGTTTACAATACTGCTACGGCAGAGTCCAGTCTAACGAAGACAAAAATGTCACATTCCACACGGCCTACACTGGTCCCAACACTTCTTGTAAGGTACGACATCTGAGGACCAGTACACCATACTCCTTCAGGGTCAGATCTCGCCCCGAGGGTGAGGAAAAGTGGAGCATCTGGAGTGTTCCCCGGACAGCTGTCACAACCATTCCACACTACCGTAAATATTCCTATAACCATTCCACACTACCGTAAATATTCCTATAACCATTATACACTACCGTAAATATTCCTATAAATCTCAAAAGTTAAAAACTACAGTAAAATTCTTATGGACACACCAATGTTCCAAGCTAACATGTATGAGATTTTTAACAAATACTGTGAGATTTGTACATAATTTTTTGATCAGAATGGAACAACACAACGGAGGGGTACAGTACAAGTAATGAAGACAAGACTGCAACGAGATTATCAGAGGGTCCCACTGAAGTCCTGTACTCCAGCAGTAATAGCTACCGTTGTGGTTTCCCCATCACATTCAGGGTACTGGATGCTGGAGAGAAGACACCCTTTGATGGAATTGGCCTCTCTGCAAATGATGCAGACACTGAAACATTACAGAGGAGCAGCTCTATATTTGTGGCAACATCAGGTAAATATCTAGATAAGAACACTGACTGCATTACAAATGATATTGGTTAGAATTTACAGCATTAGAAGAATTAGCAGGCTTGTCAGTGACTCGGTTGAGTAACCAAAACCAATATTTGAAATTCTGAATCTTACTTGAAAGAGAAAAAAATTGTACATGTTTTTGAATTCTTTGCAGGAAGTGTTTATGTAGATGGTCAGGAAATGAAAACAAAGCTACCCATGCTGACAAGAGGGTCATCTGCAACCATAGAAACTGAAGACCTTGGTAATGGCAAGGTCAGGGTCAGTATTGAAGTGGAGGGAAAAGCTGTAACCTTTGATTGGAAGGTAGAACAGCCCATGAGTTCCAGCAGTCTTATTGGACTGGGGATGGGGGCTAACGCAGCCTCTGTCTGTTTGTTCTTTGGAATGAAATTTAGCCATGAGGATTGGAAAGTTGGAGTTGAATGAGAGAATATCATGGAGAAAATGTTAAACTGTTTATTCTAGTCAATTGGAAGAATTATGATGTGGCATCAGGAGAAAATGATCTCTTGGCATTTAGATGTGCATTATGAATTTCATTTCATGTTAAAAATTCTAATAATATGACCAAGCATTGTCATTATATTTTTCTTTTTTTAAAAGGAATTGTTGTTTGCTTTCTCTAAGAACTCATATTATAATCCAATTTTTTTTTTTTTGGAACAACCAAACATATAATGATTTTTGTGTATATTCATATCCAGATTATAATATATGTCACTTCAAAAAGAACTCTAGTTACCAGGTATGTTATTTAACAGCTTAATTGTAAATGAGAAGGCTGTTTACTGATCTCTCTAGAAATCTTTGCTCAGAGGAGGATATTGCCTAGTCAATAATAATATAAAGATGTTCATGTTGTTCAATGGTTTAGAGAAAAATATTGACTTTGTACATAAACATGATACACAGAAATAGATGTAAATAAGTCAGAGGGCTCAAATAGAAGCAAATTTTTTAAAAATATTTTTGTACGAGTTTTGATATTTTATGCATCAAAATGAAAGTTCTATTATTTATGCCTGTATTATGCATTCAAAAAGAAATAATGTTACATGCACATTTATTATATATTGTATGTTTACGATCCCTCACATATCACCCTGTTATAATCAGTATATATTTCCTGAATAGTAATCCCATATATTACAGCCTAAGTACACACACACGTATTACATAGTCAAATGTGACTTTTAGGAATTTCATCTGAAAAAGTCTCCTGTAAAAATTTTTCGTGTATTTCACGTGAAAATTTCATGTGACAGTTTTCACAAAAATTACACTTGCTCCCTTTTTTTCACAGGCAATGTATGTGAAAGATTTTTTGTGATATTTTTGAACTTGAATTTGGTATGAGAATATTTATTTGAAATATTCATATGAAATTTCAGATGATCACATTTGCCTGTGTAAGTATGATGCATGAGAATTGTTATATCTGATTGTAATTCTTAATTGTACCTTTTTATTATGTTTTTATCTTTTTGTTTTACATAAAGTGTATGTATCATACAGGTACTATGTATTTAAGATTGGAATATATCATGCAAAATGTTGATATTTACAATGTTAATTGAAAATGTACATATTCGTAAAAAAATAAAAAACAGGAATTTTCAAGAAGTCACCCAAAATAGGAAAAAAAAAGAGAAATGGAATTTTTATGATAAGAAGTATATATTCATCTTTAATTTGAATCTGTCAGAATAACTATTCTTAGGTGAACTGGAAATATTAAGAAATGACATGCAATGTAAGGCAAGAGGTTTGATAACGGCCCTGGGGTAAAACCCCTACAGGGACCAGAACAACACATAATTGCTTGCTTGTGTCAAGACTTATGGAAAATGTTAGAGCTGTCTTTTATAAGATAAAAACCATTATTGTTTATGATAGTTGAAGCAACATGTTGAGAAATTTTCTTATGGGTGAATTGCAATAATACATGCATGTTCAAATAGTATTTATGATAAAGTTATTGGTACATGCATATTCAAAAAGCTATGTTTAAGTAAGCAGATTGATGAAAAGCACACTATTGCACTTGCTTTTTAATATTATTAGATTAAAATTTTTCCATTTTGCAGATTTTTTTAAGAGATACATTTAAAGATAATATTTGTGCATTCTTAAGCAGTGGTGCTGGCTCTGTTTGACAGAGTGATATAACAGTTGTTTTGAAGCTTGCCAGCTACAGTTTACAACCTTCACGGGAGGTCTAAACCACGTATAGATCTGTAATAAACTCCTCAGAACCCGTCTATTACTTAAGCACTTGTAAATTGCCAGGCAAATTAATGTTATTAACAGATTCCACATTCACAGATATTTTGAATCTTGCCATAAATCAAAACACTTCTGTTGTCAGTGGAATTTATAGTTAAGGATTTTCAATAACAGAATAAATAGAAATCAGTTTTGTCTTGCCAACATTTGATGTGAAGTTAATATTGTTTAAATGTAGCTGAAGTTTGATGTGGATGTTATTTTGTTGAGGTTTCTTCTCTCCTTGATGTTTTAAGGAGATTGATTTAATTTGTCTTCCATATTTTCTAAGTCATTCTGCATTGGTGCTCCATGTTCATTTTGTTGCTTGTTTTTGTCATTAATAGAAGAAATTTATAGCATCAATTGCATCATTTATATATGTATAGTTCTCTTTTCAATAAAGTGTAAAACTTTGTATTATTAATACTTAGCATATAAGTGATATATTAACAAAGAACTAAACACATATTTCGTGAAATTTTCATGTATTTTCCATATATTTTAGACAATACAATTGTATTGGACATTAAGCATGTTGTATATGTAAATCCTTTCCCGATTTTAGCTGTATTGGCAGAAGACCATCTGTTTGTCTGTCTGTGGATGAAATTTTCAAGAACTGATCTGATTTCAGAAAAACTTAGCATACTAGTGCGTTTAGAATACACCAAGATTAATTTAATTTTCTTTACCAGTTCTTGATTTCGGTGAAGGATGTTGCTAAAGTAAAATACTGAAAATAGGAAATTATGTAAATATCTTTCAAACTGCTACTCCTACAGTTTTTTTTACTGATTTGGTGAAAAAATTGTAAAAAGTAGACTTAATGAAGATGTGTAGTTTTTGATATCAAAAAGTGTTTTAGGCACGCAAAGATTTTAGGAATATTTAAATTTAAAGACATCAAATGTTCACACGTGACACTGTCTCAACATATTGTCCACCAAGCCTTTGTTTTGCGCGAAACCGGTTTTTAATCCTATTCATACCTGAATAATTTTTTTTTTTTACACAATGTGATTCTCCTGTTCAAACATTGTGTTTTGAATCCTTATATGAGTAGAATGGTTGATGTCTCCAAACTGCATTTTAATGAGCCCCCCCCCCCTTTATCATGTTTGCACTTTTCAAAATCGCAACGACAGAGAACTTTAAACGAGTATTCACAAAGTTACAGATTTTATATGTTGTACAAACAAATTAAAAAATTACCTTGAAATGTTTGTGGCGAAATGGCTAAAGAGAATCAGTCATTCTACAAAAACATGACCAATTAAGAATTTTTTTATGTCGCTTACAAATTTACCGTTGTAATACACAGGGAAAAGTGGCATATGTGATATTCATGTGATTATCTTTTTATTTGAAAATTTTGTGAAAATCACGTAAAAATTATATAAATATTTTTTTCATGCGAATATCATATGAATAAGTTTGTATGATATTCACATATATATATATATATATATATATATATATATATATATATATATATATATATATATATATATATATATATATATATATATATTTAGAACTTTCATGTGAAGTTTTTTCTGCACGATTTTTATGCAACATGCTCTTCATGTAAAATTCATATGAAAGTTAGGTCAAAATGGCTTAAAGTTTTCACATAAATTTCACATGTCTTGTTTTTCGTCTCTTTCTCGCGCAAAGAATTTACATGTAATTCATGTGAATTTCATATAAAATTTATGTGAGCCACTATGCCTAAGTATCTAAACTATAAATTTAAAGATCGATTTCAACTCTAAGACTTAACATACACACATAGTTTTTTTTAAATATTTACTGATATAATTATATGCAGTTACAGTTTTGATATGAACATAATGTAATGCTGAAAAACGTAATCCACTGCAAATCTCAATGTTGCTTCATTTATATACAAATTTCAAGATGAAATTTTCAGTCGTAAAAGCGTTCCGAATAGATTGTAATGAACGTTTAAAAAGTTTTTTATCCTATATAAAAAGAAATCAAACCACTTATCGCAAAGAAATGCTTGGATCTTCTTTCATGCGAAATTATAGCATGTCGCTAAAAAGCGATTAACTTCTGTAACGATTTTGTTTTAAGTTTTACGCACAGAATGCAGATTTCAAAAAGAGCTGAAACTTATTTGAAAGTGACCACGGGACCTAATATCATTGATTCTAGTTGCGAATGAGCTATTTTAGACAATCACATTTTCGACATAACAAAATGAATTTGACAAAAACAGTTGTCTATCTTTAAAATTTAACTTCCGTAACGGTAATTCAGGAAAGTTTTTGCATTAAAGGTATAAACATTTTTATTATTTTGGGAGCGAAATGCTTCATACTTTTGTTTAATATCCTAAAACAAATTTTAATTTTAACTATTGCTGAGAATTTTAACTTTCATTGCTTGGAATTAACTTCCCGAAATTTTAACTAAATTAAATATCGGATTCATGCGAGACTTCATGAATCATACTTTAGCGTTCTATACTGAACATCAGAAACGAAAATTGGTCAAATTCAGCTTTATTTAAAAAATAATAAGACTTGTTCAAGCATTAACTCCCGTAACATTACCTTAAAATCAATGGTATATTAAAATTGTTGTAAAAAGTTAACGATACCAGATTTGTGGACAATTCTTTTTTTTTTTTTTCAAGTTCACTGATGTTACGACGCACTTTGAAAAATTACGCACTTTGAAAATTTTTTTCAAAGTGCGTTAAATTTGGGACCAAGTTAACGCACTTTGAAAAGAAATATTTCTTTTCAAAGTGCGTTAATATCGACCATAGTAACACACTTTGGGAAAAAAAATGTGCACGACTTGGTAAATAGTGACTTCAATTCAGGATCTGAGATATACACGTTTTAAAGATTTTTAGAAGTTGTCTTGTTCCCAAAGGTTTCGTTAACATCATAAAAGGGAAATGAGTCTTTTAGAAATAATGGAGGAATATTTGTATAATAGCACAATTTCGTTTCGTTTCTGTTCTTTTTATTTTATCCAGTCTGTAATAAGTTCCAAGTTTGTATTCTCATTGAAAATAAATTTCGTGCACAATATGATGGTGTTTTTATAGTTATTTGATTAGTATTTAAAGGTATGAAAAAATTATTTATGCATTTTATACCATTTTTTTTTTTTGATTTGTATTGTATTTGATTTTGTAAAGCTACTTAGGCCAAAGTATAGTTAGTTGGCTATTGTGCTTAGATCAGAGATATGGCCCCTGAGCCTCTCTTCTTTAATATAATAGGTAATATTTTTTCAGGAAAGCTTATCTCAATTTTTTCATCTATTTTACGTTAACTTATATTTATTGAGAGAAAGTGCATCAATGTCATACCAGTTATGTAAATACATGTATTTGGATAGGAAAGATAAAGAGTTGGGCTGTGGGACCTCCGACCTGTCTTCTCCTCGTTCTCGATGAGGGTAGATCAATTCATCAATTTTTCCTGAAATCTAAGTCCAGAATTTTTGTTTTATACATATTTTTTTCAAAGTGCGTTAAGTGTCTCCATGGTAAAAAAAAAAAAGTTGATGTACACTCTTAACGCACTTTGAAAAAAAATTTCAAAGTACGTTGAATGTGTCCCAAAGGATGACTGCACTTAAGGATATGCGAAATCTGCGACAAAATAAACTTTCAAAACAAGCATTTTTCTTTTCATTGCAAGAATGGCCAACATCCAATCTACAACTTTATGTAATTATGTTTAATAAAAGTGTGTATTTACGAAGTTCGAATCTGTTTTCAAAGGCAGGGGTCATCACAATTTCTTGAATCTCCGTACGATAATGAGGACGCCCACTTTTTTACTGACTTTATACGTAGTCAGCGCATGTTTGTCTATTGTTCTCCGTTTCACAATAGTTGTATATTTGCATAAATAATAATGTGTCAAAAGGAGATTAATAGACAAACATGCGCTCATGGTTAAAAAGAGAAAAAACTGCTTCCTCTTACATTCGCTCTCTGTGTTGTAAACAAGGATTGCGACATGTTGAATATTATAATTCACCACGTGATGTCCTACCTCAGGTAACTCTGTGAATACTAAATTCCGTTACGTGACTTGTAAGGTAGCATGTTTTGTGCTAACTAGGACATTGTGTTCGAATACGTTAAGTCATCTGGCATGGATATACAATCTGCTTTAATTACATTGACGTGCTCATATTGTTAGCTTCGTATTGAAACCTTTGTCAGAAGTGTATTTGTGCCATACAGAATGGAGAGGGAGATTGGAAAGAGTGACCACATTCTTTTTTTCAAACATGTGATTGTTATTTATCAAGTCTAATTTTAGACCCATATTTACAATGTTAGCTCCACCTCTTATGCATATCTAATGTTCATTCAAGGGCAGGTAAGTGTAAATTCACTATATTTTGAAAGCACTAAGGACAAAAAACATTGAATCATTTTATTGTATCACAGTCTAAAATCATTTTAAGATTTAAATTTGGTTCCAAATTGACAGGATTCTTTCATAAACATACAAAAGTGAAATAAAGTTTAGATATAAAAGCAACAGAACCAACCGAAAAAGACCCAAAAACAGGCGTTAAGTGCAGTCATCCTTTAACGCACTTTGAAAAAAAAAATTTCAAAGTGCGTTGATTTTGTCCCAATTTTAACGCACTTTGAAAAATTTTTTCAAAGTGCATAATTTTTTCAAAGTGCGTTGCCACAACTGATGTCCTTTAGACAATTATGATGTTCATTTTGCTGTTTGAAACAATTATTATTTTTTCATGTTTTATACTCTGAATTGGTCCATTTATCGTAGAATGACTGTTAATACATATCTACCCACAGATCCTAAAATGACCTGTGCAGTTACATATAGTAACAAATATGAAATAATTACTGTACGTGTACAAAAAAAATGGCGTATTCAAAATTTAGCGTAATCACTGGGTTTGGAGGAGTTGCCGTAATCATGAATTAGCGCTACAAATGTACGTGCCGTTTATATATAAATGTATAATAAATGATTTCTTTGCGATATTCATAAATTAACGCTACGTTGACTGCGCCAAAGCCGCTAAAATATGAAGCCCGCTTTTTTAAGTACACATACAGTATTAGGTGGTAGTTTGAAGAACAATTTTGTGATTATGTGGTAAAAATGTACGTCTTAATTTTGTCTCACAAATATTTAATTCCCGTCACGTATATTCAATTTCGATCGATTCCAAACTAAACTCGGACCTGTATAGCTGCAATGTAAAAGAAAATATTTTTTGAGGTTGTTATGATTCAAACTGAAATTTTCGTTGATGACTTCAGACGTACCAACCACAGCACTTTCTGCACCCTAATAGTACATGTACTATCTAGAAGAATACGTACAACCTGCTTAATTGAATTTGACGAAATTACAATGAGCATTGGAAGTGATGAAGTGAAATAAGACATCCATGTAGATATGCAGGAAAGGATGCTCGCAGATTTCTTGGGGAAAACTTCGCCAGAATTAAGACGTGCTTTGATAATTATCGACAGATAAGACTGCTGCATGCTCCCTTCTGATCTCGATTTTTCTCGTGCTGTTGAATTTAGAAAATTAATCACTTTGTCCAGAAATAACACCCTCAAGCGTTTGAAAGGGAGATCTGTGTTCCGCACTTCTAATTATTCAGTAGAAGTTTAGAACAGAGCGTGATGGGAGAAAAATGTTTAATTCAATTTCTACATTAAAACAAGGCGGACCTTATGCTTGCCTGATCAAAAACAAGTGCATATCGGTATATCATAAAGCTGACAATTACTAAGAATGGAAATCTAATGAGCAACTGGAGAAGAAATATTCCAATACATGTAGGCTGTTTAAAAGAGTTGGATGAATGCATCTGATATATGATAAAAAATATTTAATTTTAAACAACATGTATTTTAAAAGTAAATATCTTCACCAAATTAAAAATTAGTTATACTAATTGAAGAATTTTAATTTTTGAAGTAAAAATAGGCTCCATTATCATCTTTGAAATAAAAGAAATATATCTGAGAGATAAAACTGTGATTGTTTTGTTAAAGTTCTTGTTCGCTGAATTTCATAATTTTGCGAGCCGAAATATACAATAACCCATATCCAATAAGGACATGTTCAGATGGTGCAGAATAATTTCATGGAATGTTCTGTGGAATCTAGTATGTTGTTGATTTTCTCAGATTAATTTCTCTGTCTTGTAAGTTGTCAAAGAGAAGGTCAGCTTTGGGACGCGGGAAGATGTTTACAAACTCCAGGCTTTACGAAAAGCAGGAGTAATGCATGCGATAAAATGCATGTGCAGTGTTACACTATAAACCGCCAAAGAAGACCAATAGATGCATAAACCATCGCTCTTTTCCAATTGCCAAGTACTAGTGTGTTGTTTTCTCTGACCGTGTCCAAGATTGGCAAATTGTCCTTCTTGGAATATCACCTACAAAACGCAATATCGGTCACAGTAGATGCAGTGATATACAAGGTGATCCAAATCATTTGATATCATTTTGAAAGATAATAAGCTCCAACATGGGATAATATGAATTGTTATACCTTTAAAAATTTGTTCTCATATAAATCAATGTTAATAAAAGTCTAACATTTCCAATGTTTTACTGAGCGGGCATAAAAAAATCGATGTTTGACCGCGGAGTGAGATATTGGACCTGTCGATGAGATGTTGGACCGCTTACGTCACATAATGGGCGGGGTCAGCTTAATCTCATTTGCATTCGTTGGTTTTCGACATACATGCATGTCAAGCAAAATAATAATACAATAAATAAATGAAAGGTATAACAAAACATTTATTGACTGTGTTCTCGGGCAAAATGCATTTTGTCGACCCCTCAAACCAAACTGTTTGCCTAACGGCCTCAGGCAAAACAGTTTGGTTCTTGGGTCCGACAAAACGCATGTTGCCCTCGAACCCAATCAATAAATGTATAATATTTCAAAATTTAATACATGCTTTGACATTTTCTACAATACATGTCATGTATAATTCCTATATTTTTCAAACCCACAATCCTTTCTGATGAAATATTTACAGCGCATGTTATTCATGACGTCCCTTTTAATCATGCATGACTTATAAAAAGCCTCCTTTTTAAAGTTTTTGATCACATTTCTGCATTTCCCTGTTTATTACAAACCTGAGATTCTCTAGGAAAATTGGCTTTCTTCTTTAGGTATCCACACAGATAAAGTCTTAAGGACTTTAGCCAGGGCATTGTCCCAAATTTCAACTTGAGAACTTCTACAACTCATTTAATTCAACTATGTTAAAAAAATAGTAACAGTTTTATGATGTCACATCAACATTTTCTAGTCCTACTACTTATCCATGGAATTGATGGGCATAGCAGTAAAAAATGCTGTATAAATAAAATATATACAAAGATTGATGAAAAACATGATGTGTTTGTGAAACTGATGCCCCCGTATGGCAACTTATAGCGAAGGTTACACTTTCTCAAATGCAAATCAAATATGTTGGTACTCAAAGTAAGGTCTTGTCTCGAAGAATAAACCTGTGAAATATGTAGGTCCTAGCAGCATCCATTGAAAAGATATAGAAAAGGTTAAAGTTTTTCAAAAGTGAGTTAAACATCAAGGTCTATCGCCCGCGTGGTGCAGTGGTTAGAGCGTCTGCTCTAGAGTCGCAGAGTAAGGAGTTGATCCTTACGTCGCGGATTCGAATCCCACTGTGGGACGTGGAGACCGGTCCTTCGATGAGACCGTATAAACCGAGGTCCCGTGACGCAGTAGGTGCTGGCACGAAAAAGATCCCTCACTGCCCAAATGGCCCTAAGAGCCGAGTATAGGTTAAAAAAAAACTGCAGCTCTCCACCGGCAAGTGGTGGCGTCTCCATATGAGTGATAAATTCTCGAGAGGGACGTTAACCAACCAACCAACAAACAAAAGGTCAAGGTCAAATGGTCAAAATTAATGGTGCCCAAGGAAAGGCTTTCTCACAAGAAATACACATGTGACTGAAATATGAATGTCCTAGCACCAACCGTTCAAAAGATATGGCCAAGGTTAAAGTTTTTCAAAAGTAGGCCAGACTCCAAGGTCAAGGTCAAAGGGACAAAGTTATTGGTATCCAAAGGAAGGTATTGTCACAAGGATTACATATGAGAAGTATGAAAGCCCTAGCAACAACTGTTTTAAAAGGTAATGGCCAAGGTTAAAGTTTTTCAAAAGTAGGTCAAATCCACGGTCAAGGTGAATGGGCTATAATTATTGGTACCTAAAGGAAGGTCTTGTCACAAGTAATGCACATGTGAAGAATGAAAGCCCTAGCACCAACCGTTCAAAGTTATGGCTAAGATTAAAATTTTCCAAAAGTAGGTCAAAATCCAAGGTCAAACGGTCAAAGATGTTGGTATCCAAAGAAAGATCTTGTCACAAGGATTACATATGTGAAGTATGAAAGCCCTAGCACCAACCGTTTAAAAGTTATGGCCAAGGTTAAAATTTTTCATAAGTAGGTCAAACTCCTAGGTCAAGGTCAAATGGTCAAAGTTGTTGATATCCAAAGGAAGGTCTTGTCACAAAGATTACGCATGTGAAGTATGAAAGCCCTAGCAACAACTGTTCAAAAGTTACGGCAAAGATTAAAGTTGGGTTAAATTTTGTAAAACTGGGTCAAACTCCAAGGTCAAGGTTAAATATGATGGTACCCAAAGAAAGATTTTGTCACAAGGAATACACATGTGAAATATGAAAGATATAGCTTCAACCAATCAAAAGTTATGAGCAATGTTAAAATTTTTGCAGACAAACAGACAGAGAGACGGATGGACAGGGCAAAAACTATATACCCCCGTATCTTCGATACGGGGGCATAAAAATAAAAATTAATAAAAAAGGATTAAAGCAGTATCAAGTGTTTTGATTCACTCTGTATCATTATTAATTTGGGGGATAACTTCATTGCACTCTCTTTTATGTATGAAGTATTTTAGAAAACAATTAGTATGATGGAAATATACATATTAATTTTATCTACTAATTCAGACATTTTCAATTCATAATTTTACATTTAAAATAATAATACATAGATTCTATACTAAAACGATTCTTGACAAAAATTTAGTAAGATCTAGTACTTTTGTACTCTTGTCTACTATCAAACTGTTTTCCGGTAGTGGAGCAGCTGGTAGTTCATTACCTCCATCATTCTGATAATTTATAAATCTTAGGTTTGGAAAGATTCAATGTGAAGCTTCTATATGAATCTTCAAGGTGAACTGTAGGAGTATCTGCTTTAGAGATATCTGTACGAGTGATCCATAAGCTCTGTTGTTTTCAGTTCAGGGACCACGAGTCTGACTAAAGTTTAAAAAACAATAAAAATCTTTCAAACTCTTCATGCTCTTTAAAGATGTAGTGTGATTGGGTGCATTTAAGATAAAAGGGGATTAAAATTATACATCGCTAGAATATATATATGTATGCAGTATCTGTAATCAACTATGTATCTTTTATTAACGATAGAAAGTTTACATTACACTGACATAATTTTAATTTAAACAATATTTTATTATGATTAAACATAACTGGATTGGACAGCAGGCACTGCCTATATAAGTCCTCTCCACTGACATAATTTTATTCGGCAATAAAATGTACAGTCTTAGAATACTCAATTTCTTGCTTAATTTTTGCTTTTAAATCCACTTTAGCTAATTTGATTATGTATGAAAAATCTGTGTAAAATACTGGGATATTCACAATGCTAATACGAGAATGTTATAGACCTCTAATTCAAACCCATACCCAGCGTCTAATTAAATTTATTCTCTCGTACCATTTAATGGTTCAAAAAATTTCGACTCTTAGACACTAGTACAGTCATTCAATTCAAAATTTATTTTAGTGTATATCTTCTGGAAGACAGGATTTGTGTAATAGTTGTATTTCATATAGATACATGTATGTAACGCACATGCAGAGTTTATCAGAATCTTTTCCTCAAGAAATGAGTCCTATTTATAAGTGAACAAGGTGTGTTTGTGAAACACTAATGCACTGTATGACAGTTCATTGCCAAGACTGAAGTTTCTCAAAGGCAAGTCAAACTCCAAGGTCAAGAGGTCAAAAGTAATGGTACCCACGGAGAGGTCTTGTCACATGAAATATGAAAGCCTTAGCTCCAACCAACACGTGAAATCTCCAACCAACGTGTTAAATATGAAAGCCTTAGCTCCAACCAACATGTGAAATATGAATGCCCTAGCTCCAACCAACATGTGAAATATGAAAGCCCTAGCTCCAACCATTGAAACTTTATGCGCAAAGTTAATGTTTCTAATGTTTTTGCGGACAAACATATAGACAGACAGAGAGGCGGAGGGACATCCTAAGTCTATCTTCCCCCGAATTTTCGAATACGGGGGCATAAAAATTTTATATATATATCAAGCGATTGTGTAAGCTTATTCGAAAGAAAGAATCACTGTGTAGTGCAACACGTTTCAGAATAATGAACAGTTGATGTTTTTCCAGGAAATGAGAAATCAATCAATTTATCTCAGACAATAGCATCGCTCGCGAAACTTTGGTGGAGAGACCGCATTCTTTCTAAATGAGGTGGATAGAAAATGATTATAAATCCAAGAACTAATCTGGTACAGACTTAAAAAAACCTTTCATTGACTGTAATCAAATGAGTGAAAAAACTATGTTAACTTCCAGAGGAGTTGAACCACTGTACATATGTAAACGTGGTTTTTTCCTGTAGTCACACAAATTCTCCAGAAAAAGTCTCCCACGCAGAGATTATACATATATTTAAGGTTTGTTGGGTATGCCTTTATGACAGATGGAAATTGGTTTTCAGTGAAATAAATTGCATAACGTGCGAGGTCACGTTTCCACGTAATACCTTATACTTACTTTTTTATATGTGAAATAAAAATGTAGATATAAGTAAACAAATGCTGTCTAATACACGCAGCATTTCGTTACTTTCCGTAGTTCCAACCCACTGACGTCAGTCGCAATGAAATTGAATTATATTAGGCACTTTGGCCTTTAACCTTGCGAAGTTTACATTCAGTTGTAAATATCGAGAAATCAACACACTTAACTTTCATTCAAAGAGAAAACAGAAATGTAAATGTTCTGGAATATTCAGCATTAATTGTACTTAAGAGATGAATTTAATTTTTGAGAATTCATGAGGACATGAACTACGCGACGCTTCACGCCAGCATATTTCATGAAGCGCATTAGCGCTTCATGATAAATATGCAGGCCTGAAGCGTTGTAGTTCAAGTACCTCATGAATGATCTAAAATTAAATTCATGTCTTATAATTTACATTATTTTTCTGATGACTTGCCACATATTTTTGTCATTCAACGATCATTTTTGAAAAAAAAAATTGCACTATTTTTTTTTTTACTTCAATTTCATCACAATGGAAATATTCTTTCTCATCCCACAAAAGAACTTTCATGAGAACGTGACCTTTTTCTAATTTGCAAAGAATCTTAAGGAAAAATATTTTGAAATGTAAATATAATAAAATTACTGCAAGGGTAAGATTGTATAATCTTATACAGTGCATTTGGAGAATTCAAGTACATTACTAACCATATACATGTACAGAATGTTGATATGTCTATCTTTAAGAGAGAAAAAGAAAGAAAAGAGGGACACTGTTAATCACAGTTTAAAAGTAGATGGAATGATATAACATCTCCAAGAGGTCTGAAGACAGTCGTATTTTTAGTCATAGTCCATGCTTGCTTTGGAGATCACTGGTACGATATCTGTACAATAGCCTATTGACGTTAGATTTTGGAAAAACAGTGATACAATTTTTTCACGAAAATAGCAATCCCTTTGTATTCTTTCTGACCAAAGGCACTTAAAGTCAATACCGGTTTTGTTTAGTAAACCTTTCGCATAGCAAACCTTCCCCAGAATGTTGACTATATTGGAAAGCTTCCCTCTTGGAATAATTGCTATGAAATATGGAGATAACGAACAGGGATCAAGCTCAAAAGTTCATAGAAACAAGCAAACTTTCCTCCAGGATACTCTAATATATACTAGTAGTAAATCCCCCTCCCCCTTAATCCAGATAATTATACATAATTTGGAATTCAGTACATTTATCGTGTTTATTTTTTTATTGTTAGTGACAATCAAAATAAACATGATAAATGAACAAGATTGCGAGTCCAAAAATTTTGTAAAATTAGTTTTCAAAGCTGATCAAAATTGTGGAGTAGTGAATAAAAGAAGAATTTGGTATTTGATATAATAGAAGATCTTCTGGGGGATATTTTACTATGGGGGAAGGTTAACTTTATGTCACCGGACATATAATCAATGATTTTGCTGTAAATAAAAAGTTATCACTCTTTTTTGCAGAAATATCCCAGAAGGTCAGAATATGTTTTTTTTAAATAATATAATGAAGGTCAGAAGGTTTTAATATGTAACCGAAAAAAAATTCATCAACATCATTATCCGTACTTTTCCCAGAAAGTGAAAAAATCGTTTTAAAATATCTCAAGGAAAAATCCCTTTTATTCTTGGTAACAAGTAATCAAGTTAGAAATGGACACTTTTTTGAAACAATATCAAAGTTTTTTCTATAGGAAATCAAGGTATTTTTTACGAAGGATTTCAAATTGTTTTATTCATATTCTCCAATTATTATTAGCGGAATCTTCATACTTAAAGGAAACATTACTTGTATATTCCCATAAATCCAGAATTCAAATTATTGGTATGGAGGTTACAAGATATTAAGTGTCGAAATCTCAAAAGAAATGTTCTAGAGTAAGTTTTATTGTAAATCAAAGTCTCAAAGTATGTACTATAGTAAAATAAAGTTGACTACAGAATTTTTTTTTTTGTTAGTGACAGTAAGACGAAATTTCGTCTTTAGATAGCAATTGATATTATTATCATGGTTTTACTTTCATGTGGATGTTTTGAAAACGATTTAAAAAAAATCACTTGTAAAATACAATGCATAAAGCAACAGGTCCAATTTTGCTAACTTTTACTTATCACGTATCATGTGGTACCGAGAACATGATCTGAGGTTGATGAGATAGGGGACACTTTTATGAACCTCTAAAGGAATACTCAGTTCTGTAGTGTGTAATTATATAAGGATGAAAAATAATCTGACAGATTAGCGAAGAAATATGAATATGAAACTGACTTGTGAAAAGGTATAATTGAAATTTCAGAGGCAATGTACAACACCTTACATGTAGCTGCCACTCGCATGGTGGGTGTCTTTTATAAAGCGTAAATTACGATGAAGATTTGGAATGCAAGGGATCATAAAACCTTTTCTTATCAACGTGATATCGAAAGATATAGGTAAAACCATTATGTAATATGTGGAAGTAAAATATGTCAGCCAGAAGGAAAAAAAACACCCCTGATTTTTTTATATTCAGGTGTTTCGAAGATTTTTTTCAGCATTATTGTAAAGATAGAGATTACAGTAAATTAAGCTATAAGTCTTTAGTCATTATTCTCAGCTTATGAAAAGTCAGAGAGATCCTTTCGGACGACCTATGTTCATCATTAAGACAATGGCAACAAACATAAAAAATGACTAATGTCCACCACTTAAAAAGACAACAAACAGACATTAAAGATGACTCGTCCACCACTTAAAAAGACAACAAACAGACATTAAAGATGACTCGTCCACCACTTAAAAAGACAACAAACAGACATTAAAGATGACTCGTCCACCACTTAAAAAGACAACAAACAGACATTAAAGATGACTAGTTCACCACTTAAAGAGATAACAAACAAACATTAAAGATGACTCGTCCACCACTTAAAAAGACAACAAACAGACATTAAAGATGACTCGTCCACCACTTAAAAAGACAACAAACAGACATTAAAGATGACTCGTCCACCACTTAAAAAGACAACAAACAAACATTAAAGATGACTCGTCCACCACTTAAAAAGACAACAAACAGACATTAAAGATGACTAGTTCACCACTTAAAAAGACAACAAACAGACATTAAAGATGACTCGTCCACCACTTAAAAAGACAACAAACAGACATTAAAGATGACTCGTCCACCACTTAAAAAGATAACAAACAGACATTAAAGATGACTCGTCCACCACTTAAAAAGACAACAAACAGACATTAAAGATGACTAGTTCACCACTTAAAAAGACAACAAACAGACATTAAAGATGACTAATTCACCACTTAAAGAGACAACAAACAAACATTAAAGATGACTCGTCCACCACTTAAAAAGACAACAAACAGACATTAAAGATGACTCGACCACCACTTAAAAAGACAACAAACAGACATTAAAGATGACTCGTCCACCACTTAAAAAGACAACAAACAGACATTAAAGATGACTAGTTCACCACTTAAAGAGATAACAAACAAACATTAAAGATGACTCGTCCACCACTTAAAAAGACAACAAACAGACATTAAAGATGACTAGTTCACCACTTAAAAAGACAACAAACAGACATTAAAGATGACTCGTCCACCACTTAAAAAGACAACAAACAGACATTAAAGATGACTCGTCCACCACTTAAAAAGACAACAAACAGACATTAAAGATGACTAGTTCACCACTTAAAAAGACAACAAACAGACATTAAAGATGACTCGTTCACCACTTAAAAAGACAACAAACAGACATTAAAGATGACTCGTCCACCACTTAAACAGAAAACGACAACAGATACTCAAGAAGACTCATGTCTATCACTTAAACAGATAACAACAGATACTCAAGATGACCCATGTCCATAATTTATACAGACAACGACAATCTGGAGATCTATACAAACCGCAGCCGTGGTCTTAAGATAGAATCTTTGCAGGTTCAGTAAGGGTACCAGGAATGACTTCTATGTGAACCCCCGGATGTTGTTAATGTTGATCCATTACAACAAGTTTACATCAATATACTGTACAACATTTACACCAGGAAATCAGACGAGGGAGCATAACTGCCGAGAATAAAAGAAAAATGAATGCTATTGGATTTTTCTGAAAAGAATTACTTCACACTACTGAGTAAAATAACATATTTATATTATCTTACTAAAGCAGATGGAGTTCTGTGCCGAGATAACCTTTTTTTGTATGCAATGAAGAAACCATCAATTGGACATAAAATCTTTTAGTTTATGGCGAAATAATAATCCGTCGGCGAGGGTCTTTGATAAAGCATTCAGTATCATCATAAAATACAATAAACTTCTACAGCAAACCAACAGAAATGAAACCACATGCAATATTTCATGAATTTTGCATTTTAAACAAAAATGCATTTTAAAATTGAGATTTTACTCAGAGTAGAACTTTTGCAAGTTCGTTTCACCAATTTTAATTAGTTTTTTATGTACTTGATACACAAGAATATCAAATGTACATGGATATTTATCCGTTAGTATGAAAGACGATACACATGTACAATTTCCTAATTTTTCCCTAATATCTAACTAACATTTTCATTCACATGTATATTCACATCAAATTCTATTGATTTAACTCTGGTTCCATTATCTTTCCATACCCTTGCTAAGAAGCTGCAGAGTAGTATATATTGACTTCCTCGTATCCGTCCGTCGTCATGTGTTCGTTGACGCACGGTGGTGTTTAGATTTTGGCTATTTTATGGCCTACTAGTATCTTAAGGAATATTCAAACCAAACTTGCAGATGTGAAGCATAATATATGGATAAGCAGTGTGATGCATACAGCAAACACTGTATATGAATATGCACATCATTCCATGCTTGAGTGACTGAGGACTCATGCATTCTTAGCTCGTTTCAAGTGACGTGCAGTAAAAAGTTAACGATTGGTGCATCCATGGAGGCATCAATCTGTGCAGTAAATGTACCATGGTTTTATTATTCCCAGCGCGGGGGTACCAGTCTCGTTAGGACAACTCTATTATTAGAGCAATGTTTACACCCAGTAGATATGACTTTAGACATGAGTGACGTTATCTTTTATGATTGACCGCCAGACAACTTTCATAGCGCTAATTATCACAATCAACAGCGATCAAACGATAAATTTTGAAAGAGAGTGTATTTTCTTTGCTTTATTTTTCCAAGATAGCATCACCACGTGGTCTCTATGGAACCATGGAGTGTATCCAAAGTCCCACCCCTTCTCTGCATAAACAACACTATACCTGATCCACGCGACATATCAGAGAATAAAACTCACTGTTTTCAGGCAGATCTTAACATAAGCGCCATGGAGGAAAACACATATATTATTCTACGTAAAATTGACGAGGGCGCATTTGTAGATATTTTCTGTGTGCAGAGACTTAAAGACCACAAATTACTGGCTATGAAACAGATTTTATACAGGGGAGATATTTCTCGTGACCCTTACATTACACAAGAACTAAACAACCTGTCAAATATAAAGCATGAGTATATTATCATGTTGTTGGAGGCAATTATAACCGATAAAAGCGTGAACTTAATCATGGAACTAGCAGAAAATGGAAATCTGGAGGATTTAGTTAGTGGAAACAAACTTGACAGTGACCAATTGTCCGTTATTTTAAAGCAACTATTAACAGCTCTTAATTTCTGTCACAAAAGCAAGATTGCACACCGGGATGTGACGCCGTATAATATTCTGCTGACCAAAGAAATGAGTGTTCGATTGGCAGATTTTGGACTCTCTGTACCATGTCGTGACTCTGAAGACAAAATTATTCTTTGTGACGATTACCTTGGACATTTACATTACACGGCACCGGAAGTACTGATGAAAACTCCATACGACCCCCTCAGGTCTGATATGTGGAGTCTTGGAATAATAGCCTACTTTATGATCCACTCAACAGTCCCCTTTGTCGGCGAGGAAGAGGACATTGTATCTCAACAAACAGATGATCGAATTGTTAATGAGACAATCAGTAGAGCACATGAGTTTAATGACACTCTATTCGGGATATTCAAAGTTGTAATGAAAAACGTTCTACGAGCTATTCCGGAAAAACGCTGTCAAACAGGTGACTTGCTAAAACTTATCAATAATGAAGCATGAACAATATTGCTTAACAGAAAAAAAGATATTCTGCAACATTCCCTGTAATTTATGGCAACACTTGTTAAATGCAATCTGTTTTTGTTTATACTTAACAGTTTATTTGTTACTTCTATTTTTAGGCACTGTTTTCTCAATAAAAAAACTTGGTAAAATCTATAGCTTTAACATTATTTTACCATCCTATGGTATAGAAAAGTAAGGTTTTTACTCACCATAAGATAGGTATGTCTTTTTTTATGTAATACGGACGTTCAGAACCGCAAAAGAGTAAATTCAATAATCATTTGATTCCATTTGTGGTTAATTTATAAAGATACCCTCTATATGGAATATATCTACAAACGATCTCTAATTCATTAAATGTCCTAGCTTGCACCTAGAAGAATTTTTCGGAAAATATATTGCATATACATGTATTCATTCTTTACTTATTCGTAAGGAAAAAGTAAGAAAAGGAATTTTTTCCCCAATTCGTTTTGGATTTTTGAAACATTGCTTTGCAACATTAATATGATAAACTTGAGAAATAATGCAATAAATAACATGATGGTCTTGAGCTAGAGGGTTAAAGCCATTTCTTCGATTATGATATGATATGAAAATATTATAAAGTGAAAATCTTAGTTTTGAATTGCTACTCACTTCATATTGGTTTAAGGGTTGAAAGTGGAGACACACCATACATAATGATGAGTAGAACAGATATATAATGTACATCACGCAAACTTTAAAAATTCCGAATTTCCGCTTCCTTTGATCTTTTATATTAAGTAATTGTGAGTTCTAAACAGATTCCTCTAACTCCTTTATCTAATCTTGCAATCTAATTAAGAGAGTGTAAACCAAAGTTGCACATTACAATTTTGATAACAACTTAGAGTACAAGACGAAAAATTGCTTAGAATCACATATTCTATTTTAAGGATGGATTTTAAACAAAAATATCTGCTGATGGTGATTTAATTTTTATGAATGAAAAGTAAAATGGTTAAAGATAAAGAAATAATGACACAATGCATCTGCTGATAATCACTGGGTATGTAATACAATTTTATGCTGCAGAGGCAATTGCCTCGGAAAAAATATTTGAATTTTTTCTTTTTTAAAAAATCTTTTGAATAGTATTTATTTAAAAGAAAATCCACTTAACAAATGATTGATGTCTCAGTAGGTCAAAATATAATCGCCTAGAGCTCCACAGGTACAAAATAAAGCCGAATCTCCTCATTACAACCCAGTTATTTAAACTTGGTGAAGGATTTTGCCAATGATTCGTTTAAATTTTTATCTTTTGATCTGAAGACGTATAAATATTTTACTGCTTTTGATCAAACAAGACACTAGTTGATTCCCACTTTCTCTTAAAGTGGGGAATATTACTTTGGGTCTTACCGATATTCTGTCTGTAACACTTTAGTTTCCAGATGACGTCTCTAAGCGTTCTATAGTTTTCGCAATGAATTTATGTCATAACTTCCTATGACTTATAAAACACCTCAGTTGAATTTGTTGTCAAATGTCTATTTACAAGATCAGCAATTTATAAATTGTGTAAAATGGTTTCCAGATGATAATTTTTTCTCTTTGAGCTTTTGCAGTGAAAATTTAAATCACGACCCCCAGTAATAAATAATCCCCATTGAACGTTTATAATAAAATATCATAACTTCCAAAGACTTAAAAAAGTCCCCTATTGATTATTTATAAAATGGTTTCCAGATCTCTTGACCGTCACTGTAGCTCAGTCGGTAGAGCGCAGCGCTCGTTCCGTGATCGGAAGGTCGTGTATTCGAATCAAGGTCGCGACTGACCCAAGTCGATAAAAAAATGGTACCAACTGTTCCTTCGCCAAGCACTCGGCACTTTGAAGTGAAAGTTGTAGGTCATTCGGATGAGACCTTAAAAACCGAGGCCCCGTGTCACGCTAGGCGTTGGCACGATAAAGAACCCTCACTGCTCAATGGCCCTGAGTGCCGAGTAAAGGTCAAAATTTGAAGCCCTTCACCGGTATATGGTGACGTCTCTATATGAGTGAAAAATTCTCGAACGGGACGTAAAACAACATACAATCAATCAATCAATCCAAATCTCTCTGGCCTTTTTCAATGAAACTTAAAGTGCTAATTCTCTAAATTAAGAAAGGAACCTATTGATTTGAGGTCATATGCGTGTAATTCTATGATGCCTCTAGCAATCTTCTTTATTGAGGTGCAGTGGAATTATGTTCTTTTTTCATGCGAATTCACGGAAATGTGGGATCAGGAAATCATAATAAAATCACACAAAACTTTTCCAGATCAAAGAATTTTGATATTTACGTAAACTCTTCGCCATGTTATTGTTTATACTTCTTTGAGGTCTGATAAAGTCATTAAAGCAGTTGGTTTTTGTGTTTGTAAATAGTGGGGGAAATTTTATGCTTAAAACACACACGATGTTTTATGTTTAGCATATCGATGGCATAACTACCTTGGATCACTCGTATGGCACGCCAGATTCACACAAATGAGCAAAACAGATTTGAATTTTGATAAACTAGGTATATCAAGAGTAAATTACAATTTACAGGGCTTAAACTATAGTTTACGACTCTAATCTACATTTTACATCTCTAAAACTATACAGTTTACAACTACATCTTTATTTGACAAGTGTAAACTATGTTAAACAATGATAAATTTAATTTTCAATTGCAAAACAAGTTTTTGATATATATCTTATCACGTCTTGTATAAAATTTGGTTAGGAGCTTTACACTACAGTTAACGTATGTTAATTATAACTCAGAACTAGCCAATCTCAGAACAGCAATTATAGTTTGCAACTTCCCTTATTTATGTAGTAATATTCTACTATCACTTGCATATGGTGATTATGTCTCCGAACGTATTAGATACACAAGAGCATGCTTTGAGTACGATCAATTTTTTTAAACCGAGGCAGACTATTGAAAGTTTAGTTGATGTTCGTGGATTTCAACAACCTCGTTATATGTCAGCATTCGTAAATTCTATGGTACTTATGATGACCTTTAGCAAATATAACCTATCACTGGGTCGTATTTTGGCTGACGTGTTTCATATCAATTGTTAGGCCTTTGCTTTATACTAAATTTGACTATGGAATATACCGTCTAAATGATCAATGCATGGAGGTCACGGTGGTTGTGACCGGGCGATAGGGTATGCTTGCTCCTCTAAGGCACATCCCATCTCTGGAATTTCCAGGTGTCCGTGTTTTATGCCCTTTTCACGGGTTTGTATTGTTTGTAGATTTTTTTGTGAGATTGATCAATCACTAATCAATAATGTCAGATGCTTACTCCTATTATGCCCCTGATCCCTCCTCTGGAATTTCCAGGTGTCCGTGTTTTATGCCCTTTTCACGGGTTTGTATTGTTTGTAGATTTATTTGAGAACTCTCATTGTTCGGTATCTTCCCCTTTTTTCACCTTAATTATTGCTAAGTGTAATTTGCAACTGAAAACTGTCGTTTTAAAATCAGAATCACAAACTAATAGAATTTAGTTTTACTATTTATGAAACTATCTAACATTTAAAAACCATTAATCACAAATTCTAAATGTAGGTTATGAGCTAAAATATATAAATATCAAACCTGTTTAATATGCCTTCACAGATTGATAAACTTGTTATATCGTTTGCTAGCCATAGTTTACTCCGAACAATATAATTTCATAGTGAAGACGTTCGCTAACATATCGTTAACTACTAGTATACTCTGTAAGATAAAAATTGACGAACCTAGTTTATAAAATGCAAATCTATGTTTTGTTCATTTTTGTGACTTTGGCAATGTTAGATGTTAGTGTAATTTAAGCGATCTCCATAGACTAACGTTTTTATCTCAGTGAGAATCCAATCAAGAGTATTCCATGACAACCACAGTTTATCGAAATGGAGGTCACATGCTGTTCGAAAAATATCCCGATTTTTTCTCCTTGAAGTGTTGGCTGTGAATAATTACTTCTGAAAATTTGCCTAATCATAGTTTATGAAACCTCATAAATCGTTTCTTAATCAGAAGCATATATCTGATAAGCTCGATGGAAGAAGAGCCAGCAAGGATAAATGTACGTTAAGAAAAATCACAAAATATCCCTTTTTTCTCATAGTTCAAGAGAAGACTTGTATATGAATAATGTTCAATAGTCATTCTAAACCATTCTGAAAATACTGATGTCTTATTCAGGTACTTTTCAATGGAAATTTGATAGAACTTCTTTTGAAAAGAAATAACAATTAATGTTAACGCATGGCAAGAAATGGCAAGAAACAATCGACAAGCTTCTAATAGACTGATTTTGTAACTTCAATTCTTCCTGAATTTAAAAACATATCTTAAAATAACAATAATTAATCGGCCTCAGAATTCCTATGCTACATCATATACAAGAAGTGGTGTAGCATCAAAAACGCCTTGTGGAGCTTGAGGAGAAAAACATTTCAAAAATAAATAGCATCAATTCATGTGACTTAAAAGCTTCATACAACCATTTCTCACGATAAATTAAAGAGCAAACGTTTTGCAATCATAGACAACTGCTTTGGAGACCAGGCCTAGGTCTCCCACAGGTCTGGTGGAATACTGTACATGTACATATTACATGCACATATTAGCCGACATGTTTTATATTCTTATAATGCAGAATTTATTCGTAAACTTCTAAATGAGAAAAAGACTCTTGCCGTGGCTTTCAATTTATTAACTAAAATAATTATTTTCATTCATATCTCAATTCGATACATCCCAGTGAAAATGAAAAAAAACAACAACATGAAAATGAAAGACACTACAGAGTCTGCCACATCTGCTTCGTACTTAGATGTTTTACTGACCATAGATGACAAAGACCAATCAACAACTAACCTTTGTGCCAAAAGGGATGGCTTTAGCTTTCATCGCAAAGCTTTCTAATTTATATAGTAATATTCTACAATCATCTGCACATAGTTCTTTTGTCTCCTAACGAATTCCATACTAAGAGTTTGTTCTAATTATAATCAACTTTAAAACCAAGGCAGACTACCGACAGATAAGTTGATGTTACAGTGTTTTCGACGGTATATCTTAAAGTCAGCATTTCGCTAATTCTATGCTTGTTATAAATAATGACCTTATTTGCAAATACAGTCTTGATTTGACTGACAAATTTCTCGCCAATTACTGAAGCCATTGTTTTTCTATCATTTTGACTAAGGATTACTCCGCTTAACTGACAATACAGAGTGTCCACGGCGGGTGTGACCGTTCGATAGGAGTTGCTTATTCCTCCTTGGCACCTGATCCAACCTCTTGGGTTTAAAGGGGTCAGTGTTTTCGCACTGTCCACTATTCGAGTTTACTGGATTTATGTTTGATCACTGTTTTTTATCTTCACCTCTTTATTTCATATCACCATGCGACTTCTTCTTTGAACAAATAATTGGGTGGTTGTTGTTGTTATATTTTAATACCTCCCGATCCCACCATTAACAAATCTGAATATTGATTTTAGGGAAGTAAATTGTTAAGTTAAAGCTTTTATCAGTTTAAGAATGTTCTAATTTGAAAAAGAAATCTACGTGTCTGACAAAATTGACCCTTAAAAAAGATAAAAATAATAGATATTAAACTGTCCTTAACTGAAAAAGAAATCTACGTGTCTAATTGCAAAATTGACCCCAAATAAAGGTAAAAATAATAGATTTTAAACTGTCCTTAACTTTCACATCATAAAAAAGTTTTTTTTTACTTTGGTGTCAATTATGACACATGAAACGCTGAAATTTCAATATGTCTCTGCCCTAAGAACATAGCCTTGTTACAGGTGTACTATGAATGTCCGTCACCAAAACCTGTTATAAAAATGATGCAAATAATGTAACCAGATCAGGAAAAGAAAACATACAAACATATGAAGCGTCTCATATAGAGATTTTAGAACAAAGGACCCGTAAAAGAAGAAATAAAGATCAGAGGAGGAAAACAATATGCAAGGAACAAACGCTAAAAGAGTGATTGAAGAAACTCCACAAAGATCAGTCCGTGACTACCCGGTAATGACTTTAACTACGGTGTAAGCAAAACAAGAGACTACAGAATGCTTCTTTTTGACTTGGAATTGACACTTTACACTGTATCAATCGCTCATCATCTTAAGCAATCGAACATTGCAAGCAGTCTCAAGAAGATGGATACAAGAACACCAACATTTGTTTTCAGATGAAGCACACTTATATCTGATTGCTTTTGTGATAGAAACTACCACTTCTGGGGAACAGAAAAGCCCAATTTTTCCCTTCAGAAGCCAATGCATGGAGAAAAAGTAATGGTCTAAGCAGCCCTTAGTGCATCAGGTGCGATAGGTCCGTATTTCTTTAAGGATTCGAATGGTGACTTCAGACCTTCATTGATGACCCATATCTAAATTTGTTTCAGCGTTGATGTGAATGATGCCTGGTCTCATCTAGATGATACCTTACCACACAGTGACATACAAGTGATTAAATTTTTAAAAGTTTTATGTACGGTTATGTTAAATTATATTACAGTACACTCGCAAAAGGTAGCCAACCATTTCAGAATATTTATATGAATGTCAAGATTATACCTGAACAATGTCTTATTACAAGTCAAAACACACTGCACTGGCACGTAGTATCGGGTGGGGTGGGAGGGGGGGGAGGGTGTAGTTGAGGGTGGCTGGGCCCTTTTTTCCAAACACAATATTTTACTGTTAATTTAGAGTCAAAATGTTCACTGAAAACCTGTCCCCTTTTCACTTTTTTGCAGAATGGTAAATCCTCCCATAATATACATTCTAAAAATACAGCATATAGGGTTTACTGAATGAAGAAACAATCATCCCTTCATGATGCTTGGTGTTTAACACTTTAAAATCGTTTCTCTAGGACGAGGTTTGTTTCTTATATGCCACAAATCAATCACCCTCACTCCAGATGATTAAATCTGGTTAACCAGAATAAAAAAGCACTTGCACTTATTTTCACCGTAAAGTTAAGAACTGAAGTTTAAGAATTGAAGTGCAAAAATAGCTTTATTTCAATTCTAAAAACTAAACATATCTTTCTAATTGGTGCCTTATACATGTATCAACACTAATTATAGTAAAAGTGTTATGTTTTATTTCCAAAGCCTTTTCCATTGAAACTTAATGGTGCCGACTACTAGTAGCTTACTTTTTTGATGAATATTCAGTTTGGTTCTTAGATTCCACTCCATAACCGTCAATTGTGAATTTGATACTTTTTTTATAGAAAAAAATTAGATTTACACACATTAATGAAAACTGTTTCAACTTGTATCCTAGAAAATTCTCACCTTCCATTGTGATCCCTTTATTTCAGTACAACTATTTTTTTTTCAGACTACTTCCCTCTCCCTATTATTAGAGTATCATCAGTAAAGTATAAATAAAGGTCATATAAAATTAATTTAAGTATGTGCGAAATAGTGAGTCCTTGTTATGAAAAAATGGTTGTTGTTGATAAGGTACGGCAAAATTGTGCAATTGTCACATACAATAGATTTGTCTAATAGATCACATGTTTACAGTTCATTTTCAAATCCTGTTCTGTAGTGAATTTTTAATTTAAGCATGAGCAGAGACAGGATGAAGAGGTCCGTATCTGTTTATTGTTTTCTACAGATCCCCATTATAATGATTGATCGATGAACATCACTGAAGAGACAGAATTTGTCGAAATGCGCATCTGGTGCATCAAAATTGGTACTGTATATGATTTACAGTTTGATTTTTCTTATTTGATCTTTTTGATAGGAAATAAAGTTTAACGACATTTAACGATATTTCTGAAAGATTAAATAGGATATCATTAATACAAAGCTTTAGTAGTAAATCTTTCCGTTTCAATAAATCGTCTTTGAAAGACGATCAATACAAATTTATTGAGGTGAAAACAAGTATGCTATTTTTTTTTTATACCTTCATCTAGTTACTGCAATTATATCTTGTGTGCAAGGTTTATGGATTTGAAATGTCCATTGATTTCCGTTTTAAAAAATTCTATAGATTGTAATTAGACTATCCTTTTTACAGAAAACTCTATACTTGCCAAGCTCCTAGAGTCATTGATTTTTATATTTTTATGTTGTTAATAATTCTCCATCACCATTGAAAATAAAAGATTATAACAAGATTTGAAACCAAGTATTTTGCTGTGTCTGTCTACGTTATCATTTTGTCTGGTAATTAATTAACTGCCCTGTAAGTTCTCAAGAAAAAAAAAAACATTAGGAGGCTGTGTTGTTTACAAACTCCAGGCGTCTGTTAGCTATATTCTAAGCGAAATCTAGCATTAATAGAAGGTACAGGTAAATAATTCTTTAAATATAAAGTTAAATTACGCAATATTTTTCTCGCTAATATGTAATAAATTAAATCTATCATAAAAAATTCTTCAATTTTCATATTCATATTTCAAAGTATTAGACCAATAAAATTTATAATTTTTTCCATGATAAAAAAGGACCATAGACAATTGCTTCTGCAATAAAAAAAGAACACATAAATTTACATACCTTGTCAGTGATCATCTGCAAAAATTTTGTTAAAAGTTTTCTGATTCTACACACAAGTACTCTGATGTTGATATTAAAAAGATATTTGAGTTTTTCACTTAAAATATATATGCATGTAATTTTTAGAGATCAAGTCTTCCAACAATCTGTTGGAATTCTCTTGGATATTAATTGTGCATCGCTACTGGCAGACGTGTTTTTGTATTCTTATGAAGCAGAAATTATTCAAAAACTTCTACATCAAAAGAAGAAGTATTGGTTTGACTTTCAATTCTTCAATTCAATATTTAGATATATCAACGACGTTCTATTATTTAACAAATGATTATTCATTTTCATTCCCACGTGGATTCGATATATCCTATTGAACTTGAAATAATTATCACCTAGATATGGGATTTATGTCACCCAGTGTATTCACACACAATAAAAAATGTTTAACTTACGAACAATTTCAATTTCTAAAAAAGACAGGCTACTAATAAATAAGTTGGTGATATAATAATATCAAAAATCTCATTTAAGGTCACCATTTCTCAAATTCTATTGTCGATACAATTATCTTGTTTGCAAATACAGCTCAGAAACTTTTTTTTAAAAAATGCTTTTGTAAACTAATTAAATGAACATTTTAAAAATAAATATATTGCTATAAAACAATGGTGCAAACAAAAGATATGATGAATTTTGCCATTTTATCATCGTTTTTACATTCCTGATTAAAAATTTCTTTTGTAGTAGTAAGTTGTTCCTCATTTTGCACGAAAAATGACCTTAATTCCACTTGTTTTGTCTTAAATGAAATTTTTACGGAACGTTTGTGAATTTGAGTACCACTCCCGTTGAAGTGTCTTCCATATGCTTATTTTAGACATTGGCGTGTTTTTATAAAGTCTCCTTATGTGCCAGCGAAAATTTCACCTTAAAATTTCACCTTTGAGAAGCTCTCTTGCGCTCCCCAGGAGACACTGAAAGATGTAAGTAGCTAGTGTACTTGTTTAGTATTTTTCAGAGAGGATGTAGTTTATAGCAGCATGCCGTAACTAAAAAGGCACAAAAGAATTTCTCAGATGGAGTTTTCTAAACTTCGGATGTCTTGAAACAGTTCTGATTCCAACCAAAATAAAACAATTGAAGTCATATAAAGAAGACCGGATTTTACTGACAACAACTTATAAATTAAAAGAAATGTTGAAGTCACTCTAGCGAGAACAATGCTCAAATATAAAAAAAAAGAATGTGAAAATTTAGTTCTTTAAAACATGCCTCAATGAATTAAGACTGTTATTCGTTCAAAAAGGGGAACAACAGAGTAATTTAAAAATTATCAATTATGAATATCAAAATTAAACATAAAATAAACACATCTTTTGTTTGCACCTTTGTTTAGTTGCAATATATTTGGTAATTTTCAAATTAAATTAAATTGAAATTAAAATAATTAAATAATTAATTCTAATTAAATTTAAAAATACATTTAATTGGCTTACAAATGCAAGTTAGTTTAAAAAGTTTTTAGAGCTGTACAATCTATCGTTAACTCGAATATTGACTAGCATCTTCTATACAAATTATAATACCATTATTTTCACTGAATTGACTACAAATTTTTCCGTTTGTCCGATCGTGACAGGGGGTTCACGGCTGGTTTGACCGATCGACAAGGGGATGCTTGTTCCTCCGTGGCACCTGATCCCACCTCTGTTTTTAGCGGTCTGTCTTTGCTCTGCTCACAATCTGTATTATTTAATTGGATTAGAATAGAGATCACTGTTCTTTATATTCACATTTCATTTATACAAGGATTGCAATGAAAAAGAGTAAATTTTTCAATGCAGTCAGTTATACAATCTTTTTAGATAGAGACAAAACGTTAGATGCCCCATTTTATTTGTTTTGATGTTCAATCATCGGTCGTTCACTTGGCGTCTAGAGAAAGTATAAACAATGGAATCTTTAAAACTCATTAAAGCTGCTGAGTCATGTGGTGCAGCTCGAGTACAAAGTTTTGAACTGATTACTGGCTGTAGTTACCAGTATATAACGCTGTTACCGTTATGAGAAATGACAGTCTCATTCAACAGTTATTTTGTTATATTCTGACTGATTTCAATGCTTTGCTTTCTTTACTTTTTTCCCAAATTTTATGGTATACGTATACCTCTTATTCTCAAAATTTGAATCAACTAAACGGACTTGCCAAAAAAAAAAAAGAAACATTTCATTAAAAAAAAATCCTTCATTTTGCCCAAAACGTCAGAAAGAATTCTTCAAATTAATTGGAGAGAGAGAGAGAGAGAGAGAGAGAGAGAGAGAGAGAGAGAGAGAGAGAGAGAGATAATACATTTTTATCAGTAGCATAAAGAAGACATATACTAGTATTCATAGAAAACTAGAAACATGCCTTGAAAGCAATTTAGGAAAACCATTGGTTAACCACTGTAAGAAAGGCGATTGGTTTTTGTCACAGTCACTTCATAATGAATTGATGTAATAAGCGTACATAAGGTTATAGATAACAAAGATGTAAGATTTTAGCCAGCTTTATTTTTAGATAATCAAGATGTGTCAAGGAAAAAATCCATCCTATAGCCAGATGATCTAGATACATCAAAGACGGGCATTCAATCTAGAAGAAAACAATTGTCTGATAAAAATTCTATATCTGATAAGATACAGGTATGTTTTACAAGGCACGTAATCTCATCTAAAATATTCTGATTAAATAAAAAGTGAAAAGTATACAAAAAATACACATCTTAGATGCGAATTACGTAAGAGGTATTGAATAGTTATTGCCTGAATTATAAAAAAAACAACAACAACTAATTCTTCTATTTGCGAAGTAAACACAAAAAATCGCCCAGTTGCTAAGGAAGCGATCGATGTCTAAAGCATTTTTCGTCAGACTTTGAAAGTAATTTTTTTTAAAGAGTGAAACATTTAAGCTGTTTGTGTTCTGAGATTATCAATTTATCCGTGTTATCATTAAAATATACTTGACAAGATTATGGTTAAACTTAGGAAGTGCTAGGAAATGCAATGAAGCTTGTAACAATGTTGTCTTTGTTCATAAGGCTCATTCTTAGGCATATTGTGCTACAGCATATTCAAGAAGGGGTACAAATTAAATATGGACTCTAAAAAATTATAAAAATTTTATGGAAAATGTAATATCTCAAAACGTTTCAAACATCGGCTTTTCTTTGCTTTATAAAACCAATCCTGACAATAAATTAAAGAGCAGGCTTTTCAATGTCATGCACAACTAATTCCTCAAAAAAAAGTGGAACTAGCAAATTTTCATATCTTATGATTGGTCAACTACAAAAATAGTTTGTTAAAATCATTCTGATTCTACACAAAAATACTATAAAGTTGATATTAAAAAAATGATGGAGTTTCTCATTGACAATATCTATGTTGTCTTTGGACACCAGGTCTTCGAACATTTTGTATTTTCTATGAGCATTTATTGTGCTTCTTTATTATCCGACCAAATTTTTATTTTCCTACGAAGCAGAATTTATATAAAAAAGCCTTCACATGAAGAAGAAATATCTTGCTGTGGCCTACAAGACAACAATTAGATACTTCGACAAATAAGTTGATGTTACAGGGATTTCAACAACCCCGTTTAAAGCAAGCTTCTCGCAAATTACATGTATAATGACCTTATTTGTAAATACAACCTATCGCTGGGTCGTATTTTATCGGACATGTTTCATACCTGCTTTTATACTAAAATTGACTACAGAGTACTTTACCTGATCAATACATGGGGTTCACGGCAGGTGTGACCGGTCGGTAGGGAATTCTTACTTCTCCTAACCTCTGTTTTTTCCAGGATCTGTGTTATTTTCCTGTTTATGATTCCTTTTGGTCACTGAATTTATGAGATTGATCACTATTCGTTATTATCACCTCTTACATTCCACAGAAAAGGTCAATGTAAGGCATTAAGCATTTTACGATTGATCACAAAGTTTGTGTTTACTTGTCTGTAAACTTAGCTCTCTTGTTTCCGTTTCTGTTTATCCATGGCAACATTTTTGCATATAAATAAAAAAGGTGAAAATAACGAGCAGTGATCGTGCTAAAAAAATCTACAAACATATAGGAATATCTGTTCGAATTCTTTTATCATTAAAATTATTCTCAGAGTGAAAGGCTCTAATTTTGTCACGGAAACATCACCAGGATCTTCCCGACCCCCCTTTTTTATTATAAAACAAAGAAGCCACAAATACATCCTTAACAGAAATTCAGAATCAGTAAAATATTTAATGAAAAGAACTTTTATCAATGATAAATGACATATAATATAAGAAAACGTAATGTTGTTTTAGGAATTTTATAGTTTTAAGAGCCCTCTATACACTGCACACTAAAGAGTTCTGATTTTGTGGTATTTTTATGCAGATAGAGTGATCTGCCCTTTAATCAAGAATAAAGTAAATTGGAATGTACAGTTTATTACTTAATTTGTGATCAAATCAAGCATACATAACACTTTAATAGGCCAACAGGAAAAGATAAAACACTTCATTTGCAGGTATTTTATCCAATGAAGTAATCAACAGTAATTTCTGTTCATCAGTACTTCATTGTCTTTGAACATTTTTCCTGGGGGCAAATTCAAGGCACCCTATGTTGAAAATATGATAGATAAGACCAATATTTACACCTTTACACACCACAATTTTCTCAATGTCCAAAAAAATATTTTCTTCTAGTGTATAGAGGGTCCTTAAATGACATAAAAATAGGGTTGTACATTACCCGCAACGTTATTCTTGGTAATTCTGTCGTGTCCTATTTTATCTTATCGTGTGTGTATCCTATCATGTCGTGCATGTATCCTATCGTATCGTGCGCGTATCCTATCAGGTTTTCTGTTTATTGTATCGTGTGTTGCGTTTATCGTGATTTGCGTTTATTGGGTTTTCCGTTTATCGTGTGCATTCTGAAGGCACCTTATTTTACCGTCTTTGTCACGAAAAGGATCGAGGTATTCCTATGTACATAAATTACAGATTAAGAAATTAAAAAAAACGAATAAAACATTTCTATGTCATGCTTGCACTACATGAGTAATTAATATTGAAAAGGAAATGACATAAACTGGCCAGAAATGAATTGATTATAACAACATATAAGTATTTTGTACAAATAAATGAAGAATTATTTATCGGAAATTAATTTTTTAGATGAAGGATAACCAAGAAAAATCAAGATTCATGATCAAATTGCTATGACATAAATAGTATTTAAAAATATTTGTCATAATGTAAAACAAATACACAAAATATGAATTTGGATTCCAAACAAATTGAATATAGGTAGTGAACTCAAGCAAGGAAAATTGCAATTGTTTAGCTATTCAGATACTATTGGTATATTTTTCTAAGAAAAACATCTTTAAAGTTCAAGTACATACATATGAAACATTTGACTATGTATCATTTAAAAGAAATTATGACATGTATTTCTTTGTTAATTTTTAAATGCTTGTTTAAACTGTTGACCTGTATTTATACTGACATGTTTTTGTTTTGACCCATCTTTATATCATTAGAACACTGATTAGTTGCACTGTTTACACCCAGGATATAAGCACAGACACATGTGACGATATCTCCTCAGTCTGACGGTCAGAGGGCGTCATATAGAGCTAATCTTGCTGTCAATTTTCATCATGAGAGATCTCGTAAAAATTGTGTTCTGCAGGTTCTCTATCAGGAATGAATCATTCATTTTTCACGTTTTCAATATTGTAATAAAAAGATGGCTAGCTATCTGTTATTTACTTTTGTTTTAAAAAATATAGATACGACAACAGACACTTTTCAATGATTTAGTCTTTAAAAATAAACGAAGATGTACACATTCATGATATATGTTACAATAACAAATTGAACTTTAAAAATTAAGAATTGATACAAAAGATTATCATGCAAACGCCTGTTTCAAATCACGTCATTATCTCTCCCCCCCAAACTGCATATCAGCATGTTGAAAGCTTTTATAATATAGGTTTACATGTAGTGCTAATGGTCTCGTAACAGTTTATGCTTCGAAATTCTACATACTTCATATTTGAAAATCCCAGATTTGTCTACGTTAAGACTGTAGCTTTGCTGGTTTGTACTTATATGATAGTGGAAAAGAAAAGAACATTTCTTTTTAAAATTTTTACATCAAAAGGAATTCTATCAAGTTTTATTGAAATCAAACCAAAATTTGGGAGGAGCGTCAATCTGAATGAAAGCATTTCAATTTCTTTTTCTTTTTTAGTAAAGATAGCAACGCCAATCATTAAAATTTTAAAGGCTATTAAGAAAATTATGAATCTTGGTTTAAGCTAAGTATCAACATTTACTAAAAAAAACTGTTGGAAGAGTAGCATTTTGAAATAATTTCATACATTATTCTATTTTCAGCCATAGTCCTTAACATAGTCAAATATTGATAAATAGAATTGTGTGTATGTTTAGTGTACCCAATGTACTACCAGGTAAGTGTGTTGAGCTCAGATCGAAACTGTGAAGAGCTACAATATAGGTATAAAAATATTCAGATATTTCCTTTTTTTAGTTACCACAGAAAGACAAGAGAGTGTTCAAATTTCTGCTTAAATCTGAACAACCGAAAAAAATACATATAATTTTTCGTTGTTAACTCTGAATAATATTTTGTGTTTCTGTTGAAGAATGTGATTAATGGCTGATTTGGTGAACATAAATCGTATCTTAAACAGGAACGCCTATAGTCCTTTGATGAAGGAAAGTAAACATGAAGAAATGATATCCAGAAATAAGTAATGTTATTTTCTCAAGGTTATACGAAACAAGACAATAAAAAGTTTATTAGAACAACTGCGGGAATCAAATATTTTATTTAGATATTGATTCAGAAGTCACTATAGAATGTAAAGGAATTACATCTGTATATTTTTTTAAATACATTCTAACTGAATAGATTTACATTTTTACATCAAAGCACAGCTTTAAATTTGAAATTTATAAATAAGATAAATATAATTTCCCCAATAATTTGTGATTGAAATAAAAGTTTCCTCCCAAACATTGAGGTATATTACCAGGCATTTGTTTTCAGATTTCATAGTGTGGTATTTCCTTTGTAATCATATTGGAAGTCACTTAAATTGCTCTCAAAATTTTATGGTGCATATATATATTTTTAAACATTTTGAAAATAGTTTAGAAATCACAAGATAATGAGAATAATAACTACGTTTCGTATATTACGAAGAGATACAAAAAAGAGATGTTCTCGTTGTCAGACCTTCAGTCCGAAATGTTTCACATACATGCGAATCAAACATCGCTGTATGACAAAGTAGGTCACACAAGGCTGTGAAGCTAAGTAAGCTCTAACAAGTATCAATAAAGTACGATAAAATTTGGCCTGCTCACAATTCTTACGCATCGTATAACATATGATAGAAACAGGTGCCCTTTTTCTTATATTGTCTCTCTGACGGAATCTTTATAAAAATACGATAGCTACTGTACATATTGATACAGCAAATCAAAGTTCAGTACGAAATTTACAAAAAACATTCTGATGTTTTTACAAAGAAATTTAGTTTACACATGATATAGTATAAAACAAATTGTAGGACAATTATATCATGTAATGGTCAGGATTTGTAACATTATAAAAATATTATGATTCCGGATTTATTATTAACCATATCAGCTCTATATTCCAACGAAATCCCAATGAAATTCCATATTATTTTCTGTTATTCATAAAGTATTCAAAACCGTAATTCTTTTTTAAACAAAGTATCACATCTTATGTATTTATTTTTTGTTACGTTACGTTCAGGTGAATATGTATATATATAATGAACATTTATATAGTGATTTCATTCTGTGAAGAAGCTACTTTTTATATACATAAGCATGTACTTCAAAATAACGAATTATTCATTCGTTATGAAGAATAAAGAGTATAAAGACACTTTTAAATTGTCTCAGGGGATTCTCTGTAAACAAAAATTGTAGGGAGCTTTGGGAAAATTTGAAATCACAAAATATTTTACCAAAATCAATAATATTAAAACTTTTCAACTCTGTATATAACCATTTTCCATAATAAATAAAAGTCAAGGCTTTTCTGACATCATTGACAGCTGCTTTTTCAATAAAAATGGAACTCGTAAATTTACTTACATTAATTAATTGTCATTGGTCATTTGCAAAATTATTTTGTTAAACGATTCTGATTGTATATACCTACTCTGAAGTTGATATTAAAAAGATGCTTTAATTTCAATATCTATGTGGTTTTTGGAGACCAGGTCTTCCCACAATCTGTTGGAATTCCCATGGGTACCAATTGCGCCCTGTTGTTAGAAGATCTATTTTTGTATTCATATAAAGCAGAATTTATTCAAAATCTTATACATGAGGAAAAGAAATCTCTTGCTGTGGCCTTCAACTCGACATTAAGAAATATCGACGACGTATTATCAATTAACAATAGTTATTTCCATTGATATGTCGACATTTTTTCCTTTTTTTTTTCTCTTTTTCTTAATTATCTTCCCTTCCCTTGATTGTTTGTTTGTTTATTAATCTCAAACCGTACAATGGTACACGATATATCCCAGTTAGCTTGAAATAAAAGATACCACAGAGTCTGACACATCTGTTTCATATTTGGATATTTTACAAGAAAAAGATATTTAAAATTGTTATCTAACACAACAAAACTTTATGATAAAGGTGATGACTTTAACTTTTCAATCGTCAACTTCCCTTACTTATGCAGCAATATACCTTTATCACCTGCATATGGAGTGTATATCTCTCAGTTGATTCGATATGCAAGAACATGCTCTACGTATGAACAATTTCTAAAACGAGGTAAGTTATTGACAAACAAGTTGATGAAACAAGAATATCAGCAGTCTCGTTTTAAGTCGTCATTTCGTAAGTTCTATGGTCGATACAATGACCTTGTCAGCAAATAGAATCTATCACTTAGTCATATGCTGACTGACGTTTTTCATACTTATCGTTAGGCCATTATTTACACACTGAATTGTCGTCGGAATTTTCCGTTATTTCCTGATCATGACAAGGAGCACACGGCGTGTGTGACCGGTCAGAAGGGGATGCTCACTCCTCCACCTGATTCCACCTTTGATGTTTTTAGAGGTCCGTGTTTGCTCTGCTCTCGATTTGTATTGTTTTATTGGTTTGAGCTTGAATACTGTTCGTCATCTCCATATTTCATCTATCAATGCTCTTTGAGAAAACGATATTTTTTTTTTTGGCAGTTAATGAACCCCCTACTTAATCAAAATAAAAAAAACCATGCACACAATTGATTTGACTGAAAAATGAGAAATAAATTGTGGAAGTCAAAAGCAAATTTTTTTTAATAGATTGGCATTTGAATTTTTAAATTCCTACAAAGTTAGAAAATTTTTGTTTGGCAAGCTGACTTTCAAATAAATGTTTTACAGTATAAGACTTATTTTTTATTTACTCTTTTCCATGTTTTTGAACATTATGAAAAAGGATTTCCAGATATTGAAGTATTTTATGATCTAGTTTTATGATGTTGTTGTGACTGCTCAGAGTTGTGGAAGGTAATCCTTGGCTGCAATTCAGAGTCCTATCAGAAGTCCATAAATAAGGGTGTATTTTATTATAAGCTATGTATGAAGAATCAGTTGTTGACCCCACTACGACCACCAATACATATAGAAATAGTTTGTTGTTTTGATACAATGTTTCTATTCAAAACAAAGTTAATGTTACACATATTTTATAAAATTGCTTTGAGTCCCTAGAAAACTTTTCAAGATAATAATCACATTTTGGATATCATTTGCTTAAAAAAAGTGATTCAATCAAAATTCAATAAAACCATAAAACTTGAGAACATGGCAAAAACAGACCCAGGGAAACACTAGAGATGGATCAGGTGCCTATGAGGAGTAAGCATCTTATGTGAAATGATAATACCCATTGCTAACACTTTGTCTTGAACAAGAAAAAGGAGTTATCATTGGACAAATCATTATGAAAACAATGACCTAACAATTTGTATATAGTTTGATCCAATGATTGTATTAGCGTCAATGAAACGACCATAGAATTTGCGAAAAGCAAGTTGATGTTAAAATATAGAATTTATGAGATTGATCACTGTTCGTTTTCTACATTCTTTCAATATATGACAGGTGTTGTGCATTGGGACAAACACTGAAAAAACAATAACCGACTCTGTTTTTTGGAGATGAAACCAACATGACAAGAGAATAAAATTTTGCTACTATATTGAGATAAATTATGGCAGTGCATTTAATGTCTCTCATAGAAAATTAATCACCTTTAAGCCATCCATATTTTATTTTTTCTTATTAGGAAAAATATTTTAAGACGAAAAGCGAGGCCAAGGGAGTTTGGTCTGCACACGTGTTTACACCAGTGTAATATTTACATGAAATATGTAGATAACAAACAGTATTCAAGTCCATTAAACAATACGAATCAGGAGCAGAGCAAACACGGACCTCCAAAAACGTCAGAGGTGGGAACAGGTGCCATGGAGGAGTGAGCATCCCCTGCCTGCCGGTCACACCCGTCGTGTGCTTCTTGTCATGATCGGGGAAAGTGTGCAAATAATGGCCTTACAATTAGAATGAAAACTGTCAATCAGCATTTGACTTAATGATAGGTTGTATTTGCTGACAAGGTCATTATATCGACTATAAAACTTGCGAAATGATGACTTCAAACGAGACTGTTAATATTCTTGTTTCATCAACTTGTTTGTCAATAGCTTGCCTCGTTTTAGAAATTGTTCATACGTAGAGCATGCTCTTGCGTATCGAATCAACTGTGAGACAAAAACCCCATATGCAGGTGATAAGAGTATATTGCTACATAATTAATGGAAGTTGCCGATTGACATGTTGAAGTCATCACGTTTATCACAAATTAATGTCTTTTTCTAATGAAATATCCAAATAGGAAACAGATGTGTCTTGGTATCTTTTATTTCAAGCTCACTGGGATATATCGAGTCGACATATGAATAGAAGTTACTATTGTTAATTGATAATACATCGTCAATATATCAAAATGTCGAGTCGAGGGCCACAATAAAGTATTTTTTCTTCTCATGTAGAAGTTTTTGAATAAATTCTGCTTAATATGAATACAAAAATAGGTCTGTTAATAAGGAGGCGCAAGTGGTACCCATGGGAATTCCAACAGATTGTTGGAAGACCTGATCTCCAAAAACTACATAGATATTGTCAAACAGAAACTCAAGCATCTTTTTGATATCAACTTCAGAGTACTTGTGTGTACAATCAGAATGGTTTTTAACAAAATAATTTTGCAAATGACCATGCAGTGACAAAGGATGTATATTTAAGAATTCCATTTTTTTTGAAAAAGCAACTGTTTATGATGTCAAAAAGCCTGGATTTTGATTTATCGTGGTGAATGGTTGTATAAATGGTTGAAAAGTCCTACGTTTTAATGTTATTGATTTTAGTAAAATTTTGTGATTTTATGAGTTTTAGATAATGAACTTATTTTTATTTTGCATAGCACTTCTGTCTACTGTGTGTCAGATGTTAGACTTTCATATTCTAAGATTGAATTTTTTCGGAATAATTTAGGTTATTAACATTTCTCAATTAATTCTTTAATGTAGTTTCTCATTATCCAAGAGAAATTTTAGTTTGTAAAGTTTCAAAGAACACTACCATAGTATTTGATGTGAATAAAATTATGTCAAGGTATCTTCTTGTGAACCTACGAATTTATTTACTTAAATAAAAAAATATTATGAAGTTTTTGCTTTAATTACTGTAGTATATATATTTTGTTTTCGTTATTCTTGGTTATGTATGCTGTTATTTGTCGCTGCTTCAATTGTTTATCGTGTAACTTGTCAGTTGAAGTATTAATTAATTGCCTTTTGTTTACCAATTCCATATTACAATGAGCGGTTCTAACCAGAAGGAATTGCATGTAGGCTGAATTAACATTTTAATCAACGTTAAGTGATTGTCAAACAAACTATTGATAAAATCACCCTTGAACAAAATTTCGGTCTTCGCAGATCGAAGATGTGTTCCTTCAAAGAATTCATAGAAATAACGAAATTCAAAGAGATGGTTATAAAATTTTTCCATTTTTTTCCCCAATTTCATTGAAAGAAGCCAGTGCCTTAGGGCATTTTTAAAGTGTGTTAGCACTGGGAATGTAACAGAAAATAAACTAATTTTCCCTTTAAATCGCTAAAATTCAGTCCAGCTTGTTTAAATTGCTTTTCATAACCCCATCCCTAGCTGCTATTTATAAGTTATCCACTGACTATTTCGATAAAGTAAATAAGAAAAAAAAATAGAAAATCAACAATCCTACAGTTTTCTGAACCACAACGAAACAGACATATCAAGGTAGCATTATGATGCTTGTTGTGTTTTGTATATAGTGGGGGTATTCCCTGATATAATTAAGATCGACAGGATAAGTATGAAACAAATAGACATCAACAACCATAGAATTCATGGTACGTCAGTTTATTTACTTCTAGTGTGGAAAATTTCATTATCTCCAATAGCAGCATACTGATATTAACTCGTTTGACAAAGTAATCCATATATTAAAGGTGTTTTTTAATATTATTTCGAAGTAGACACCAATAAATGTTCTGCCAAGCCTCTCTAAATATTAACAGCAGTGAGGGAGAAACTTCAGGAGTACTGCATAACAATACATGCGAGAAGTGGTGTATATCAGATTAGAATACTTATAAACTCCAAGGAACTTTAAGAAAATTTGAAATCACAAAATTTTACCAAAATTAATAGCATTCAAACGTTTGACTTTTCAACACTTTTCCAGGCTTTTTGAGTTCATTGACAGTTGCTTTTTCAATAAAAATCGAACCATAAAATTACTTACCTTGTCATCGGTTATTTGCAAAATGTTTTTGTTTAAAAACATTTTGATCGTAGACTAAAGAACTCTGAAGTTGATATTAAAAAAGATGCTTGAGTTTCTGATTGATAATATCTACATGTATGTTGTTTTTATAGATCAAGTCTTCCAACAATCTGTAGAAATTTCCCATGGGTACTAATTGCGCTCCCTTTATTAGGAGACCTACTTTTGTATTCATATGAAGCAGAATTTATTAAAAAACTCATGCATGAGAAGAAAAAACACTTGCTGTGGCCTTCAACTCGACATTTCGATATATCAACGACATATTATCAATTAACAATAGTTACTTCCATTCATATGTCGACTCAATATATTCCAGTGAGCTTGAAATAAATGACACCACAGTGTCTGACGCATCTGTTTCATATTCGGATATTTTATTAGAAAAAGACGTTAATGGTAACCTAACAACTTTATGGTAAGCTTCAATTTTTCTATTGTCAACTTCCCTTATTTATGAATCAATATACACTTATCACCTGCATATGGAGTTTATCTCTCTCAGTTGATTTCAATACGCAAGAGCATGCCATCTTTTGACAAACAAGTTGATGAAAGAAGGATATCAACAGTCTCATTTGAATTTAACATTTCGCAAGTTCTATGGTCGATACAATGACCATGTCAGCAAACACAAGTTATAAATAAGTCGAATGCTGACTGACGCTTTTTTTTTATTAGACCATTAAACAATTTTTTACGCACTAAGTTGTCTACGAATTTTTTTGTTTGCGTTTTTTGTTAGGATATGCCTACTCCTTCATGGCACCTGATCCCACCTCTGATGCTTTTAGAGGTCCGCGTTTGTTCTGCTACCGATTTGTATTGTTTTTATAGACTTTTTAGCTTGATAACTGTTTGTTATATCCATTTTCATTCCAAATTAAAAGTTAGATAGTTATGTTTACCTGCACCCGACCTTCCAAGCTCAAAAGTCCATTCAAACAATACAAATCAGGATTTTGAAGAATTTCCTTGCAAGGGAGCTATAAGTTGGATTACCATTTGCAGAATTAAATCCCAGTTCCTCTTAGATATAATTGAAATAATGAGCCTTACAAACAAAGACCATGTTATTACCTGCTTTGTCAGCAGGGACCAATTAATACAAAGTGATACAACTGGTCCTGAAAAGTTACTTCACCTGCACCCAACTTCCAGGTGAACATTACATTTATTTTTTTTCCTTCACCCGACCAAAAATAGATCTAGAAATTTCAAATCGATACAACCGGTTATGTTTATTTTAATCCCCCTTTTCTCAATGCACTTGACTAGGATTTAACAGATTTTTAACAATCAAGGAACAAAGCAAGGTTTGCTAAGCGACTTTGTATAATTTAATCATTGAATAATACAATTAAAGAATTATCACTGTTTTTAAGTCAACTCTAGAAGTACAGTATTCAGCTCTCCCTTCGGACTTGGTGAATATTATACTTATCGGGTAGTTATAACATGAGTCACTCTCGGTAAGAGTAGACGACTAAGGAGTAGATCTTTATATCGAGGAGTCTAATCCTTCTGCTTTGATACCAGTCCTTCGAATGAGACTGTATTACACGAGGTCCAGTATCGCATTTAAGATACTGACAGAGCTTATCACTGGTCATAGCTGCCGAGTACAAGTCTAAATTTGCAGCCTTTCACTAACAATTGGTGGCGTCCCAACATGAGTTATACTATTCTCGAAAGATCGAAGAATAAGTGAAATATTCTCGAAAGGATCGTAAAGAAAGCAGACAACCAACCAAAACAACTTAGATAATTGCATCCCGCTAATTGTTTATCACACCCACTTGTGTCTTGAAATATTAACATTACAATGTTATGGATGAAGAGAAACACTTCAGAAAGGACAAAGATGATTGACGTCTCGTACAATTGACTCAATAAATCCTGCAGACATGTACCCATATACAATTTGTTATCATTTTATCATCTTCTAATGAAAGATACTAGCAGAAATAATATATAATACGTGGGAGAAAAACTTTCTGAGACAAAGAGGAAACGACACAAGATTCTCATAAGAATAATTTATGATGAAGATAAAATCATGTATACTTTGCTGAATATTTCTATCCTACATAATGGACAAACAGAAAGGAAGTCAGCCAACCATGTTATTTACTTTATAGATACTCACAAAATGAACGCTAAATACGAGTCTACAGAATGTGGCCCTGACATACACGTCTGCAGATAAAATCATAGTGTATTAAGAATGCACGAAAATGTAGTTCATAATTTATAAAGACCATTGTGTCGACTTCTCTGTGAACCCTAAGTTACTGTCATTGTTCATGCACGGTAACATCAATAGGCAGCATAGTTAAGTGAAATGACCAACTAATGTTGAGAGAGAGAGAGAGAGAGAGAGAGAGAGAGAGAGAGAGAGAGAGATATTCTTGCGTTTTTTCTAATATGTACAGTTACCATCATGAAAGCTACGTCAGCTTTATTTGATTGGGAGAATGGTGAATAAAGAATAAATTTGTCATTGATTAATAAGCACTGTATTTTCTTTGTAAGCAGAAAAGGACCTCCGTCAGCTTTCCTAAATAATAATGAAGTGTGATTATGATAAGAAGAAATGAAGTCCTAAATAATGCTTTCATTACAATAAATGCGGATTGATTTTTTTTTTATTGCTGTAGCATTCTTAAGGCATCTTCAAATGGACTTGAAAGTTCATAAGTTTGATCAAAGCTAAAAAAAGAAGCAAAATGAATCCATATAATTCTTTTTTTTTTCTTAAATACCTATAACCTTTAATTGAGCATGAAGATTGAAAAACTTTAAAAATTTAAAACGTATTTTAAAAAGTGATTCAGAAATATCTTTTTTAATCATTTTGTCTTAGTTAAAAAAGATAATATTACAGTTTCTGGTTATCCGTTACCTTGCTGACGTTAAAAGATTGCCTGAAAGAAAAGTTCATATATATCCAATTATTAATGACCTTGAGAAACGATTAAATAAATGCTTTCTTATTTTCAATAATTTTAATTTCATACTGCATCTCTATTGCTTGGATGATTTTCTGGAACACAGCTGAATTCATTTGCGTAACAGCTGCAGGTTTGTCAGAATATATTGTTGAGTTCGATGTTTATTCTTATTTCATTTCTAGTTGTAATTTAGTTAGTTAAACAAAGTTTGTTTTACGAGTGTACCGATTGATTCTGACAAAAACAGAGGAATAAATTATACGTAATATTGCGTGATTATGTCTGTGTTTATTCTTTCCTTTTACATACGAGGTCAGAAAACAGTTATAAATATAGAAAAATATGTTTCATAACAGTGTTAAATCTCTTGTTTTTCTGATTGCCATCTTAATGAGTACACGTGTTAATATTTATGATTGTCTGCTTATATGGCAGAGACGTTCACTTATCCTTCAGATTTACAATACATGCCTGGTAAATACAATTTAAAAATAAATTGAAAGCAAATTAAGGACTGGTGTCTTGTCTTTATTCCCTTTGCAATATCCTTAAAAAGTGTTTGGAATTTTTAAAAAAAGCATTTACTTTTTTTTCAAAAGAAATGTTTCAAGTAGTTAACATTTACCTTAAAAAAAATCCGCTAGCAATTCTTAAAATTAAGTTTTTAAAAACTTTTTATCACCTTTCATCATGTGATATATTAAGGCAAAGTCAATATTTGAGTTTGAGATAAAAATGATTATTATTTCTTGAAGTAAATATTATTCGAAAGATGTTTAAATAAGGAAAATTAAAAATTGGAAAGCTCAAAATTTTGAAATTTGGTGTCCGTGTGTTTATATAATACTCCATTTACAAAGGATTGAATAAAAGGAAAATAACAATACTTGATGTTCAAAAATAATCATAATTATATGTCAAATGAATACCATGCAGACTCTCACCGAAAAGTTAAAGTGAATGGATATGTAGGCGCTTCCAAACTATAGGTGATGAATTGATTGAATTTTTTAACAAGCTTATCAGTATAAAACAGATAGATGAGCTAGCACTATAAACATAATAAAAAACGAAAGAGTAGGTTTCTTAACTATTGGATTGGTTCAAGGTATTTTTGTATTAAAGTAATGAAATGGAAAATTATGTTGTATATCTTCATATATCTTTATATAACATTTTACAAACAAAAGTATAAAAGTGAAATGTAATATATAGTAGTAATGATTAATTGCACATGAGAATTACGTCAAATTTATAGTTCTCCTTTCCCAGGTCCATTTCTGAAGAGGACTTTGTGAGCAATTTCGAACCACAACAATTCCATTTATTTCGTCTAGTTCCATGCATGCATTATTAATATAACTTTTAATAACATTTTCCTGTAAAGAAAAGATAAATATTTAAATTCACATTTTTCTTTCTCGTTTTACTCGTACAAATAAATGACAAACAATATAATATCAGCTATGGTATTACTATCACACGGATGGATAGAACAGTTTTTGAATATATCAAAAATAATTATTAAAATTCAATTTGAAGGGCTGCGGAGTGTAAGCGAGCTTTACACTAGCACAATTTTAAAGGGAACTAGAATTTAATTCATATTCGAAAAGCATAAAAGTTAGCCCTGTCAGAGTCAATGTTTAATTGACAGAATCACGTAGAGGGTAAACTGTATCTCCTGATCACCCAATGGCGGGCTAAACGATCGTTGAACAAAGTTCTAATTCGTCATAGATAGGAAATATCAATTAAGATCCAAAACTGAAATATTCTCCCTGGTTTTTACCGTTTTGTTATGTGGGTGTCATCAATTTCAATATTTCTTCTGTGATAGACGTATTCGACGATACGATATTTAACCAAATAAGAACGCTAGAGAATTGTAGAGTGTACCTGTGTATATTCCCACTGTAGATATTTGCTGAGTGTTGTACATGGTCCTACTAATACACTGTTTATTCCATTATACACCAAACAACCCTCGTCCCGTCTTATTGTATTCTCACGCGTTAATGTCCAATGCTAAAAGTATTATTCATTTATTTTACATAATTGAATCAGGCATTGCTGACTAACGTAAAATCCCAGAAAAAGACACCCCCAAATATTTTTTATTTAATACAAAATATAGTACTTTTTAAAAATTAAATGTATGGAATAGAATATAGCTATATCGTGAGGTTTTTTTCTCTTTCATTTCTTGAAATTAGCAAGGCATTTTTAACTCTCATTTTTATGCTATATATGCTTTGCAATACCTGCGACATTCCTACTGGAACACATCCTTTGACAGAAACAGGTTTCCCAAAGAAATTTCCACTGGTATAGGAATCTATACATATGTTGTTAATCTTCACCTTAAGAAATCACTGAATGTATACTTGTTATATAGGAATAAAGAAATCACTGAATGTATACTTGTTATATAGGAATAAAGAAATCACTGAATGTATACTTGTTATATAGGAATAAAGAAATCACTGAATGTATACTTGTTATATAGGAATAAAGGAATCACTGAATGTATACTTGTTATATAGGAATTCATATTTTGATATCTTCGCTGCTGTTCGTAAATCATGGCCCGTCAAATATCAATCTTAAAATACATTGCTATCGCTAAGAAATATTAACGCCCTAACATGTTTGACCGTTAGGTGCATTACATTCATTCATGCTACATTTTTGATATGATGGGATTTCATTAGCGTTTAGTGTTCGAGGAAGCTCTAAACACTAATGAAAAATATTCCCTTCAGACTCTGAGAACATTTTTTTTCTCATAAAAGAATTACATGAGTTTATATAGTTCTTTATCAACATAGATTATCTAACATATTGTTGTAGTAAAAATGTTCAAAGACAATGAAGTATTAATAAACAGAAATCGCTGTTGTTTACTGTTATTGAGAATATACATACAAATAATGCTTAAAATTGATCTTGATCTGTGATAATGCAAAGAATACTTTCATGTATTGTGTTGTTTACTGTAGATTTTCGTTTATTTCATTTTACGTCTACGGACAGATCACTCTGATTAAAACTACCGTGAAATTTAGAATTCTTCAGTTATCAGTGTCTAGAGCTTTATTACAACGCACTTTGAAAAAAATTTGAGACCAAGTTAACGCACTTTGAAAAAAATATTTCTTTTCAAAGTGCCCGGTCAATATTCTTGCAAATTTTAGGTATGATGAATAATTATGTGAACCTGGTTGGACAACTTTTCGGTGATTACGTCACTTCAGGAGCTTAGATGTAGACGTTTAAAGATTTTTAGAGGTTGTCTTATTCCCAAAGGTTATCGTAAATTTTAAAAGGGAAATGGGTCTTTTAGAAATAATGGAGGAATGATTGTTCAATCGCATAATTTTACCTGGTCTGTAATAAGGTAGATGTAGGGGTCGACAAGTGACTTAAAGCATCGCATTTTTTTCTCTCTCATATATCTATCTATCATATTCATCTATCTATCTATTGTGAACATATATGAAACAATGGTTGACTAATTTATTTGATAGTAAGGAAAATAAACCTTAGCCACATTACTCACTCGACTGAAATCACTAAAACTTTCTTAATAAAATCTTATAAACAAAAATTATGCAGTCAGATTACTTCTAAATCTGTAATTTGATATCATAAAAGGCTAGACACGTCAAATTCCAGTTTATTACATTTTGCGTTGTTATTACATTTCGCGTTGTAACATAGCATGTTTTAATTACCCTTTAAATGTCATTTTTTTTCCAGAGAAACTATTGTGGATACATAAAGGTTTTGCAGCTCGGCCGAATATTAAAGAGACAACCAACGCGCCATATAGCTAAAATGATCAGTTGTTTCTCTAAATTACATGTAGTTTTTGTTTAATACATATTTTTTCAAAGTGGGATAAGTGTCTCCATGGTAAAAAATGTTGATGTACACTCTTAACGCACTTTGAATAAATATTTCAAAGTGCGTTGATTTTGTCCCAAATTTAATGCACTATGAATGATTTTGTCCCAATTTTCACGCAATTTGAAAAAAAATATCAAAGTGCGTAATTTTTTCAAAGTGCGTTGTCACAGAGCTTCGTTTTAATTACAAACTAAAGTAAAAATAAAGAAATTTTATAAAGCTAAAACTTATCTTAACATTACAGTAACAAGATTAAAATACATGTAAATATTATAAATTCAGAATCAGTCATTGTAGGTTTAAACATAAATTTTTTGCTATTATTTATGAAAAAGAAATTTAATAAGAAACAAACTCTACTTACTTGCCTATAAGTAGAATTTTTAGGAGTTAAATTTTGTTCCAAAACTCCATAACGACTTATAAGCGAGTCCTAGAAACATAGGTTTTTTAAAACCACGAAACGTACCAACCAAACAATGACTGGTGACAAAAAGTGGTAATATATTGCTAAGCGTATTTCAGAAAGAAAAGGCACATCTAAGGTTATTATATGCATTAAGTATGAACACTTACAGAATTAAATAATTTTATTTTTTCATGTGTTATGTTTGTATGTAGTTTAAATAATAAAACTGAACAAACATCGATGTCATGCCCTAATACACACAGCGGGTGTGACCGGTCGGTAGGGGATGCTCACTCCTCCATGGCACCTGATCCCACCTCTGTTGTGTTTGGAGGTCCGTGTTTGCTCTGCTACCGATTTGTATTGTTTCAATGGACTTTGAGCTTGAATACCGTTCGTTATCTCCATGTTTTATACTGGTAAATACAATCGAATGTTCATCTACAGTAAGAACTTATTTTGACATATACACTTTCCATCAACATAGTTCCAAATATTACGACCAACTTATAAGCGAACCGACTTATGCGAGTATATACGGTACATGTACTTTAACAGAGTGTGATATTTTTAGGAAATCCCCGATGAATAGTTTTGGAAAATCTTGTCAATGAAAAGGGTGAAAATAACGAACAGTGATCGATCTCAAAAATATTTTACATAAATTTATGAACAGGGCATAAAACACACACCCCTGGAAATTTGGTTGGATCTGGTACCTACGATGAGTAAGCATCCATAAATTTGGACACCTACTGTAATAAAAATCACAAACTTCTGTACGATAGTGCAAGTGTTTTAAAAAAAAATGCATAGAAGTACATTTTTTTGTCCCAAATCATTTTGATTTTGACTTATTTTTGAATATGCATGCATCAATATTTGTTCAATTTGTTCCTGAAGATTGTCGTACCAAACACACTGTTTACACCAAGCTTACTACAAGTGAATCATGAAGTATGTTAATTTTTGATGTCACGCGTTACATTTGTTACCTGACCAGTTGCTTTACATCCGTATGGAACATACACCTCTGGGTACACGTGTTTAATGTACCAGTCAAACGATTTACACTGAAGTCTCTCCCTAATGGCCTTTCTCTCTGATATGTCCCCTATGTTTACCTGTAATTGTTTCAGTAATCAAAGTAAATATGCATAATCCTGAAAATAAATTAAACTTTTGTCGATTAAATTAACTTAATGAAAAAAGCCGCCGTAGAAGATACCATACAGAGGTGAAATACTGTATATTCAAAATGCGGAAACCTTAGAGAACTAATACAAATTAAAGTTATCTTTCTTTTCCTATTCGGTTTTTTTCCTATTCTGGTGGAAATTCATATAAATTAAAAAATTCTGCTCTGAAACTACATTTTTAATTATGAGTTCCAGCAAGTTTTAATGCTTTTTCCTTGTCCCATAGCACTTTTACTACGATGAAATAAGTGGAGATAATGAACAGTGATCGATCTCAAAGAAATCTACAAACAATACAAATTTGTGAAAAGCGCACAAAACACGGATCCCTAGAATTCCAGAGGAGGGATCAGGTGCCTAGAAGGAGTTGTTGTCCCCTGTTGACCGGTCACACCTGCCGTGAGCCCTATGTCAGATAGCCTGGTCTTTCATTAATGGTGTGGAATGCAGGTTTTAAAAAATAAGTACAGTTTTTATACTTAAATATGAAAGAACCTATTATAAGATATTCATCACTTAAGGTATAGAGTAACATGTATTTACATTTGACAATGAAGTTGGAAACATATTTGTCTGTATGCCCCTTGCATATTTGTAAAATTTGCACCTGTAATGTGATCGATTTAGCATTTGCATTCACTATAGAGTCTTCTTCTATTGCTGAATTATTAAAAAATCCTGAATAAAAATATAATAAAAAATACAAGAGCCTGATTTGAATGAAAAAAATATGAAGCTTTATTTTTATTCGAGGTAATGGATATTCCTCTAATGCCGACATTGTACCTACTTGAATGTGAGAAAATAGTTTATTAGATAATGGAGGTTTATAGAAATAAAAAATGTATATGTGCATTTCTGGGAACAGATAATATAAGTAAAGAAAATCCGCCTATTCTCACATTGTTTTGGCTGTAAAAGATGCGGTCATAGTATATTTTCTTGTAGTCGTCCATCCAGACCTCTGCGACCCTCAAAGCATTCCTAATCATGTTTCCATATCCGTCCTTACCCCAGGAGTAGGGCATCACAAAGCGGAATAAGTGACCTATCTGGGAACAGGGGATTATCTCCATTTTACCTCCACACATCCATGTCTAAATAAGGAAATCGCCTGTGGTAAACTTTGTATAATCATTTCGGCTATACGTATTGCTTTTTAAATTCAGGATGTCGACCAAAATCGGCATGTAACTAAATCATGACTGTAGCTTTATGATGTAAATATATTATCAAGAAACAATATATATTTAAAATACACAATGGATGAAATAGTTCAAAGCATATAAAGTAATACCTTAAAAGAAAGTTCCATATTTTCACCACCCCATATTTTCAGCTCGGGGTCATATCTTCCGAGTTCATTGAAGAATCGCCTGCTGATGGCAAAGCAGCAGCCCAGATGAGTCGGAGTTCTGCAAAGTGGTAATGGTATAAGATTGTCAAGTATCTAATATTTAATTGTTGTTGTATGTGTTTATTTATCTTAAATGTATATCCATAGCCAAATAGTTAGATTTTGTTGTAATATAAAATAAATTTGTATATTTTTAGTTATTACGTTATTACGATCCTTTGAAAAAAAATGATAGGAATGTAATGTGAAGATAACAAATAATAATCATGCTCAAATGTCAAATGGAGCAATACAACTTATGAACAGAGCAAAAAGAACCTCTGAAAACATAAGAGATGGGTTCAGGTGCTATTGAGGAGAAGGCATCTCCTGTCGACTGGTCACATCCGCAGTATGCTCTGTGTCAAGATAGTGTAAACGGAAATAAAACAGTAGTTAATTCAGTGTGAAATTGCCTAACAATTTGTATAAAATACTTCAGTCAAAATTTATATGAAAGAATGATCATTATATCAACTATAGAACTTGCCAAACATTTGATGAATACTAGTATATCCTTGTATCATCAACTTATTTTTCAGTAGTTTTCTTCGTTTGAGCAATTTTTCGAACAAAGAACATGCTCTATCGAATCAATTAGGAGATACAAACCTCATATTCAGGCGCGATAAAAGTTTATTTCTTCATAAATAAGGAAAGCTGAGAAAAATTGAAGTCATCACGTTATTCCTATAGTTTAGTCATAAGTTTGCAATGAATGTCTTTCTCTGGTAAAATATCCATCTAGGAAGTAGAATGCCTTCGACTCCATAGTGTCTTATTTTGAGTTCAGTAGGATATCTCGAAACAGTATATGAATGAAAATAAATATCAGTTTTTGAATAAATTCTCCGTCATAAAAATAAAAAAGGTCTGATAATTATGGGACACAATTAGTCCTATTGAAATTCCAATTCATTCTTCTTACTAGGTATTTTCTCAAAAACGTTCGGAAAAAAGTGAATATTTAGATATTTTCAAAGTCTAAGGGCCGTTTGTAAAAAAAAAAAAAAAATTAAACATCGCAAAACTCAGACTTGATCTTTAAGTCACCCTTATCAAGATATATCCCAGACATCAAGTAATTATCTCAAAACATAGCTAAAAATGGTCTGGAAAAAGTGAATTGATAGAATATTTCAAAGTCTAACACGGGCCATAACTCCATAAAAATGGGCCAATCAACACGAAATTTCAACTTGATCTGTAAGTCATTAATATAAAGACAAATAGCAAACATCAGCTCAACATCTACAAATATAACCAAAAACAGTGAGGAAAACTAACTATGACATATTGACGAATGGAAAGGGATAACACTATTTGTCCCAGACATTTTGTGGCGAGGGCATGAAAATATGAAATATCGACATTTTGGGCTGATTTTACTTGGATGCTTACATGTGAAAGATAAAGATAACAAACAGTGCTCGATCACAAAAACACATTAACAATCACATTAACAATACAAATATGTGAAGAGGAGGGCATAAGACACGGAACCATGGAACCCACGGACCCATGGAAATTCCAGAGGTGGGATCAGGTGCCTAGGAGGAGTAAGCATCCCCTGTTGACCGGTCACCGTCTCCATAGCACCTAATCCTACCTCTGATGTTTTTTTAGAAGTTTGTGCTTGCTCTACTCCCGCTTTGTTTTGTTTCAATAGACTTTTGAGCTTGAATACTGTTCGTTTTCTCCATATTTCACGAAACCTGATTGGAGCAGTCAAAGATCCCCGCCTTTTCTGTTCCCTTTCTGGAACTGGTCGCCATGCGTAGTTGAGATCGAAATCAAAGCCTCCTAGAGACATGTACTCCAATTTGGAGCCCCTGTACTCAAAGGTGTCACAATCTATTGTGTCTGTCAGGGGAATAGGCACATTTCTATAGTCGTCTGCTATTCTTTCTAACAGAGGTTCTAGCCATCCTGTGTACACCAGATAACAAACTATAGATTATTGTGTTTTAACTTCCTTTTTATATATCTAAGAAAATACGATAAGACTTATAATAGATGTACATGTTCAATTTCTTGTATAATATGTTAATCAAACAAAAACAAAAGAAAATGACCAGTTTTTTAAATACGCGAAATAAATGCCCAGATTGAATCTCCAAGTAAAATTTTGGCTTACAGTGACATGCATGATAGACAATCAGTAATACATTAGAGATGAATTTTTAAAATATCCCAAAATATGTCCTGACAAATATTTCTTCAAACTTGATCACAAAATATATTTCAAAATAAATTAATGTCTCCAGATCAATATTACCGGAGATACTGTGCAAAACTATGAAAACATTATTTACTGTCTTTGCAACAATTACATGATTTTTCATAATTTAATACTTTATACGTTTAAAGGTTAATATATTGTGACATCACCTCTACTCTACCTTCAGCACACTCACAGTGGGAATCCAGAAATATGGCCACATCTGTTTGGACTTGACTGAATCCAAGATTCCTGGCTTGAATCAAACCTGTACGATTCTTAGCACGGACAAGATTAACGTTCGGGTATTTAGCTACCTCCTGTTCAAGCTTCTTACCCAGATGTTCTGTAATTAATCCAGAATAAACAATAAAACCCATTTCTGGGTAATTTATGCTTTTGTTTGAAATGGAAAATTCAGTTGTATAACAATTAAACAGTAGAATATGCTTACAGAGAACCTTCAGGCGTAAAGCTCTCCTATAGTCAGTAGGCGACATTCTTGTCATTGCGTTGTTTATTGACAAGATTTCAATTAAAATTATGAATTTATTTAGACCATTCCAAGTTAATTATGTTTAGAGTCCATCTTAAAATCATAAACCTATCTTTGTATCCTGGAAAACACACAAACCAACACATTTTAATGAGATGCCGATACCAAAAGAGCAAATGATATCGCAAATATTTGTATGTGTGTATTTTTTGATGTGTTTTTTTTAGCTTTTCATTTTCTCACATTATCTTAAAACAACCTGTCCACCGACGCTAAACATGGGAAAAAAATCCATGGTTTTACTTATCGACTGCAAAATACTATATCTAATACAAAGGTATCACTTAATCAAAAAAAAAAAAAATCGTAAAAGGTTAAAAAAAAACCGGTTTCCTTAAGTATAAATTATGCTGAATTACCTTGGACCGAGGCGTCATCTACCAATATCACTTTCTTTAGAAGATGGGGTGGTGAGTTGTTCCATATACTGTGTACTGTCCGCCAGAGGACGCTCCAAGCCTCGTTATAGAAAATTATCACCACGGAGGCTGTTGGTAGGTCCTTTCTGTAGATTTTCATTTTGCATCTAAGGAGAGAATACCTTAAATTTAGATATGTTCACACTTTGCATTTCTGAGCAGTAGGCTTCATTTTTGTATTATCATTAACTGAGCATCGTAAGACAAAAAAACTTTAATATGTCTGTATATAGAGAAACATATTTGCAAGCAAAACATGTTGTTTTATGAATCTACTCCAAAAAATGAATTAGACTTTTTCGTCTGGGGTGTTGAATACGTTGAATATATAGAAGCATTATACTCTTTATTCTTCACATCTCCAACATATCTATCTAAAGGTATCTGGTCGCTGACAAATTGGTTAAATCCGTTCTTTTTGTACCCTTCTTCATACACCTGCCGTTCCTTGTCTGTAAGTAACGCTTTGTTTACCGACATACCTTTGCCAAACTGACCTACAAATAAATTTTTAATTTTGAGGAGAAAACATGCGTGTGTGAAACACAACTCCACCATCCACTTTCTATCTTAGTGACATGGCTGTAATTGGCACAAATTGATCTAGATCTTGATCAAATGACCATGTCTTTTGACCATGACACAAACTCTGATTAAAAACGTACTTTATGTTAAGTATCAACTTCTAATATTTTTTTTTCCATTAAAAGTTATAGATCAGGAAAAATCAATGCGTCCAAATGACATAAAGTCAAGGTTATGACACACCCCCTGGTCCGAGACCGTCTTTGAGTCGAGTCCATGTATGGATTATGGATTTTCCCATCTCTATGTACTTTTCTATAGTTATGAGGTAGATCAACATTGTGTACATAACATGAGACAAAAAGATTTGATCTGGATAGTGCAAGAATAAGTTGTAGACTACATCACTTGTCTAAATTAACCTTTACTTATAATTTAAGTGTACATTTTTATTGCAGGCATATGAGGGGTGTCCTTTAAATGAAATATGGAGACAACGAATAGTTTTCAAGCTCAAAGTCCATTTGGGAGCAGAGCAAACACGGACCTTCAAAAACATCAGAGGTGGGATCAGGTGCCATGAAGAAGTGAACATCCCGACAACAACCGATCGGTCAAACCGTTTCTGATGCGAGGTGAAATATTTTACCTGTCTAACATTTTGATCATTTTTGATCATGTTAACACCACATCGCTTGACATTAAAATAGGACTTAATTTCTTAATGTCCCATATCTGCTCCCAAAATCAAACTTCGATGTAGAAATATTTAATTATATTCTAATCCAGGGTAATATTTACAGACTTCAAAGCAGTAAATATTTTAACAACCATCACATCACAAATTAGTTATGAAGTCATGAAAATGTCGTATATTCTAAATCACAATGTTTTATAAGAAAATGGTATCTTTTACGTCAAATTGTTTACTGGAAAATTCCAAGCGCAGATCTGCTCAGACTTGATTTTAATATACAATGTGAAAAATGAATATATAAATGAAATATGTGGATATAGTACCTGAGCAGGTCTGTGCTTTATTATTTCTTTAGTTCAAACTGATCAAAATTTTTGCATTTTGACTTCTTTTTAAAAATTTTTTTTTTTAGAAATTCCCATAGTTTTGGACTTTACAGAGACAGGAAATGCCATTTTTTGTTTCCAATCCATTATATAATCGATTAATTCATATTTTATATACAATCTACGCAATTCTGTACATTTCAAGAGCAAATTCAAAATTTGACCATTATGGGGAGGGGAGAGGGGTGGGTGGGCAGAAATTTGCCTTTACCGTATACAGTTCTTTAAAATTTTGGTTTAACAAATACAAAAAAGTCCCTTTATGAAAGATTTCAATAAAAATGCCGGACATTCTCTTACAATGACCATACAGCTATATACATTTTTTCTTATGTTGTAAAAGCTTCATTAATTGCATTCTTATTATCTTCGGTAATTTTAGTGTTTACAGCCAAAACGAGGTACATGTATTTCATTTGCAATATAGACGTTTGTAACATACTACACGAACAATACCTGGAGCTGATAAATTGTATCTCTGATGTAGTGGAATGGTGGCTTTCGAAATCCTCTGGATCTCCTGGGATAGAGATCCTCTATGAACCTCTGAATCTTCAGTGTTTGAACGGTGGAATGCAACAATCTTTTTCTCGTATTTGTTTGTCATTTCTATTTTTTCCTGCTTAAACTCTCTCCTTTTGAAATTAATTTTCCACTCCTTTCTGAATTTAAATAACTCATTTTCTCTGATAGACTGAAGCTGAAAATTTTCTTGCAAACCCCGTAAAATCAGCATTATTGTAAGTATCCATATAACTCCAAATGTTGTCATGATATAGAGAATTCTTTGCTTCATGGCTAAGGTTTTATATTTAGCAAAGACAGGCTTCTAGTAATCTACAAAATAATAGAAAATCAGTAATTAAATCGTATTTTACATTTACACTGTAAATTCTAGTCAGCATATTTATCCTTTTTTTAAAGGATTATATTTAATATATTATCTTGTATGTTGATACATTAAAGTTACATGCTGGCATAAGTATCGGGAATGTTAACATAATCAAAAATATAAAAATTCAAAAATTTATTTACAAAAATATAGGGTAAATAAATACGATTTTTCCACATAAGCTGATACTCATTCGAAATTCAGTTCTTATTCCACTTGACCAATATGCTGATCTTTAAACCAGAGTAATTATCTAAAAATATGTTCTGTGTAAATCACTCGCCAGTGATTAAATCAATGATACACATGCACGAGCACAAAATAAATAAATTACTTAGTATTTCAATAAAAATATATAAATGTTTATATTCTTTTTAAATACGACATCTCTTTATCCAGAATAGCTCATTCTTATATTGTATACAAGTACAATTGAATCCCTTAGTTTAATTATTTACAGAAAGCTATCCAAATGAAAAACCCATGAAAGTCATAAGAAAAATAGGATTTTTTTCATTCATGTTTTTTAAAGATTATTTTTCCCCTATTTATGCTATGGTACATATATTAATGAAAATTTTAGATAATTATTAATCAAGTGTGTGTTTTTGCATCAATCATTTTTAAAATTCGAAATATTCTTTTTATCTTCTTGAAAACTTAGTATGTACATGTAATATTCATTGAATAAACATACTTTTTTCACTCTCAATTTAATTACGAATTATAACACTTTTTGTTCTGGTTTTTACCCAGAGTGGGTGAGGCGAATATGCCTTACCGTATACAAACACTTGCGTCAATAAATTTCCTCTTTATATGTAATATGAGAATTCATAAAATGGTCGTTTAACATCTATTTGATGATTAAAGATTTCAAGGCGATATGGGTGAAAAATTAAACAGAGGAAGACGCAACAGATTGAGTAGACAACGCAATCATAAAGAATCACCGGCAGATGCTGATTGTGTGGCTATGGTGTGGGCAGCTAAAACCTAACACCTTTGTCAATATAATACGATTAAACAAGAATTATCAAACAACATCAACAACTGAAGACCAATTTATCAGTCCAGCCTTTGGTTTAAGATCACATTCTTTCATACTTATCCATCAATATTTTTCTTCAAATTTTGAACACCTTTGAAGAGACTATGATTTATACGATGTGTCACTTAAGGACACATACTACGATGAAAAAAAAAAATCAAATGTTGATATATATTGTTGAACTTATTTTTGGTTGTAATTGACTTATATCAAATCCTTAGAATATTAAAAAAAATGAAAACTTTCTATGATGTTCAAAATTCTTACTTTTTTTCTATCGTCCTTAATCTATAAAATATTTTATCGCTTTAACGACATTTTTGAGAATTTTGAATGAAAAAATGAAACAATGCGACTAACTTACTTATGTAAAAATAAATTAAGTTATTTTCACAAATTTTTGGAAACAATTATATGATCTGTCCTTCATACATTTACAGTAAATCTTTTTTTTATTATCTAATAAAATAAAATTTTCAACATACTAGTATGTTATTATTTTTACAGAAAAGAATGATGATCAAAGAAATTTTTTAGAAGAAAACTTAACGAACATCCAATTCTCCACAAAGAGAAGTATCTTGAAATTTAAATTTCCTTTCAAATAGAAAAAAAAGCTTTGAAACAAATATAAATTAAAAGGCCTCTTGACAAGACAATGTTCATAAATCAACTTTCCTAAATGCAGCCTTCACTGCTCATTCTACATTTATTTATACATAAAACTGTGATGCAGGCCAACATAAAGAATGATCCATACAAGAACAATAATTGCTCACTACTGTTATGTAGAAATGTCTGCATGTTATATTGAAGTATTGTGAATTCATTTGTCTTCTAAAATTGATTATTCAAATGATTATTTTTCACATTTCATCAAAACATAGTTAACATCTGTTGCAGCCCATCCTAATATAATATATGTACAGGTGCTAAGATCTGAACAAACTTAGCATATCATTATGGATATTAGTATATTGATTTAACCCCTGTTTTACAATATTATATTTTTAAGAGTTTACCTCTTGTCACACTGCTTACAAAGAAAGGATACATGAACTCTTTATTGAGACTTTAAAACCTTAGTATGGTCCTATTCTTTCCCCCAGACTACGATTCAAACAAATTATACATTAATTATAAGTAAGAAATTGAACTATACTTTACAGTATCTATACTCAATGTATATATAGAAAAACTACATACCCTATTCCATATCACATCCTGTATCAGCCCGATATAACCAGAGGGCTGATATTGGCCGAGGGCTGCTACAGGATGTAATATGAAGATAACGAACAGTATTCAATATCGAAAGTGGACCTCAAAAATTTAGAGGTGGGATCAGGTGTAATGGAGGAGTGAGTATCCCTGCCGACCGATCACACCCGCCGTGTGCTCCTTGTCATAAACGAAAAAAAACCCCGGAAAAATCTGCAGATAGTTCAGTGTATAAATAATGGCCTAACAATTAGTATGAAAAACATCAGTCAGCTTTTGACTCAATGATAGATTATATGTGCTGACAAGGTCATTGTATCGACCATAAAACTTGCGAATTGATGACTTCAAACGAGACTGTTGATATCCTTGTTTCATCAACTTGTTTGTCAATAGCTTGTCTCGTTTTAGAAATTGTTCATACGTAGAGCATGCTCTTGCGTATCTAATCAACTGAGAGACATAAACCCCACATGCAGGTGATAAGGGTATATTGCTACATAAGTAAGAAAAGTTGACGATTGAAAAGTTGAAGTCATCACGTTTATCATAAAGTTTTGTTGTTAGGTTACCATTAACGTCTTTTCTAGTAAATTATTTAAATATGACACAGATGTGTCAGACTCTGTGGTATCTTTTATTTCAAGCTCACTGGGATATGTCGAGTCAACTATGAATGATAGTAACTATTGTTAATTGATGTGAAATGGGAATGGGTATGTTCATTACATACATCGTAATATCTACTTGATGAAATACAATAATCACCGATAAGCTTCATACATCAAATAACAGTAATTTGAAATTAGAAATAACCTTTTTTACAGAGATTGTGAACAAAAAATAGATGTATTATCACAAGTACGTTTTAAAGGTTTAATCTACATGGGGTGTGATGTATATCCGTATCATCTCTGCAGATGTTCTACCTAGTCTCTTTACTCCTCACCAAAATATTAAGAGCAGTGAAGAAGAAATTGCAGGAGTACTGTACAACAACATATTTGAGAAGTTGTGTTAATCAGATGTGGATACTCAAAAAACTCAAAGGAACTTTAAGAAAATTTGAAAAACCCGAATTTCTACCAAAATCACTAGCATCAAAACGTTCGATACTTCATACAACCATTTCCCACGATAAGTTAAAGTCCATGCTTTTTGACATCATAGACAACTGCTAGTTTTTCAATAAAAATGGAACTCGTAAATTTAATACCTTGTCATCAATCATCTGCAAATTATTTTTTGTTAAATAACATTCTGATTTACATACAAGTACTCCGAAGTTGATACGGTAAAACTTGTCTAATCCGGATACCACTGGTTCCATAGAAACTTTGCGGATTAGACAACATATTAAACAAAGGAAATTACTGAAAAGGACTTAAAGTTTACATCGTATTAGGCAAGATTTTGGATTATACAACATCCAGATTAAACAAGTTTCACTGTATTTAAAAGATGCTTGAGTTTCTGATTGACAATGTGTAGTTTTTGGAGATCAAGTGTTCCAACAATATGTTGGATATCCATGGGTCCTATTTACGCTGCGTAATTTGCAGACCTATTATTCAAGATCTTTCTGCATGAAAAGAAGTCTCTTTCTATGGTCTTCTGTTCAACATTTTAAATATATCGATGACATTTATCAATTAATAATATTCATTTTCATTCCTATGTTTATTCGACATATACCTTTAGCTTGAAATAAAAGACACTGCATAGTCTGACACACCCTTTTCATATTTGGATATTTCACTAAAGAAAGGCAATACAGTAATTTCTAAAAAGAGGCAAGCTATTGACACATAAGTTGAGGATACAAGGATATCAACAGTCTCGCTTAAAGTCAATATTTCGCACATTCTATGGTGGATACAATGACCTTGTTAGCAAATACAATCTATTGTTAAGTCGAATGTTGACTCATGCTTTTCATATAAATTGTTAGGCCATTATTTCACACGGAATTGCGAGCGTTTTTTTTCCATTTGCTCGATCATGACAAGGAACACACGGCTGGTGTGACCTGTCGACAGGGGATTTTTACTCTTCCTTGGCACTTGATCCCACCTCTGATTTTTTAGAGGTCCGTGTTTGCCATGCTCATAATGTCTTTTGTTCCGATGGAGTTTTGAGATTGATTACTGTTCGTGATCTTTTTATTTTCATCCTGATCAGAGGATCCGAATTAGCTCTGGAAGCAGATACGGCTATTGTGACGCATAATCAAAATAAAAACTTTATTTATTTCTAAGTAGTGATAAAATTGCAGTCTACAGCCATATCTCCACTAATTATAAGTTATCTCCCATTCGACCAGATCGTAACATTTCTTAGGAAAGAAAACTTGAATCTTTTTTACTTGTGAGACGTGACAAATCTGGTGAAATTTATTAGAGGGTTCTAGGTAGAGGACGAAAAAATGTGACAAACCACAGTGTTATACAAGAGAGCCGGAGAAGTGGACGTTCGCTGGATATTCTTATATCATAAATAATAATAGAATCCTTTCAGTCGGAATTTAATCGCTTTGATGAGTGAATTAAACAACATCAGTCGATCTAATTGTTTTCATTCAACATACTATGAGATAAACGTAATTTCTTGTATCTTTTGATTCATCTCCTTATACATGTCAATCTCTAATTCATTTACGATAAGAAAGCAATACTTTAGCATGTTACGTATATATTCAATTCAAAATATGTTTCAATTATAAAGTGCATGCAAATAATGTAAAAATTAAGTTTTATACACGTATTTATATTTCGGAAAACACAGTCTTAACAGTGAAATTTCTTAAGTAAGAATAAAATAATAACGAATCTTGCCTTGGAATTAACCGTATTAAAAATATAATCTAATTAAGGACAACATACCTGTGGATATGAGCTAAGGAAAACAAAAAAAACAACAGCAGCAGACTTTAACGGTGCAGTGTAGTGATAAGAAATATATTGAGTGTTATCGTGCCGCGATAGGTAACCAGACCTCACGTTTATGTTAGACAGAAATCAATCCAGTGATAGGGTATTCACAGGAATATCAAGGTACCTGCATAATCACCGATTTCACAGCATATTTGCATACTTTTGCAAGAGATCTTTAAACATTGCACTAAGTCTCCAAATATAGAAATAACAATATTCTTTTTAATTGAATAATTTTTTATTAAAATAAATGTATTTCCCAGATCCTGCGCTATAACATATAAAATATATATTAATATATGCTAGGACTTCAAAAATGTGAAAAAATCAAGGAAGATGACAGGGTTTGCTAAACGAGTTTGTTTCATTTTATCATTGAAATATATAATATCCTTTGTACTCGGTGAATATTGTACTTCGAGGTTGGCTAAATCATCGTATCGACTGATAAAAAAACAGCAATATACAGTCAAATTAATTCACATTTTAAAGATAATTCCTTTAGAAACATGTAAAATAAATAATTTCCTGTTTGTTCATTACTCCCAGATCATACAATGGTATATGAGGTAACAACAGGTATCTGACACACAAAACATAGTATGAATGATCCAACATTGAAACACTTAATAACGATATCATTTATAGGTGTGGGTACTAGGATGTTCACACTGAAAATTTAAGCTAATTTTGGATTAAAAACATTGAAAATTTTGAAGAAGAGACCGTTAGTTCTCCCTCCTCCCGAATCCACTCTTCTAAGTTTATTTTTGCAAAAAATCAACTCTGCTCTATAGTTCCCGACTTTATCAAAACTGAAAACTGAAACCATCATATTTTGATTAAACAGATTTTGCAATTTTTCATGTAATGAGGATATGAAATTAATTCAAATTCTAGTAATCAAAAGTTCTTATTATAAATAACTTACAAAATGTAATTCCCTTTAATCCGTTTCAGGTCAGGCGACATGTTCCTCAATAATATAAAATTTTTCCTAAGAATTTGTCATTGAAGTATTGCAACTTTAACAAGTTTCCTCACAAAAAAATTGAGATACCTAACCAGGCATTTGTGCAAAATACCAGATGATGGTGTTTCCTACATAATCCTATTGGAAATCTCTTAAATTGTTATCACAATTTTTGTTGTATGTATTTTTTAATACGTTTTCAAAAAAAAAAAAGTTTAAAAATCACAAGATAATGATAATTATGAAAAATTTTCTATATATTATAAAGAGATACAAAACAGATATTCGAGGAAGGTGTAGTCTGACCTAATTTAAGTTCATACAAATAAACAATATCATAATTATTTGAAAATAAACTCAATAATTTTATACATATGCATATTCGCTAAAATTTATCTTTGATAGCTTACTTGGCACGAAGTAGTTTAATATAAAGTAAACAAGACGTATTTGTAAAACCTGATGCCTATGACAGCCAATGGCGAAGTTAAAGTTTCTCAAATGCAAGCCAAACTCCAAAGCTAATATCAAGAGATCAAAAATGTGATACCAAAAGAAAGGCCTCTTCACAAGAAATACACCTGTGAAATGTGAAAGCCTTTGCGCAACCATTCAGAAGTTATGGTCGTTAAAGTTTTTGAAAAGAAGCTGAAACTCCATGGTTAAGGTAAAAAAATATTCATATCCAAGGAAAGGTCTGTCTTGTCACAAGGACTACACATGTGAAGTAGGAAAGCTCTAGCACCAGGCATTCAACAGTTATGGCTTAGGTCAAAGTTATTCATAGGTAAGGTAAACTCCAAGGTCAAGATCAAAAATTAAAGTTGTTAAAACGTTAGAAAGGTATTGTCACAAGAAATACACATGTGAAATATGAAAGCACTAGCATCAACCGTTCAAAAGGTATAGCCAAAGTTAAAGTTTTTCAAAAGTAGGTCAAACTCAAGAGTCGAGATCCAAAAATCAAAATTATTGATACCCAAGGGAAGATCACATGTTTGGTATAAAAGCTTCTCAATAAGCGTTCAAAAGTAATGGCCAAGGTTAAAACTTGGAAAATTTTTGCAAAAGTGGGTCAAACGTCAAGGTCAAGAGGTCAAATATGCTGGTATCAAAAGAAAGACCTTTTTTTTTTTTTTTTTTTTTTTTTTTTTAAAGAAATACACATGTGAAATATGAAAGCCCTTCCTCTTTCCAATCAAAAGTTATAGCCAAGGTTAAATTTTTTTGCGGACAAAGAGACATACAGACAGAGCAAAAACTATACGCCCCCAAATCTTTGATTATAGGGGCTTAAAAATCTGATTAACAACATGTCATAGACTAACAAAGGTAAACAGATTAAAGATACGATCTGTAAAATTAACGATCTTTGTAACAGCTGCCTCTCATGTAATTACGGTCAAATTAATAAAATGAAGTGCATAAACTAGATAAAATATTAAATGTCAAGAAAAATATGTATGTATCTTTATATCCTGAAGGAAAATGTTTTTAATCATCGCTCTGTTGTAAATATACAACATATGTTAAAAGAGGGAAGACACTTGGATCTTGTTCTAGATACTTATATAAGGATTGTCCCAGAAAAACCGCCAAGATTTTCAATATTTTTGTTTCACTAATATTATTAACTTTAAAATTGAAATTTTCAATGAATTGAGATAGAAAATTTGCAATCATCGAGAATAAACCCAACTCCAAGTATGACGTCCAGCTACTGAGTTTTCTTTTCGTTCGTCATATGTGCTTGTTTATCAAACGCCTCTTTCGCCGAATTCGTTTCCATCTCTATTCCAGTATGAACAGGAGTCAAATCACGCTCAACAAAGTAATGGATGATAATTTGGTGTGCTGCATTATCGCCCGATGTCGCCAAGTTTTGACAATCCTTATATTTTGGCATTAAAATGTCAATTTAATTAATTTTTACACATAAGTATTTAACATCATAGAGTTATTATGGTTGTATGGATGTATATTTTGTCACATTACATTTCTGTACAACATATGGTAATATAGAAAATATCGCTGGCAATGCTATTTTTTGAAAGTAAAAAAATTGTGATGCGCCGACCACCGATTTCAAGCACACTTTAAATGCTGGTTCTACACGCATATAAAATTTCAACCATATAATATTTGGTCAAAATGACAAAAATTTCAATTCCGTACAATGAAAAAAGAAACAAACTTTTGGTCTGGTATTTTCTGAAATATTAAAAAAGTTAGCGTTTTTCTGGGACAACCCTCGTACTTAATGTAGTTGTAATGACCCTATATTGTCAGACTGCTTTTGATGCATTGTTCCAATATGTTAATCTCATAAACTCTAGTCAAACTGACCGTATCTAGTTATTAATTAAAAGGACAATTATCTATCAGCTGACGAGTATGAGATTAATTAATTAAATGGCAACATTTGGTCGCTTATTTATAAATGACCACTATCAAGTCCTCCTCAGCATTATGTTCTGTGATTTCGCTATAAAAGTAAGTACAAGCTATATTGGTCATTTGTACTTATAATGCAATTATGAATAAAATTCACTGTGGCGTCATTTTTAATAATATACACATTTCTTAAAAAACATTCTCCTTCAATGATACTGAATCGTCAGATTAACTGCAGGAGTGACTTACTTTGAATATTTTCAATATAACACCTTTCTGATCAAAAAAGTTGATTCCTTATACGACCATACAAAAAATGGGAATGCAATTATATAGAACTAAAATGTAAGCATAAGTATACCTACCAAGTTTTTATTATCTGGTGTAAAATTCAAAACATATCTAATTCAACACTTGAATTAATCAAATATTTTTAAATCATCATAATTACAATATTCATGTTTATTTATTTATTTGTATGTTGTTTAACGTCCCTCTCGAGAACTTTTCACTCATATGGAGACGCCACCACTTGCCGGTGGAGAGCTGCAAATTTTGTCCAATTTTTGTCCCAGCACCTACTGCGACACGGGACCTCGGTTTATACGGTCTCATCCGAAGGACCGGTCTTCAAATCCCACAGTGGGATTCGAACCCGCGACGTAAGGATCAACTTCTTACTTCGCGACTATAGAGCAGACGCTCTATCCACTGCGCCACGCGGGCGACTACAATATTCATAAATATATTTTACAAGACTCCAGCTATTCTTACGATGAGTGCCTTTAGTGCAACAGACGTAGTGCATTAAGACTATGTCACTGATGTGTTCAACCAAAACGATTTTGGCTTTAATACTGTCAATAATTGGTAATGAAATAAGAATATAATAAATGACTAATAATATCATGATAATATATGTATACTACAAATCTTTCTTTCAAAAAAAAAAAAACCAAAAATAAAAAACAAAAAAAAAACAACTAAAACAATCGAAAAGTTCGTAAAATATATACATGTATACATGAATTAAACGCACTACTCTTTAAACAGGAACGTTAACTTTAATGATCTTTATAAGATCAAGAATCGTATGATTTTGTGCTCAGTCTTACTACTCTTTAATCATTAATGTTATCTTTAATGATCTATTTTAGATGAAGAATCATATGCTTTTGTTCTCAGTCGTTCTTGCTTTCCTCATCTTAGGTATGTTTGTTTGTTTTTCTTGATTGTCAAATTTTTTATTTAATAGTTGTCATTGAATTAAACATTTACCAGATAAAAAAAGAATGTAATACGCAGGATTTTTTTTAATACTTTCTATTTTTAACTACGGTCATAATTATTAGAGCAATGAATTCAACATCATAAGTCATATGAAAAATATATAATTTGAATGACATGAATGAAATCATAGAGGCAGTCTCTGGCCGTCGACATTGTCAAACATACGACATTAACCGACAGAATTCAAGGATCCGTACTTGGAAGGATGCAAAGAGAGCTTGTGAAAGGAAACGCATGTCCCTGTTGAAGATTGACCATTTTGAGGAAGATGTCTTTCTTCAAAAATTTCTACAAAGAGAAAATCGTAAGCACAAACAATCATATACAGCTGATGACAAGCATTGTCAAAACAATCAAATTGATAAAGATCCTCTCTAATTGATACTTAACAACACCTGAACAAAAAAGAAAATATACTGAGTTAAAAGACGAACTTATTTTCCAAAATATGTACGTATAAATTCTAATATTTTGTAAACATTTTAGGTAATATTTCATACTGTGGTTTGAATGTTATGTGTTATTCAATAAAAATTCTTTTGAAAAGGTATTTGAAACCACTATGTAAATTAGAAAGATTTACCTTATTACAATTATAATCATAATGTAAATTAGGCAGATTTATTTTATCACAATTATAAACATGATGTAAATTAGGAAGATTTACCTTATTACAATTATAATCATAATGTAAATTAGAAAGATTTACTTTATTACAATTACATACATAATGTAAATTAGGCAGATTTATTTTATCACAATTATAAACATGATGTAAATTAGGAAGACTTACTTCATTACAATTATAAACATGATGTAAATTAGGCAGATTTACGTTATGATAATTTATATATAAATCATAATAAGGGGAGTACTCTTGCTTTTGCAGCTGGATTCGATGCCGACGGATGGTTCATTGGAGGAGAATATCGTAGAGGTGAATGGAGATGGACCGATGGGTCCAGTATGACCTACCAGAATTTCCCCGGGTCCGACAATGCTTTTATGGCCCGCTCCCAAGATGTCACAAACTACGCTTTTATTATGAAGAGAGGTTACCAGTGGGGTTACGTTTCTCCTTTTGGGACCCAGAGAATGGGGTACATATGTGAAAGTACAAGATGTTGAGCTTAAATAAATTAGATTCAGAGTTACATGCATTTTTCTTTTGCCATAGAATGTTATATTTGCTTTAAATTGCCAATCTTTTGGAACCATTATATGAAAGAGACCGATCCTTTCGTATATTGATGTCAATGAAGTAAATATCGACCTTGATCCTGCATGAAGGTCATCTCTCAAGGAATAGACCTTTGCTTGGTGTGTTCGGGATATAATAAATACAAACTTCAGGTCTTGAACCAACGACATTGTCCGAAGAACACTTTTTTTTTTTAAAAAGTCCCGTCATATCAGTAACTTGCCATGGATTTACATGTTCTAAATAATCAAATTCCCACTCACAGACACATGCCATTTCCTGTTTGTCAGGCACTTACTAATAGGAAGTTCTGTATTTACGCGAATGTAGTTTTTACAAAAAAGGTTGGTCTCAGAAAAAATCACAGCGTATTCGTATAGAGAAAACAAATACTAGTAGTTATTTTTATGTTAAAAATTTAAATTCTGAAATCACGAATCTAACGTCAACTGCATATGGAAATTAGAAATAATTCATCTCGATAAAATACGCTAATTAAATTTTTAATCTTAGGTTCTGAGCACAAATTGCAATTAGTTCAATGTGATTAAATATTCTCTAAATACATATATCAAACACCGCACATCAAAATAATACATTTCGATGTCTTTATTTTATGTCTTTATAATTATCACGGAACTTTATCTATCATTATTAAAAAATAAATCGCAGAAAATGTCTGATACTATTTGTAATACAAATCACTATGTCTATCATCAAATAACAGATATTGTTTGGAAATTTTACAGTCAATTCATAAAATAGTTTTCGTCACTTAACATATATTTCCTAATATATATTACACAAGCAAATAATCATATTTTGAAGTCTAGAATATATATATATATATATATATATATATATATATATATATATATATATATATATATATATATATATATATATATAAAATGTCGTTAATGATTAAAAAAAATATCAAAACGGCGAATTGATTTACAAGCTTTGAACGAGTTATTGTGTGTTATAATTTTTAAAACAATGCCTGATAAAATACACATCAGACGTCAGGAGTGCAACGAAGTAAGAAAAACTAGGATAATTCAAAATCATATTTTATGTAAGAAAACTTGTTTATCAAGATTCTTTTTTGGCTTAGATTTAAAGAATTGACTTAAATAGACAAAAGTAATTTTTTTGGAATTCAAATGCTGGTACTACACGCCTATAAAATTTCAAACTTAAAAAGGTTAGCTTTTTTTCTGGGACAACCTTCCTACTACAAATTTTGTAGTGACCCTACATTGTCAGACTGCTTTGATGTCTTGTTCCAATATGTTAATCCCATAAACTCTAGTCAAACGACCGGTTCTAGTTATTAATTATAAGGACAATTATCTAATCAGCTGACGAGTATGTGATTAATTAATTAAGTGGCAACATTTGGTCGCTTATTTATAAATGACCACTATCAAGTCTTCCTTAGCATAGTGTTCTGTGATTTCGCCACAAAAGTATAAGCTATATAAGAATTATCACATGAATTTAAAACAGGAGGCAGACATGAAACTGTCCACAAATCTTCTTTTGTTATTTGGATTAATATATGCAATTATGAATAAGATTCACTGTCGGGTAATATTTTAGGTGACTGTACTCATTTCTTAAAAAAACATTTTCCTTCAATAATACTGAATTCTCATATTAGCTGCAAGAGTAACTTGTTTAGAATATTTTTAAAATAACATCTTTCTGATTTAAAAAGTAGTTCTCTTACACGATCATAGAAAAAAAAGGGAATGCAATTACAATTGTAATTAAATTCTAAGCACAAGTTTACCTACCAAGTTTATATTATCTGGAGTGAAATTCAAAATATATCTTATTCAACACTTGAATTAATCAAATTTTTCTAAAACATCATAATTACAATATTCATAAATATAATCTAGAAAACTCCAGATATTCTCACAATGAATATGCAGTTGGTGCCCTAGATTTAGTGCCTAAAGATTTTGTCACTGGAATGTTCAACCAAAACAATATTTGCTATAATACTGTAAATAATTGGTGATAAAATATAAATATAATAAATGACATACTATCATGTAGATACTTACAGATCTTTCTCTCTAAAAAGCATGAAAAATAAAAACAACTTAGCAAGCAAGTAATAAGTTTAAAAAATGAATTAAACGCACTACTCTTTAAATTTGAACGTTAACTTTAATGATCTGTTTTGGATGAAGAGAATAGATGGATTTTTTGCTCAGCCGTACTACTCTTTAAACACTATTTTATCTTTAATGATCTATTTTAAATGAAGAATTGTATGATTTTGTGCTCAGTCGTTCTACTCTTTAGACATGAGCATTAACCTTAATGATCTATTTTAGATGAAGAATCATATGCTTTTGTGCTCAGTCGTTCTTACTTTCCACATCTTAGGTATGTTTGTTTGTTTTTCCTGATTGTCAATTTTTTCATTCAGTAGTTGTCATTTAATTAAACATTTACGTCCAGATAAAAAGAATGTAATATACAGGATCTTTTTTTTATACCTTCTATAGTAAACTGTAATCAAATTTGTTAAAGCAATGAATTCAATCTTATAATTCATATAAAAATATAATACTTGAATGACCAATGAAATCATAGGCAGTTTCTTGTCGTCGACATTGTCAAACATACGACACTAATTGTCAAAATTCAAGGATCTGTATTTTGAAGGATGCAAAGAGAGCTTGTGAAAGGAAACGCATATCCTATATACTCCTCCATGGCACCTGATCCCACCTTTGATGTCTTAGAGGTCCGTGTTTGCTCTGCTCTTATTTTGTAATGTTGAATGAACTTTTGAGCTCGAATACTGTTCGTTATCTCCACATATTTCATATCTCTGTTGAAGATTGACCATTTTGAGGCAGATGTCTTTCTTCAAAAATCCCTGCAAAGAGAAAACCATAAGCACAAACAACCATATACAGCTGATTACAAGCATGGTCAAAACAGTCAAATTGATAAAGATTCTCTCTAATTTATATTTAACAAAATCTGAACAAGAAAGAAAATGTAATGACTTAAAAGACGAACTGTAGCCCTTTTCACAAAAAATCTTAGATTTTTGCGTAAGATTTTAACTTAAGAATCTCTTACGACAAATCTTAACGTAGGTCGCGGGTTTGCAGGCCATTTAAAAGTTTCCGAAAACATACCATGAAAATTAGTTATATGAATCCTCTACCTTTGTTTTATATTCTCCGAAAATTTTATAAAATTCGTCTGCATCGTTCTTGTGTAATTAAATCCCAAACATGCCATTGTTGTCATTACATTTTCGACGTTATTCTATTGAATTATATGAGAAAAACGTCTTTTTCAGCTCGTTTTGAGGCAAGATTTTGTTTCAAAAAATATCAATAACTTTTAAATGGTGCAGACGAAATTGTTTTCCCTTTGGTATTTTAACAAAGAATTGATTTGAAATAAATCAATGTAAAAAAATTAATATGTCTTCGGGTTAGTTTTCGCGTAATTTAAATGTGAATTATTGCTTTTATATCGCAAAATGTAACATTTTTAAGAACGACGTCATAAATATCGCGACGTCATGCTTGACGTATCTATCCGGTATTCAGTGCAGAAAAATAAGCTAAACTAATTTTTATAAAAAAGAAATTCACATCTATCTGCTTTCAAGTGACCCGTATCATAATAATTGAATTTCTTTTCTGTTTGTTTTGTCTTGCTTTTTTTCGTTGATTAGACGTATCCTTACATTTGGCTGTGTATTTTTCTTTTCAAGCGTGCTGGCGGAAAACGGTATCCTTTAAATCAAGTAATTCAAGTATATAAAATATTTTTATTTAGACCATGCAGCAAAGCGCTCAAATCTACAAATTTCTGCCAAATATGGTCCCGGCTAAATACAATATATTTTCAGTAAATATTTATTTTTACATACCACATTTTCAGAGGGGTAAATGGGACAAGGATTTAAAAATTAATTTTATTTGACGTAATCAACAGCCAGTTTTTTTTAGAACATTAATTCTACTTGTTGGACATGGAAAGCAAAGTAGCGAATAAAATCTGTAGGTAACAGCATTGCAAGCTGTTGCTTAGGGGACGATCATTTCATGGGGGGGGGGGGGGGCTTACAGATTTTGGAAATAAATAATCTGTCCTCGAAAATGTTGAAAATAAATAATCTGTCCCCGACTGGGCAAGAAAATAAATAATCTGTCCAAGACTAGTTCTAGCACCCCCGTGGGAGTTTTCAACTTTGATGTTTTTTTTTTTTTTTTTTTTTTTTTTTTTTTTTTGGCTTGTCAGACTTTTTTCAGTGAAGAAGAAATAAATAATCTGTCCTTGTTTTTTTTTTGTGGAAATAAATAATATGTCCTTCACCGACATGAAAATAAGCAATCTGACTCAGTAAAATTTGCCACCCCCCCCCCCACCCTCTCCCTCAGAATCAAATAGTTGTCCCCTAACAGGAGGTCAGTGTAGCTAAAAATTGTCTTAATGTTTCATCGTACCTTAGCAGTATTTAATTTATGATAATCTTGTACATCTATATATTTTAAAAAATATCCTGTTTAAAAATAAAATTTAATTTTTTGATGTAATAGATGTATTTGCGATTGTTTATTTTAAAATAATGGCTTCTTTCTTAATAAATCAAACTGATAATTCAAATACACATGTACGATCAAAGGAAAAAAGGTCAGTTGAACCTTGTGTCCATATCGTTTCGCGATACCAAGTGAAAACAAATCAATCGCAATTTCTCGGGCCTTTCCGACAAGCCGAAAAAGAACCACTTGTTTTTCCAAGCTTGCAGGAAAGGCCCGAGAAGATGCGATTGATAACAAATAAATAAATTAAACCTTTTATTAATGTTTCCAGTGTCGATCATTCGAATCGTAATAAGCCTTCTTCACTAAATTACCAATTCCAACAAAAGTTTTATCTAAATATTGTATCAACTATACAAATCATAAAAAGCCCTCATTATTTGTGATAAGTTGTTGCTTAAATAATATAACACTAAACTATCAATTCCAAGAAAAGTTATAACTAAATAATGATATACTGAAGAATTTAATAAAACAAAAATCATCGCAGATTTCTTTTTCATTGTGACGTCATAATCAAATGTGCACAAGAAAGTCGCCCAAATCATATAAATTGCGTACCCAGTTTTAACGACGTCAGCAAACCCGCGACCTACGTTAAGTGCGTTTCCCGAACGCATTCGTAGCAGATTGAACTTAAGATTTTACTTACGACAGACTTCATCCCTAGCAACGACTTCAATATGCTTTATAATCCTCAAATAAGTGGATGAAAATAAAAATAAAACATAGTTTTCAACATTTGTCAGCATAACAAACATTATTGACAACAAATATGGAATGCAATCGTTTGTGAAGCAAGAAAGTTTAAAATCTGACGTCACAATCACAAGTCTGACGTAAATGTAGGTCATACGAAAATCTTAAGTGAAACTATTTTGTAGTGTATTTCATTTAATTTTTCGACAATGATTGTGAAAAAATTTAAAATGTTATTGGAAATTGCTTTAAAATGTTTAATGTAACGTGTATTATGTTTTTTGCGGTTATATTTTTACAATAAAATCGATTTTAAAATACTTAAGAGAGGGTTGGGGCTCTCGTAAAGTTACGACAGATTTTGCACTTAAGACTTTCTTAAGAATTTTTGTGAAAACGATTTTTATCATAAGTTTTCACTTAAGATAAAAATATGTCGTAAGATGTTTTGTGAAAATGTCCACTGATTTTCCAAAATATGTGTAATTCTAATATTTTAAACATTTCAGGTAATATGTCATACTGTGATTTGAATTTTATGTGTTATTAAATAAAAATTCTTTTAAAAAGGTATTTGAAACCAGTATGTAAATTACGAAGATTTACCTCATTACAATTATAAACATTATGTAAACTATAAAAAGGCTTTTGTATGGTGTATTCTGGAAAAGGTGAAGATAACGAATAGGGATTGATCTTTAAAAAATCTACATACAATACTTATCTGTAAAGAGGGCATAAAACACGGACTATTGGAAATTTCAGAGGTGGGATCAGGTGCCTAGGAGGAGTAAGCATCTCCTGTTGACCAGTCACACCTGCCGTGAGTCCTATGTATTGATCGGGTAGAGAGAACATTCATGGTCAAATTTAATATAAAACAAAGGTGTTACTATTGGTAAAAACACGTCAGTCAAAATATGACCAAATGATAGGTCATATTTGCTAACAAAGTCATTATGACGACCATAGAATATCTTACTAAGATGAATGCAAAATTCAGTTCTTGAACCAACGACATTGCCTGAACACATTTTTCAAAACATCCGTCATAGCGGTAACTGGTTTATTTGCATGCACAAAATAATTCAACTTCCCAACTATGTAAAAGTGTTATATTTTTTAACGTTTTCTAAATTTCATAGGAAATATCATATAGAAATGAATATTTTTATTACATCGTGTTTTGAAAGTGGGTATAACTCTCAAAAACGAAGGCTGTAAATCTCATAATTTTTGACTAGATTTATTCAATTAACGTCTGTGGTTTTCAACTCTATGGTTATACTTTTTTAAAAAAAAATAAATAATAGGATATAAAACCCATTTCATCCATTTTTTTCTCTAAACGGGCATTTTAGACTTTCTATATATATCATGTTTTTGGGTGGAGGGTTGCATTATTGCATTACTTCCTTGGTGCAGATTTGACCTGTTCAAAAAAACGACAACTTGTCAGTAATCGTGTCTTTCCACCGAATAAATATACATCTGTACCTGTATTTGCATGACAATACATGTAAATATTAGAATGCAGGAATTAATAAGATTAAATGAACAAATGAAGAACATTTTTCTTATACAGTTTCTTTTTTTTTAAATTATTTTTTCCCCAATTTTCTATATTGGAAGTTGTCCAGGGAACAGCATTAACATCAAACACTATTTATAGATAAAAAAAACACTCAATTTAAAAACACCATATGGTTTCATAGTTATGAAATCACACTACAACGTTAATGGTTATTAAAAAAAAATTCACAAGAATGAAACCAGGTTCTAATACCATACTCTGATAAAAGGCATTATTCAAATTTTCAAATTAATGCTTTATACATATATAACAATTGCTAAATTTTTCCTGAATTTTCCTGAAAATTTTACAGAAAAATAAAATACATATGTACATACACACATTCTACACTTGAAATATACATGTCGAGTATAGTAATATAGAGCAAAACATTCATCCATTGAATAATTAAAAAATAAGATAAGGATAAAGCACTTCTTATTCTTTAGCAAAAATCTATAAGTATTGTATATACGCTGAAATAAAGAGCGTTCATAGTAAAATAATCCAAAAATATTTACACGAATAATTAAATTTCAGCCACAAATAGAAACTTACATTTTCAAAGACTTTTTAAAAAGTTTGCAAGAATGTACTAAAACATAAATGTTTCTGAACATTGTAGCAGCCATATCCAAAAGTTTTTTGTCGTAGATGAAGTTCTTATTGGCGGTTTTATTAGCAATGCAGTTAAACTCAATGCATTTTGGTGCTAAATGATATTCATCAAAAGGAATTTATTGTTCTTTTGGAGGAAATATTTTTTAGAATAAAATCCACTTCACTTATATTGACACTCTAACTTCACAAAGAGTTAGAAGGCCTTCCGTTTGTAAATTCTTGATTTGGATTTTAACAAACTGCCCACGAGCTGTATTTTGACACACTATGTGAACAACCTCTGCATTTTCCCCCGGTCCTTTGAAAGTTCCACAGTCGCTTGTAAATGCCGAATTTGTTTCGCCAAAGCTTACAAATACGTCATGAAGACGATGACCTAAAAATAATTTAATCATTATTTCCAGCATGCTGTCTAATTCTTATGTTCTTAAAAATAGTAACATCTCATTCTGTAGAACCATGCAAAGAGAAAGCAGAGATGTAAAAGAGTACATTCATAAAGAATCAATGAATTTAAGCATTATTGGATAACATATATTTGATGTACACTGCTGCTTTGTGTACTTAGTTTGCCTGTTGAATTCTGACATGGAAAATTAAAACCTTTTTCAGAAAGCAAACAAACAGAAATTTGATACTAGGCATATTCTGCACAGTTACTTTAAATAACTTAATAGTAGTCTATAGTTAGTTTACATGTAACGCAAGGATTGTAAAAGATAAAGATAATGAACAGTAATCGATCTCATAAATGCAGATTACACAACGAATTGTGAACCGGGCAAATACATAAACCATCTAGAAACACGAGGGCTGGGATCAGGTGCCTAGGAGGAGTAAGCATCCCTGTCGACCGGTCGTGAGCCCTATTACTGATCAGGTAAACAGAGTGATCCGTGTCATATTTTATACAAAACATAGGCCTAACAAGTGGTTTGAAACATGTCAAACGAAATACGACCCATTGATAGGTTACAACAAGGTCATTATAACAAACAAAGAATTTGAAAAAGCTGACTTTAAAAGGGATTGCGGAAATCCTTGTGATATAATTTTTTTTTGTCAGTTTCATGCCTCGGTTTAAAAATTGATCTTTCTCGGAGCATGCTCTGAGAATGGAAGAAGGCAAAACAAAGAAGGCTTTAATCTTAAACTAAAATCTTTGAGTTTTTTAAAAGATGAACCTATTACTTTTGATAAGTATAAAGTAAAAGAAGTTTCTAGCACTAGACGGAAACCTTAATTCCAAAGGCGATAAAAAGTACATATTTAATTAAATCTCGCCTTTCAACTGAAGTAGATTCACTTAATAAATGTTGTGAAACTCATCAATAATTTGTAATGTCAATTGATCTAGCCCAATTGAAATGAAAAAAATGTGAACGTTTTGCGGTAAATTCTCTTAAAGCTCCAGTCCTATTGATCTAAAGTAAGTACGTTACCATTATCGTCAATTCTGTTAAATAGTGTGACGTATTTGATGTTGAAGATTGAACCTAAATCAATGACAATCCATGGGTTGATTTCACGCTGAGTGTGCACACACTGACCGGCAGAACCGTCAAGAACAACTCTACCATCAACTGCATATGTCCGATCATGATATGGCGGGTTGTATTCTGTGCTCAAACTTACAGACTTTTTGAGTGCAACATTCACGGATTTTATTTCTGTAAACAAAGATCTATTAATTACATTTGAATATTTTAAAACAATGAAATCTCGAAATAAACTCAAATTTTAATAAATGCGAAATCAAAAGATAAATCAATATGTTTTTATTTGTTCCTAGTTTTCTATTTACCAATTGTTTTAAAAGACAATGCCTAAAATTAAATAAACATATAACATAAATAAATATATACTATGCCCAGTAACCTTCAAAGAGGAGTACATGTAAATGACATTCTCGGCGAAAAAGTATATAATACAAAGATTGTGGAACTGACAAATAAATACTTCATTCAACGTGAACATCTTCATTGAAAAAAAAAAAAACAAAAACAAAAAACAAAAAAAAAAAACGTAAAAAATATTGCAGTTATATAGCCTGTGTTAATAAAGAGAACAAGTATTTAGTACCATACTTTTTCAGTAAGGGACCCGTTTCATAACTAGTCGCAAGTTTTGGACTTACTTTAGTCTAGTTCCTGGGCCCGTTTCATTAAGGTCGTACGACCAGTAGTAACTCCAAGCCGGAGTAAATTCAGGACTAGCCCAAAGATCTGCGTTTCATTAGAGAGCGTATCTTTAAGCCGGACTAAATTTAAGCAAATTACTTATGATTAATAGAGTGTAAGCTATTTTACTCAGGTCAGTATTCATTGTCTTCCAAAGGAGTAACTAAAGCATGGAAGCAATGACTCTGCTTGACAAAGTATGCTTAAATTCTTATTTCTTTTTTAATGATGAAACAAACAACTCTTTCAGGTCCATTTTCGATGATACGCATAAAAACCTGTCTCCATTTAGGGAAATACTTACACAGCTACTCCAATGTTGCAAACTGAGTCATTTTGAAATTTGAATAATTTTTTGAAAGCAGTTCATTATTATTTCAAAGATTTCAAATATAAACACACCTACCCTAAGAATACATAGACATAAAGGAAGATAAAATAAATTAGAACAAGTGAGGAATCAATACATATATATATGGACTTTAACTTCCTTTGGAGCAACAGGTACATGTAATTATTCCAATTATTTGTTTGTGAGCGAAAAAAGAGAGCTGTCCCTAATTTAAGTTTGCTTGGCTATTCTTGCCATAATTTATCAATACTACATAAGCTGTCTTCTTTGGATGGTGAATTGAAGGATTAATTTACCTTGCAACATAGCGAAAAGGGTACCTTTCATTTTTTTTGTTTGGAGGCAAAATAAGCAAAAAATACTTTTAATGCCTACATAAAATGATAGTTTCTCTAATCAGGAATGTTCTGTATTAAGAAATGTTTGATTTCATTTAGAAATTTTATGAAATTAAAAGAAAGCAGAAGAAATTCTCACCATAATAATGCCATGGTCCTGCATCACTGAAATCAAAGGAGAGATATATTTTCCCATCAATCTGGCATAAAAAATTGAGAATATTAAAGAAAAATGAAACACAGCTGGCAATCTTTTCACACGTTGAAGCGCAGACGGAGATACTGGGTACTGGAAAATTAAATGCACTGATTTGTCTTCTGTACTCCAAATCTGTTCTTCTTTGGTACAAATTAGACGACATCACTGATATAAAACACAATAGGAAAACGACATTGGATTGAAATTTGCAAAGCATTTTATATCGGTGACTGATAAAAATGCTCAAAAGTCAAAAAAAGATTACAGGAATAATGATTTAATCTCCTACTATAGGCATGTATATATTATGATTTTACAAATACAACATCCTTGACTGCAAATGAATATCAATAATGTATGACTAGAACAACAGCAATAAGAGACTTTATAGCACTCCGAGGTAAAGTGTTGATGTTTTATAAACATAACTACTCCCTGGCGTAATCATTGTTTTGTAACAGATTTTTTCCATTTAAAATTTGTTGCTTGCAACGATCAATTCTTAAAAAGGAATTGATGAAAAAGATGAAGATAATGATCGGTGATCGATGTCATGTAAATCTTTTGATCTTTCAAACCGCAAATTCTATGTTGCAAGCATTCATTTTGAAAGAACTGCGAACGATAGTATTGTTTCGCCGCCTACCTTTAGGTCAATTTTCAAAAGTTGTCATTTGTAAATGAATTTTTATGTCAATATAGATATTTATATGAATTTTCATAAAAGTGTATTTATTTGACAAAACAAAGCGAGGTAACTCTGTAATTTGGGTTAAAATCACGTTTTTCACAATAGAAATCAATGAAAAACGGAAAATATTTTTAAAACATCTTTCCCCCCCGTGAAACACAAATTCCTTTTTACAGGTATTATAAATTGTCGTTTTGCAAATTTACACCAGAGCTTTTGTTGTTTCACGGGGGGGAACATATGTTTACAGACCAAAATACGGCGAAAATGTACCCTTTTTTGATCAATTGCAAATGGGATTAAACTATGAAAATTAAAGTTAGAATCTGATAAGGTTAAATTTATATACGTTAAATATATTGTTGCTTTTATATACTGGTACTTTGCTGATCAAAAATAATGTATCTGATTTAAAAGGGGATTAGGGGATCAATAATCTATATCAATAAAACATTATTACACTGTTCACGGATTTCTTTTCTATTTTTTTTATTTTGCGTGTTAGTCCTATCTAAATTTAATCTCAAGCGGAAAAAAAGAAAGAAAAAGATGTACATAATCTGTAAAAAATCTATTTAATAAAAAATCTCACTGATTTAAGAAAATAACTAAAAGCTTAATAAAAGGACTTATATTACTAAAGCAGCATAATTTGTTCACGCTCTCTCTCGATAACGATTCATATAAAACTCCTTTCTCTCTTTCCGACTCTCGTGCTCTCTTTCTCTCATTTGTGTGTATTTTTTTGTGTGCATTTTTTTATTTTTAAAATTTTTTTTTTTTCAATACGATAAAACTTAAAATAGGGACAGTAGTTCGCACTGCCCGAAATGCCTATTTCGCTTTATTAACATCTTTTACCAAAGATCTTAATTTTCGTTTTGGCTGAGGGTTGCCTACATGTCTTCCATGACCTAAATACCCAAGCACAGATGCTACATGGGCACAACAACCGACTGTGCGCATCCCTGCTTTACATTGACAATACCACGAAGTTATTGGATCTTCTTTATTTATCAGGGAATACTGAATCCAAAGAAAATATTTCTTTGATGAAATATGTCTTGATTGTATCCTAACACGAATAATGTCATGGGCTTCATGGTGAACTTCAATGTTATAGTCGCCCTCTTCGTCTAAATGCTCTTGGGTGTAACTGGAAACCTTTTTCAACTGATAAACTCCAAAAGTAACCACTCTAAGTGCAGACTGACTGAGAATGAGAAAATCAGGAGCAGCATCTGAATCTTGCAGGGGTCGCCACTTACCCCTGCTAGAGAGTGAACCATGCTCAACCCTTTCAAATAAGACGTTTTACTTTTCCTGACTCTTCCTTAACATGTCATGTGCATGTTTTCGATCTTCTGTAGAACTGGTACAAAGTGGGGGACGATATGCGTTAATAGCCGCAGATAATATGCTATTGACTTTGCCGATGATTTGAATAAAATCATTTTCAATAACGCAATCAAAAAATTTCCACCTTTTCATTCGCCCATGATAAGCTTCCACAACCCACCTGACCTTAGTTACTAACCTTGACTCATTTGCTTCCTCGATAGAATGCTGATTTCTACCTTTTTCGAGGAAAGCAGGCATCTTGCATTCAAATCCCAATTGCTTAAATGCGTCCAAGACATCTCTGAAACCCCTGTCAACTACACAGACATCCCCAGACTGTAATAATTCAGTTAGCTCTTTATTCGTATCAATTATATGACGCGTGAGTGCAGCATCATTGTGCTTCCATCGCTTTGGTATGGACCAAGAGACTCTAAAATGTAACCATCAGGCAATACAATGGACATGAATTTTAACAAAGGGCGATGTTTGTGAGCAGAGTAAGTTTTTCTTGAGAAGTCATACTGAGAACTTTTTTGTATGTAATAGTAAGTACCGTCCCATACAGTGGCCAATGTCTCCTCGCCATAAAAAACTCGAGCAATTTCCGTCATGTGAGTCAGGGCGTCATCACGCGAAATGTGTGACATACCAAGAAGAAAAGGGACGAACTTCGAAGACAGTTCTTCAGTTACCATTTGAAAGGCTCTGGATACGGCCATACGACCACTGTCTCCTTCACCGATATCAAATAGAGATGCTATTTGTGAAAAGGACAAGTTTGTTTTTAATTTAACCCAAAACAACAATACAACCAAGAGTTTAGAACGCACAGAAGTGTTACGGCATGTCACAAAAACCATCATAGCGTTTATTTGCTCACGACTCCAAACAGTCCAAACCTTGCACTCTTCATTAGTGAGAAGTTCTGCCGATAAATGAGACTTATCTGCATTTATTATTTCGACTAACAATTTTATTATTTCTTCTTCATTATTCTGCCCAATAGCAAGTGTCTGTTTGTTTGCCAACAAAACAAGACCGTTTTTAAGTTTTGAATTGACAATATGCTCACTGCACAGTCGAACGCCTTTGGGTGCATATGTCTTGTACATAAGAAGGAAATCAATCTGTAATGATCTTGTAATTGTTTGACAACCCTTTTGAACAGGACGGCGGCAAACAACACAACGTGTGTGTTGATTTCCAAGGGAGTTAAACCCCTCTAATACGGTGACTTTACTCGAAGAATCTATATCTGAAAACATTACAGCGTCCTCAGACGTATGTCTGTTCTGGTCTGCCATAACTTGGCCGGATATGACGCTCGATTTGCTTATTTCGATTCGTCTTCTTGTACTAGAAATGCATTTCATACATACAACACTAGTTTTGGTGCAGCTTATACCCCTAACCTCAAGTTCATTTTTCACCCACAAAAAACCCTCCCCATTTACATATCCGCGCCCTTTGTACGCCTTTTGTGTCTTTTTAGTATTGTAATTACAAAGTACACACTTGTCAGACATTATGAAACTTTTTTCTTTGTGATAGTTCTCACATCTTTTATACTCAGGGTGTCACGTGGTTCTGCTAGTGTGTGACTTACGGTGGCCGAGAACTTCCAAAAGACAGTCTGGCGCATATATTAGGTTGTCAAATAATTTTCCAGAAATTGAATATTATCCACTTTTTATTCAATAAAATACAGTAATCTGACAAATAAAATGAATATTTATTTATTACAATAAGCATTCTGAAGTATACGATGTTTTAAATCCTGATTTCAAGGCGCAGATTTTTCTACCCCCTAATCAAAAGAAGTAGTAATTAAGAGCAATTAATTAATTAATCCTGGGATTAAAGTTAATAATAAGTTCCAAATGAATTCTACTTTGCAATTAAAAAAAAAAAAATCTTCAACAAAATTGCAAAGCTTTTTAAAATATACGAGTCTAAAATGTAGGCGGGAATCGAGAGTTAGCGTGCGTGGTTCTTTAAACCTTTTTGTCTTGTAATACTGCTTTTTCCACGATAAAGAAAAGTAACATATTTTAAATTCAATAATTGTAAAAACATTCTTAATACATACAAGTATAATCTGTTTTGTAAAAGTTGAATACTGTAGATTCCTTATTTTACGCGAGTACTTAATATCGCGAAATGGCCCAAGGACGTCAAATCGCGAGAACAATAATTCGCGAATGGGTGATTTATCTAGAGATTTTACATACATTAAAGCATCATAAAAATAAAAGCGAGTAATTTTATTTCGCGAGCGGTGCTTCTCGCGTAATTACGCGATAATTTATTCCTCGCGTATATTTAGGAATCTACAGTAATTGAATTGAATTGATCAAGAACGCAGTAATTGCAGTCTCTGTCATGCCTTTATTTGTATACGTTTGATTTTGTCTCATTACACTATTTTCACCCCTCTCCACTATTACACTAGGAAAATTTTTTACCCCTTTTAAATTCGCCCAGACGCAGTTTTGATAATGAAATAATGCTGTTATCTTTGAACTCGCCCTATTCGACGAGGGCGAAAGAGGTGGCGAAAATTTCCCTGTATATTGTATTATCAATTATAAAAATTTACAAAAAAAAAAAGAAAAAAAGAAAAAAGAAATTACATGTATTTCAAAAATCTTAAAAGCAATCATATCTTAAATACCAAAATAAATGGTAATGTACATGTACATCAACTTTTGATCGATATAACATCAAGAAATAACTCAAAGTAATAAATCAATCGGTCTATCACTCACTCACTAACATACTCATTTACTCAATGTTTCCTTTGAACAATGTATCGATATATCAAAGAACTTCAATCAATATTTCAATCAATGAATATCAATCAAAAATCTAGCTCAAATAGTCAAGCAATGAAATAAGCTCATTAACTTATCATTGACTCTGGAGATATATAGAATCTGGTTCCGCGCTTAACTAAATTTGGCCAGTTGACTTCATGTTAAAAAGGCATCGTAGATTCCTCAACCGTCATAATTTTTTTAAAAGATATACACGCTATAACTTGCGTCAGATAAAAATAAAGTTGGAAATTCTTTTTATTTTGTTTACCAAATAAAGTTACGAAAATACTGTAAATTAAATAATTAAAAATGAACGGGTTATAAAGATCTCAAATTATAATTCTTTATTTTCCTACTAGGAAAGTAATGCTTCTATATTTAAATTCATGGATCATGTGACACCGTCGCTACTTTTAGAACGATAAACAAAAATGGCGTCAAGAAAACGAGGTAGGCTGTTTGGTATACAAATAACTTTTGAAATGGATGTCACACGTCTCATGCTTAAAGATACTTATCCTTTGAAACAACTAGTATTAACCATCTACTCCGTAATGACCTTTTATTCATAATTGTAGTCAAAATGAAACGTACCTCGTCGTCTATGATTTCCCACGGACATGCGTGTCTATATACTGTTTACGCACTTCCTTCATCAATATTCATGACAAGGCTGAATTCTTAATTGCAGATATTGCTTAATTGTTTTGTAATTACAACGACTTATTTAGTAAATCTTTGTGGAAAGTATTATTTTTTATTACACATCATGTTTCTCAAATCATTCAATCATTTTGTTTCACCTAAAATATGGCATTTATATAGCGTGTATATCTTTAAATTTTCACCAATAGATGCGATAGATAAGGTTTACTACACTCTAAGGAAGCCAAAGAATATGGCGATTAAGAATATGACTTTTACAAAACCGATCGGAAATTCTATTTCTGTCTTATAACCACTGCTAAGATCAGAATGAATTTTGACACACATATAGTCATAAACATATGTGCTATTTCTAAATTTACTACTCCATACCTGTATTCATGCAATGTGTTAACATTTCTATATAATGGTCCACTTTGAGTAGTATCATAACCACATCCTTCTGTAATAAAGATTTTTTCTCACCGAAAGTTTACATAAAGCCATGCATGGTCAGCAATGCTTTCGATTCATCCAAAACATTTCCATCAGTTTGGAATTAAAAAAAAAATCTTACAGAAAACTTAAATACAATTGGCATTTTTTTTAAAGTCTTTTGCATTTTAAAATTCTTTTAACGATAAATCCATGGCATTAAACAAACATTTATATTTAGATCTATCTATTTTTTGTGCATTAAAGATTTATAATGTTTTTATAAAAAGATTAATACTTGAGAGAGGAATACTTGCGTTATTTATATTGTTTGTATGTTTCCGATATTCTTCAAAATTATATGTCAGTTTTGAATATTTTTAATATTCCCAACAACCAAAATGAATTTGAATTGCTATAATTGTATTTTTCATATTGGATTCCGAAACTTCATTACAATCCTTACAAACAAAGGTACATAGCGGATTCCAGTAAATGTTCTACCAAGCCTCTCTTTTTACTCCCTTCTATAATATTAACAGCAATGAAGGAGAACCTTCAGGAGTACTGTGCAACAATACATTCGAAAAGTGATGTAAATCAAATGTGAATACTTAAAAATTCCAAGGAACTTTTGGAAAATTGAAATTACAAACTTTTATTAAAATCAGTAACACAAAAACTTACGACTTTGCAACTCTAAATACAACCATTCCCAAGATAAATTAAAGTCCAGGCTTTTTGATATCATTGACAGCTGCTTTTTCAATCAAAATAGAACTCGTAAATTAACTTACCTTGTCATTGGTCATTTGCAAAATTATTTTGTTAAAAAACATTCTGATTGTACACACAAGTACGCTGAAGTTGATATCGAACAGATGCTTGATTTTCTGATTGTCAATATCTATGTGGTTTTTGGAGACAATGTCTTCAAACAATCTGTTGAAATTCCCATGGGTACCGTTGTAAGCAGGCCTATTTTTGTATTCATATTAAGCAGAATTTATTCAAAATTTTATACATGAGAAAAAGAAGTCTCTGTGGCCTTCAACTCGACATTTAGATATATCGACAACGTATTATCAATTAACAATAGTTATTTCCATTCATATCTCGACACAATATATCCCAGTGAGCTTGAAATAAAAGATACCACAGAGTCCGACACATCTGTTTCGTATTTGGATATTTTACTAGAAAAAGGCGTTAATGTTAATCTGACGACAAAGTGTTATGATAAATAGTTTACCTAAAATATTTGTACTCAATTCTTTAAGCTGTTAAAATTGAGATATTTCTATCTCTTAACATACAGTTCTTTTAAGTGTTACAGGAATTTATCATATATCAGTTGCAAAATTTTCAAAAACATTTTTTTCCCCTAAAAGATAACTCTATTAAACTGAAAGATAACTCTTCTAGATAGATGCATTTTTATTTTACAAGCACAGGAAACAATGTGATATTCTGATTTAAAAAGCAACGCTTCATTATGTTTTCTAATATGAATTTAATAGGCATAAGAGTAAATATTATTTTTATATATATACCTCAAATTTTTACTTTTATGTTGAGATAAAAAATTAATGATCTTTCTATTCACTGTCTCAATTTTTTTTCTGATATCATGATTAGACAATATTCGCTGAGGAAAAAGTAAGAAACGCTTCATATTTCAAACTATTTTCCATTTTAATCCAATGCTATTGCTGTTGATGAAAATCAATGTTTGAAATTTTAGAAAAAAAATTGGTGAAATTTAGAGCAGAGGGATATTTCATCTTAAATCATATGTTGACTAACAATTTTCAGACTAATTGTTGGGCCATTATTTACACATTGAATTGTCGACATATTTTCCCGTTATTTTCCGTTATTTATCATGACAAGGATCACACGGCGGGTGTAACCGGTCAGCAGTGGATGCTCACTCCTCCATTGCACCTGATCCCACCTCTGATGTTTTTGGATGTCCATGTTTGCTCTGTCCCCGATTTGTATTGTTTAATAGACTTTGAGCTTGAATAATGTTCGTTATCTCCATATTTCATTGCACAGAGAATCTGCATCAACTGCAATTGTTCTAATTGTACTAAAAGATTTTACTGTAATATCAAAAATGTAAACAAAAAATTCTTTATTTTTATATATTTACATTTGCAGATGTTTTCTTTTATATAACACTATTAAAAGCAACGCGTATCTATATCCGTATAAACACGGGTACCTCGCGTCATAAACGTTCGACGTAATTTCTCAGTGACGTCATAAAGGGTCGAGGAATCAGAGGATCAAACACGTGCTGTTCGGTTTGAAAAATAAAACGTTTCATGCGTTTAAGATTATAATCAGGCAAATATAAAATATGAATAAGTCATAAATGTAAATATAAGTAATAAGGTATCATTTGAAAACATCTATCGGGCTATAAATACGGGTTGGTACGAGATCAAATTTACCATAAAGCCATTCGGGCTTTATGGAATTTGATCTCGTGACCAACCCGTATTTATAGCCCGATAGATGTTTAAAAATGATACCTTATTTCTTAAATACTCTATCGGTCCTTTGTACCCCCGAACCATCACGCCATCGGTGACCGTGTATCTATTGAACGTGACGTAATTTTCTCTCTAGCTATAGTCAATGCATTATGACGTCACAAAATGCGTCATTTTCCCATATCCTGTAAATTCCCTTAAAAAATGGCCAAAAGTTGAGGTATATTTTCAATATTTCATATAGAGCACAACCTCTACTCCAAAATATGTAATTACATAATGAAAGATCTGTTTCTGAAGATCACAAAACATGTTTTAATTTTTGGATCGTGGGCTGTGCTCATATTTTAATTCTTTGCTGAAGGTAGTCAAATACGCATGTTTTCTGCAAAATTCAAGAACATTACATTTTCTCAAAACCTGTTTTCCAATACCTGGATTCTCAAAAAGAAATATTGTTGTAGGAAATGAAAGCACAAAGTCTCTACTTTATTTTGATATATGAAATGGGACTGAGGGTGATAAACAAATAATTAAAATAAGGACAGCGCCATTTTATGCATAAAGTGATCCTAGCTCTTTAGGGCTATATTGTAGGAGCTGGAATTTCCACTTCTCATGGCATTGTGATATCGCACTGTCGTCATCGCATTATCTTGTCATCGCGCCGTCAACCCAAACCTTGATTGCGCGATACCATACTTTACAGAATTAAAAGTGAAAGTTATGAGATAACGCAGAAATTTTGTGAATAACATAAAACACTAACATCTAAATACTAATAGGGCACAATTTTAAATACATGTATTTTTGGGTATATATCAATGTTTTTCATGTGATCAAATAAAAAAAGAAGATAGATTTGATCTGAAATGAAACAAAAATCATCCAGATACATACACGCATTCATTCCCTTCTAGCAATTTCATTTCAATTCTTCAATTTCATTTATTCATTCACCAAAACTATAAGCACAGAACCATGATGACATAATATAAAAATAAACATCAAACGATTATTTAGATATGATTACAACTTTTACATATAAATATATATACGAGGGTTGTTCGGAAAGTTCGTGGACTACCGTCATAACTTTTTTACTTAACGTAATATCATATCCAAATTTGGAAGAAATATTTCAAAAGTAAATTCAAGTGATATGTATTAAAAAAATCTAAAATATCATGGTTTCTTTGAAACTTATTTAGACTTAGAAAATGCGAAAATCGGATCAAGGAGCAGGTCAAAATTTTGTAATTTACAATCTATACACTAAATAATGTCTGAAGTCATCTTCTGTAAAATGACACAGAGACGAAAAAATTCTACACATTCAAATTAAGAATTGTTTCATCGTTTCTAATTCCAAATTATGACTTAATATTTAACTTCGTTGAAAAGAAATCAGTTTCAGAAGATAGGCGGTATTCATTGAAAAAGGCAAAAAAGATGACGTCGTAGAACGTCACGGAGCAGCTGTTAACCTTACAATTTTGAGTTGTACTCTGGAAAACTCCAGAAAAAAAACTGAAAATGCCGGAGGAGGTAGTAAATATATGAAAAGCGAGGCATGATGTGTATGTACATGGTACAAGCGGTATTCGAATGGTAGACTACTCTGCTTAGACAATTGTGATCTGTGAGAAAACGGATTATCTGAAAAAATCTTATCAAAAACATTGAAAAGTTAGTAACATCGTGCTAAGAGTTTGGCGCTTCACAGATGCTAATGTTGTGAAAGCACACTTATGCACTGAAAAAAGTATAACATTGACAAATAATGCTATGGAACAATTGTTAGCAACATAGATTTCAAGTGATAGAGAAATATTTTATTGAGTGCACTGGTATAGGGCAATACTATGTGAAATGTATAGGGATAGTATTTTTGAGAACCTCATGTCAGTATGTTTTTGACGTTACAGTGTTGTTGAGTTTACTCAGTGGTTACAAAACGTATTGATTTTAAAATTTAATAACATGGACTCTATTAAATTACTTGGAATGAAACTTCACAATTAAACAAAATTAAATATTTTTACATTTGATAATGTGCTCATTTTAAATTTCTTGAAGATAGTATAACGAAGATTGGTATAGTCCACGAACTTTCCGGACAACCCTCGTATGTATATATATATATATATATATATATATATATATATATATATATATATATATATATATATATATATATATATATATATATATAGTTATAGTTATAGTTATACGCGTATTTGCTTTCTCAGAGACGCAAAATATTTTCATACCAGTATTCCCAACATTGTTTCCTTTAGTTTAAATCATGGCTTGTAAAATGCTTAAAAAACTGCAACAAGAAATATTAAAAGCATTTTACACAAGTATTTCAATTCGTGTTATATAAACATGAAAATGTTTCCTGTCTCTATAACATTTTAAAACGTGATGAATATCATCAGTGAACAATTTTAAATGCAAGTAGTTTCATTACATGTTTTTAATGGAGCAATCACAATTTCAAGTTGAGCATTCTTGGTTAAATGAAGGGGAGTGCTTCAGTGTCTCAATTTTTTTTGGTAATGAATACAAATGAAGACTTGATAATAATTACTTATTATAAAGTAGCATCAATCATGTATAATTATATTTGATAATATTGTAATATTTTGAAATGCTAAAAGTAGAACTACTTTAATAGACTTAAATAAAGTAATTTATGAACAAAAAAAAATAATTTTATTATCATTTCATAGAAAATCCCGGTATAAAAAATACCCCCCTCGTCTACTTTATCGCCAATTAAATGATAAAATCGTTTCCGTGTCTCATCTGTTTTGAAGACAATTGGGCTGAGAACCAGAAAATTAAATTTATGTAACCTAAGGACGTTACCATCAAAGTAAAAATAGAAGTAACTCCAGCATATCTCTAAATTACCATCACAATTACATTGTATTACATAATACAAAGTAAAAAGAGAGGTAACTCCAGCATATCTCTAAATTACCATCACAATTACATTGTATTACATAATACAAAGTAAAAAGAGAGGTAACTCCAGCTTATTGCAGATTCCCTATTAATCAAACAAACAACAGATATTATTTTGCTTGTTTAATTTGGCGCTTCTGGCCGTGGTGATCAATTTGCTGGGGCTACCACAGGGCTGCCCAACAATCAACAATCAATACAACAAATGTGACGACCCAAATCGGGCGGATCATGCACTGGGTAGGTCACAAGTGCATGAACGTCACCAATTCAATTATAAATCAAGTTCAATCAATAAATCAATAATCAATCAAGTTCAATCAATCAATCATCATTCAATCAATCAATTCAATATCAATCAAGTCAACTGCTTGTCAATTACAAGCCAATGCACAAATTCAAATCCTGAATTTCAATTTACATGTGCAATAGGATAAACAATGGAATGAGCGTAAGAATATGTGTTGCACTCCTCCAGTTGCGTTGAGGTGCGACGGAATACGCCACTTGCAAGGGCCATGAATACTCGTGTCTACCACGAGTAAGCATGGAACTGCAACCGCCACCAATGGGGGTGCCAAGAACCATGGTGACGGCGGCAGTACCTCAACGCAAATGGTCACCGTCGACCAGGGCCTGCTCATTCACCATACAACTTATAAAACAAGTGACTTATTAGTCAATTACTATTCAATGTATTAAAACAAAATATGAATTTAAATCGTCAACGGTCATTCACCTATTCCGTTATAATTGTTTTAAGAAATGTGTTGAAATGCAATTATGGACTTGTGAGAATAAAACAACTCCCCGTTTAATCTAAAATTGTGGATCCTTACCTGCACTCTATTCCCTGTCCCGTTGGTTTATTTTATCGTATTACTTACCTACTAGGCTGTTACTCCTGTTACGCATTTTTATGGCTTTTATAAAAATTTAAACTATCTTTGCAAGTATTGGTTATAGTTGTACTAAAAAGTGTGGAGTGTATCAGACCCAAATTGAACAAAAACGAGATAATTACGTCACCTCTCAACTTAGAATACTTTTAAAAACAATATTTGTGTCCTTAACCCCCCCCCCCCTCATTTCCCCAACTACATAAATCATATTCCCTCTTCACAATTTATCAAACAACTATAATCCGTAGTAAAATTTAAAAAAAAAATCATTGAAATGAAAGAAAGTAAAAATATGTGAGCCTTGTAACAACTACTTAATGGATGCCTAAACATGTACATTTTATAGCCAGTGTTTCAAAGCTAAAATAACCCCCCCCTGCAAGTTGGTGGCAAATGTGCTTTAGCGGTTGCTCCCTAATTGTAGTGAATGAGATTTAAATTTTGTATTCTACAAATAATAAAACGTATGGGCATGATATGCCGTATCCAATACTGACTAAACCTGCTCAAAGTTTCCCTGAAAAAAGGATAAACACCTTTTATGACTGGTCATGGAAGTACTTGCAACTACATTCGAATCGTTAAACTGTTTTAATTAAAAATAACTGCCAAGACTTATTAATTTAATCATCACCTATTAAGTGTTTTAAAGTACGACTAATTTTAGTTTTATATAACCTCATGCCATAAGGGTAGATTAACCTATTGCAAACAAAAGGAAGAATACTTTATATCGCTATTACTTAACGTAATGAAACTCTTTTGCGTTGAAGGTAGGAAATGTTGATTAATAGCTGAGGACAATGTGCTATAGCTATTGACTACACTATGAGATTGATCACTGCAGATTTTTAAGGGACATTTATAAGAAAGAAGCCCTGGTGAAATACCTAGCTAAATGTTCGTTGCACCACGCTATGAAATTAAAATGCTAGCTCTCTTGTGTTAATTTTTTGTGGATATTTCCCCCTAAGTAGACTATTCTAATAAATAAGTTTAATCATTTTCTTTCTGATAAACGTTATTTTGGAAGTCTAAATATTCCGAATACTTTGACTTGCTTTCTGAAGTGCAACCATCGGCATTACTTTGTACCTTCGGCATACTTATTGTTCGTATCATTCAATTGTCACTAGCGTAAACAATATATGTAAACAACATGTTATCCCCCGAAAATGAATGGAGGTTTATGAGATTTATAATTTTCTTGACTTTATTGCAAAACAGCCGCAGTAAGTTATACAATTCGAGGTAATTGCGATACTAAGTGTTCTGAGTATTCGAAAAAATATCTGTAAGGGAGTGGTTTTATCTCTGGGAAATTTAGGTATAATCGTGGACCATTGTGTATTACACACAATTATACATGTATTTGGTAATAATTAAACAGAATGATAAAATTAGTCCCAAGGCTTAAATCCCCATTAGACACTGACATAGGTGCGCAAAAAAATAGATAAACACAATAAAATATCCGAGAAAACAAATTCTTGAGTACGTTGCAACTCTTTGTCCATGGAAATGGGCGGTGGAAATAACTGGTATACTTGATGAAGCATACTTCTGGACATATCTTGGATATCCCTTACCAGATTAGCTTAAAATTGAATGTCATTGTACCTTAAATAAATGGATCAATATTGTTTTGACAACACATTATTAACTCCTTGGTTTTGACTTTTCTTATATACTAGTAAATTCAATATTGCAATTTCATATCAACCTATTAAATCTTTAAATAAAAATAATATTTGATTCATATATAATTTAACTGATTATTTGACAAGCTTTGTTTCCCCGTCTCGTCGAACACATTAGCAGACTATCCATTCAAAGATAGCCTGATAAGCAACATACGGAGCAAGTACTGGGTGCTGCTTATCCTAGTGAGACTCCTGACCAATCACTTTTATTAATCTGCCTATCACAGTGCTCTAATAGCTTAACTAAATATCAGAACAGTCCATCCGAAGGAGACGAGGAACCAATTTGATTTTGACCATCTTTTTAAAATTACCAGTTTATTTGAAATATGCCCCCCCCCCCTTTCACACAAAGACTCGCTTAAGCAAATTATACTTTTCCCTAGAATGTAATCTAATAGCTGGGATTAATTGAAGCTGGATTAGGATCTATATCATTTGCCAGTTCCACTTTTATATCTAGTATTAGCACAACTGCAACATTTCCTACTTGTTTCTTTTTTGCAAATCTTTAATTACTGTTCTAATGAATTACTGGGTAAGTGATAAGGTCATGCTTTGATGGAAAGGAATGTTGTGCCCATTGCAGCTGTTGACTCATTGATAAAGCTGTCTTAAAAAAATAAAATTAAAAATGTTGACCTGTTTTTGGTAATGTACCTGAAAATTAATGATCATGGTAACATACATCTGTAATCACTATCGATTACTTAAGGTTTTTTATGTACTTACTGCCTTTTGTACCAATATAATTTGCTCCTTGCTTGTGCCTGAACCCTGCAAATTTGCCTACCTATTCTAATGCATATGAAGAATACTTTTCCACAGCTTTGCTGCGGTTTGACTGCTCATTGTGAGACAAATGCTTGCAAAATTAATAAGAAATGTTTTCATCCTATTTCAATAAACTGTGATTTTGCTTTCATTAGTTGGATTTTTATGCAGAAATTGACCATGTGGACCAAATGAGCTCCCATATGTTGTGTAACATAATATACAAGTTAACTCCCATCCCATTATGTAATTGGAAAACAGTTCATACAATATCATCCATAAAACCTTACACCTTTTTGTTTTCTTGGTAACATGTTCTATGTAAATGGCCAGGATAACATGGAAAAAAAAAAAAAAAAAAAAAAAAAAAGAAAGATAAGAAACAGTACTGTTCTTAACCTTTTCAAAAGACCAACAAACAAATGAAATGATACAAGTCTGCAAATAGAGCATAACACTTACACCATTTAATAAACCTCCTCTCAGTACACACAGTACTTTGATTACTTCAAAAAGTGAAAGTGCACAAATTCTCGTGAATGCTTTCTCCGATTTAACGACGATTACATTTTGTAAAATGCGAATCAATATACCTCCTTCGAGCACGATAAATCTATGTAGAAAACAAACTAAAATCCTTCTAGTAAGCCCGGCTTCTGAGAATATTCCGTGTTTTATGAAATTATCCCCCCCCCCCCCGCTATGATGGACTCGAAGTTTAACATTTCGCTCCTAAAAAAAAATAACTCAAGTTAAACAATCATTTGACCCCCAAACTGATCTTAATATATTCCTGTTACCTGTAAAGTCTCACAAATTACAATATCGCGTAAAATCATTCAATTTACGAAAAAGTCCGATCAGGCCAAATCAAAAGTCAAACTTCGCCATCGATACGTCTAATTTGCTTTGAAACTACAAACCTCAATAGTTATACTAAAAATCAAACTTATTTGATTTAAAAAATTTAAAACATTGCCACAATTTAACTCCCAAAAATTTTCCATGACCTTACCGTTTAATCGATTCTTCTAGAAAGGAGGTAGAAAAGAACTTATTATTAGACTATATACAAATGGACCTAAATTATCCGGAATGGTAGCTTGTGACTAAGGGTGAAAATTTATATTTATCCAAATGTACGTAACTTTTCCGGAATAGATAAATATTACTAGGGTTACTGAAATAAACTCACTTATCCGAGACCAGGCTCGTATAAGTGGTAATATCTCTAAATTACCATCACAATTACATCGTATTACATAATACAAAGTAAAAAGAGAGGTAACTTCAGCATATCTCTAAATTACCATCACAATTACATTGTATCACATAATAAAAAGTAAAAAGAGAGGTAACTCCAGCATATCTCTAAATTACCATCACAATTACATTGTATTACATAATACAAAGTAAAAAGAGAGGTAACTCCAGCATATCTCTAAATTACCATCACAATTACATTGTATTACATAATACAAAGTAAAAAGAGAGGTAACTTCAGCATATCTCTAAATTACCATCACAATTACATTGTATTACATAATACAAAGTAAAAAGAGAGGTAACTCCAGCGTACCTCTAAATTACCATCACAATTACATTGTATTACATAATACAAAGTAAAAAGAGAAGTAACTCCAGCATATCTCTAAATTACCATCACAATTACATTGTATTACATAATAAAAAGTAAAAAGAGAGGTAACTCCAGCATATCTCTAAATTACCATCACAATTACATTGTATTACATAAAACAAAGTAAAAAGAGGAACATTGATCAGGATTAGAGAAATCTTCGTACCCGCTTTGATACCATGTTTTATCATCATATGCTTCCATCTGGAGAAGAGGTACGGGGAATTATATGAAATGATTCTAGAAAACAAAAGACTGATTTCATTTATGAAACTCTTATCAGAATCCGATAATAACCCCTAAAACTGGGAAAATAAAATAAAAAAAAAACAAACAGAAACGAAAAACAACAACTTTCAATCACACACTCACACACAAATCTGTATTTATGAAACCTACTATTACGTCATTTAGTAAATACTTCTTTTATAAATTGATTTTCTTCTGCTTTTTAAACTCATCAATAAGCGTATAAAATTGTAAAGTTAAATTCAGTTTTAAGGAATGACTACACTGTACAACATTTGTTGTGGAGATCTATTTTCGTAGACGATATTGTCCAAAAGAAAAACCAAGAACATGATGAGAAAGAACATTCTTATATATCTAACATAATTTAAAAATCTATTCAGTTCTCTTTAGTATGCTTCTTATTTTGAGCTCAGTTTTCAAATTTCAGAAATAATGAAGATGGTAGCAGAATTCAAAGACAATATGCAAAATATTGGCGGTAAAATTAACGAATTCGAAAAACAAATGAATAAACAACCAGCACCAGAGCCATTGGTCTGCAGGGAAAATCATGGTAATTATCTAAAATAAAATCATGGTAATTATCTAAAATAAAATCTCTGACAGAGAATATTGACTTTCGAAATAATTTTTTCATAGAATATATTGAGTTATCATTGCATTTATTTATTGTATGGAAGTTCTATTTCAAAGTAAGTTTTCAAACAATGAAAAAGGTGAAGATAACGAACAGTGATCGAACTTAAAAAACCTACAATCAATACAAATGTGTAAGCAGGGCAATAAACATAGACCCTTAGATATTCCCGAGGTGGGATCACGTGCGAAGGATTGATTGATTTAATAATCATCGAGCTGAAGACAATCAACCATTTATATTTTCTAATCTTCATTGTTTATTTGGAAATGTAGTCACAAAATATTTACAGACAACACACACACAAAAAAATAGGTATCATAAGCCATTTTACAGGTATCACAAAACATTTTACAAATATCAAATGCTATTTTCAAGTATCACAAACAATTTTAAAGTACATGTATAAAAAATTTAATATATGATACACAATATCCCGAACCATCGCATTACAGACACAGAGGAAGCAGTGCCTTGGTGGATGTGGATAACTCAGAAACTGATTCATATGACTGGAGGTGTCATGGTTATAATGAATCTTTACATTGGTGGAATAATTCTGACTGTAAGTTGAAGTGTTAAAATATGTCATTCATTTGTCAGTTTAAAAGGAGAATTACATATGTCGATCGGCTGTTTTCTTATCATTATCGTTTAGTTGTTCTCTAATTAATTTAAGAAAATTCCCACAGAAACAGATTTTGCACAATTTTGTAAATCTAATGAATAATAATAAGGGAATAATGGAAAGAAGTGTTAAAAGTCCTTTGTGGAGAAAATGCTAACGAATATATGGTGCGTTTTTCTTTTATTTTTCAGGAACTAATTGGAAAGATCAGGAATTTTTTAACATGGAAATAGGGAACAGATATATATATATATATATATATATATATATATATATATATATATATATATATATATATATATATATATATATAAGCTCAAAATTTGTTTTCAACCTAGCATGCTTTTGTGAACTAATTAAATGCACTTTTGGAAATAAAGATACTGTTCCTAAAAAAAGGCACAGAATTTATAAGAAATATTTTCCAACTTTATTTAAGTTTTTACCTTCAAAGTTGATAACTTACTTTGTAGTATATATCTGCTTCCCTTTTTGGACGAATAATATCCTTAAATGCATTTGGTATTTCATAAGTTTTCACAGAAATTTTTTTTTCGATTTGAGCACTATTCTCGCTGAAACTGTTTTCCAAATATATTTTAATTTATAAGTTATTAGAATTTTTTAAGTAAGATCCGGACTTCTCTATTTGAACCCAAATATATATTTTAATTTGGTTTGAATCAGGACTGTCCAAGGACAACAAAAGTATTCGTTTGAGAAACTCTCTTATGTGCTTTCTTATATGTAATGGCATACTGGTACATAATACATCCAAATCATTTTGTGGAAAATGCTTAACAATCACACATGGTATTGGCATCTTTAAGTATCTTCTGATGAGCAAAACGTCATGAAAAGGAATTTTAGGGTGGAATATAAAGAATTTGCCTAAACATTCCAACGGCTAAAAGATACTTCAGCGGAAAGGTACTTAACTCAAAATATGCTCTGTGAAAACTTAGTTAATAACATGCTTAATTGCATTTAGGCTGTGACTCGTGCAAAAAGATGAGCAGCTTATTACTTCAGGAAAATTGTCAATCGTGAATATGAAAAGTTCCCTGAAATTTCAAAATTCATCTTATCTTTTCTTTACACCCTTGCTTAGTAGCAAAATCTTCATTTCCTCAATGTGCATAAATTATATATACACGTATAAGATCAACTCATGTTGATACATGTAGTATATTGAAATAATTATTTTATGTATGAAATTTATTTCTATTAAATTCATTGAGACTTTTGTTGCTTTTTTTGTGAAAATTTCTCAAAATTTCTCTTCCTCATTATTTCCGATACTGTCTGTACCATACCCATTCATTACTATAACACTCGTCTGTTTTCAATTGCTTGAATAGCAAAACTTAGTTTGTCCGTAATTTAATTTTTTTTTTTACAGTGCCTATAATTCGTTTCCTTGCAGACTGTCTATCAACCGATTCAATCTCTACCACTCAAAAACTATCTTTGCCACCAATATATAAATACATGACTCACTTTTTACATATTTCCTCCTGCATTTTCAGAGTTTGTATTTGAGGTTTTTTCGAGTGCAATAAAAGCTCATGAAGTCCTGCGAATAGTTTGACTCTTTTGATGTCGAGATTAAATAATTGAAAAGTTATGTTTGCTGTCCTTACAATAAACCTTTAAAATCAAAGGGATTAATATATGTAATGAAACGATATGAAAATACACTACTGGTTTCTTTAAATGCATCACAGCTAACGAAAAACAAAGAAGTTTGAATGAGAGCAACAAAAATAAAACATTTTAAACGGCTTTGATTGTTTGATTCATTTCAACATCTCTCATCTTATGCATTCAAGCATCAAAACTTATCTAGAAAACTTTAATCTAATAAATTCAGAACACGGATCAAGTGCATTTTAATTGCAATTGACTTTTGATGGCAGTGTCAGGAAAGAGAATATCTAATGATATCCGACTATGTAGGTATTTTAAATCAATTATTAAACGATTCTGCTAATTCCGTATGCTTTAGGCCTACATATAATATATCCATGTGTCTTCTACAAAAAACTGAATTAAACTTAAATAAAATATGCTGAATTCATAGATAGTTCATAATGATATTCCCAATGAGAATTTGTACTATTTTACTTGCAATGACCATAAAAATTCTGGTGTTGATGTTTGTCAATATTTTATCAATAAATGCAACAAATAACGACTAAATATACACTTCAAATGCGTTGATATGTAGCTCGCTCAGAAGGAAAGTGCATATGTTTTACCAACGAATTGCTTAATTACACCGTTCTTTTATTTCTTCAAGGCAGTTCTTTTGTCCTGCAGATACATGTTATTTTGAGTTATAACTAAAAATGATATGATGCTTCATAATCAATTTAATCTTGTACAGGTGGCCTATCACATCTTAAATTTTACTTGAATCAATAGTTGTCACCCGAATGCGTAAAATCATGCATATTTCAATATTAAGTAGAGATGATGTCTTGAAATCTTTGGATAATTGATATTTGGGGATTTTTTTTTATCACAAACAATTCAGGGTTGGTAACATTTGGAACATTCTTTCCACATAAGACATGTATCTAGTTTTAAAATTTAATTTAAATAGCAGACATATACATTATAATGTATTGTACAAAACAAAGGACACGTAGAATGTAGTACATATTCCACATTCGTAAACCAAGTAATATGGAATGATTTTGTAGCAAGGCACCGATTGCATGAAATTTTCATATTTTTAGATTGTGTTTGAAAACAAAACCATAACTAGGTTGTTCTTTTGCCAAAAATACCTTTAATTATTACATATATTACAGGAAGCATTCGTTGCCATATATTACTGTTAGGTTCTTTTCTGTCTTAATCACGTGAAGAACCAGCACCCCAGGACTAAAAAAAAAATAAAGGCTTAAACAACTTGGTTCTTTCAGCAGAAATGTTAAAAATCCAATAAAGAATTAAAAAGAAAACAAGAATGTCAAGATCTAGAAAATGACTTTAGACTAACTTTTTGGTGCTAGAACCATTATGACGTCATAATCATTTTCAACTTTCTTTTACCCGTACTTTACGGCTCTAATAAAATTATGTAGAAATTTCATGGAATCCAATTTGAAATCACGTGAAAAGTAATCCCGATACCTATATTTAATTTCATATTATTTTAAAGAAGAGGCCAAGAACATGCAAATTACCGTTTTCTGAGAGACGGTAAGCAATCTGGATACATTTCATTTGTCTGATTTATTTAAAAAACTCCCCTATTCATGACAGGTTTTCTTTCTTTTTTTTCATTGAAAATGACAGTTTAAAATATGATTTTTCGTCTTATTTACCTAAAAATTATGACCCGAAACAACTTCTTTGACCAAGCTAAAATTATGAAGCATCATTAAAAAAATTTATTTCTCAAATTTGAGAAATCTGTAGGCACGTTTAATTTACTAGATCTTGACCCTAACAGTGATTTCAGTCTCCTTGAAAAAAAAGAGAAATGAAATCAAAACTTCCAAGTCTATACCATTAATATATAGAGGATATTCAAAGTTGTATAGTTGGATATGGAGTTTATTTCGTAAGTGGGACAGGATTTTTTAAAACTTTTTATGAGTGAGAAGCACGAGTGAAAATATCAAAGTATCATATATTACGAGGTTAATTCTATATCCAACTAAAAAATATTTAATTTTCTGTTTACTACATTTTTTGATTATCCTTTTGCCCCTGTTTTTCCCTTGCTGTAATGTCACAGTTGAAGGGTTGTGAGACGTCATAGGTAGTTGATTAAAATGTAAACAAGAATGTTGAAAAAAGAGTTTGTCAATCTTACTCCATGTCAGGATGGTTTACATATTCTCGCCATCTTACAACACGGAGTTTTGCTGCACTTTTGATATTTTTACTCAGAGGAAAATATTATTTTGATATTTTTTCTTTCACCCAGAAAAACAATCACTTTTATACCATGGATAAATTACAGTGATTCACTGTTGACAATGTAAAAAAAAGTGGCTAACTAAACCTTGTGTGCGCTAAAAATAAACGCAATTCTGAGAGTAAGTCACACTACAGATACATACAGGGGAAGAATCACGTGTCTCCCGCTTGTATTTCTCAAATGCACAGGAGGTGCAGTCCGAATCAGAGGGATCCCTACCAGTCGTCTTCACCACTACACTGGGACATTGGCCATCAAGACAATACTGCACAGCACATCTAAGGAGCTGTATTCCCGTTGATGCATCATATTGAAAAATACAACCCTAAAGATATAGATCCAAGAAATTGTTTGAAATATGCTTTTGTTATTTAAAAAAATGTTTTTTTTTTAAATCCACAAATAAAATTGTTTAGACAAAAAGAATAAACACTAAGCTTTGAAGTGTTCAAAGCTGCTTACTCAACATCTGAGTCTAAGAAGTAATTTTTAGCAATGGTACTTGAGTCAAGGTCATCAATTGCTGTCACAGCTGCCCTTTCGTCCATTCTTTCTTCTTTGATGTGAGATACAGTACTTTAACAATTATAGTAGCATCCCTAGGTACACAGAGCCCGATCCTTGCAGTTTTAGTTTTTTAAAAATTGATTTCACTTTCATTCAAAGTTAATAAAGTTGGATGGAAAAATAAGAAAAAAACATTCTTGAATGGAACTCACTTTAACCAAAACAAAAAATGTCAATATACATCTATGTAAATCATGTAAATTATCTCTAACATTTTCAATGGAATGAAGAAAAAACTAATTTTGTGAAACCAAGTCCTTTAAAGGTAACTGACGGCGGGATGTTTCCGTTCACTTTAGCTAAATAACCATATCTTTCTCCCAAAATAGTCATAATGGAGCCATTTTCTTGGCGTCTGACTCAATTGGGTTATCAGAAAGGTCATCCCGGTAAATGGAAACATTATTTGCTACATCTTTTGGTTTGTTATCCCACGAAATACGAACCTTTTATGGGTTAGATGGAAAACAGTCTTTCAATTTAAGAATAAAGTATAGTACTTCCATCGTACAACCTAGATTTTAAAAACATTACTTCAGCAAGTCGTCATATCTTATTGTATAATGAACATGAGTAATACTCCCTCAACTATATAAATTACGGTAGTTCTTAAAATTGTAAGTCAAATATACATAAGATCTTTCATGGTTTATGGTTGGAAAGGATATTTATCTTAAGAGTTGTGTTTTCAATCCCCGAGCCTTGGCGAGATAAAAAACACACAAATCGTATAGCTAAAAATTAAATCCAATCGAGGAAAAAAAAAAACATGGGAGTTTTTTATTATCACATGTTTTACATAGTTATTGAATGTTTACCATGGTGACCGTTCTTACATACGAATCATCCTAACTTGACTTTATCACTTTTTTTCACAAAAGTCATTGTGACGGTCACAACTACCGATACGAAAACCATATCCGCTGTATAAAGTAGTAAACCTGTGACAAACATAGATACTTGTAAACTTGTCCGAAGGTATTTGTACAGGCCATCATTTTCCAGTTAGTCCTCTGGTAGCAGTTTGAGGTTGAGTGGAATGAAAGATCTTTCACAATCTGTGATCCGGTAAAAAAACACCGAACCATCAATATCCCGGAAAGAACCGATCAAATCATCGTCTAGTCCAGAAAAACCATTGTCTGTAGCATTGCCGGCCCGTCGAGCACTCGGTTACCCTCAATAAACTTAAAAACAATACAAGATTCTTATTTCCTTATTCTTAATGTGATAAAAACCAGAGAGGGATTTTCAGTGTTACTCGATTACAAAACTTACTTTTTATGCCCCTGTATCGAAGATTAGGGGGTATATAGTTTTTGCCCTGTCCGTCCGTCTGTCTGTCTGTTTGTCCACCAAAACTTTAACATTGCCCATAACTTTTGATTGGTTGGAGCTATGGCTTTCATATTTTACATGTGTATTCCTTTTGACAAGACCTTTCTTTGGGTACCACCATATTTGACCTTTTGACCTTGACCTTGGAGTTTGACCCAGTTTTGCAAAATTTTACCCAACTTTAACCTTCGCCGTAACTTTTGTACAATTAGTGCTAGGGCTTTCATACTTTACATATGTAATCCTTGGGTGAAGACCTTCCTTTGGATACCAACAACTTTGACCTTTTGACTTTGAAGTTTGACCTACTTCTGAAAAACTAGTTTTTTTTTTCAAATTTTTGTATTATATATTCCTATGTGAAACGTTGATCGTCTATTGTGGCTCCACCCTAGCCATGATTTAATCTACACTACTTGAGGATGTTTTCAAATCAATGTGACTAAGTATGCCTTTGCTGTTCTCTAGAGAAGATTTTTAAAGATTTTTTTCCTAACATTTATCGTCTATTGTATCCCCACACTACACCCCAGGGGTAATAATTTGAACAAATTTTAATCTACACTATCCATTATATCAATATTAATAATCATGCCTTAGTTGTTCTCGAGAAGATTTTCAAAGATTTTTTCCTATATATCCCTATGTAAAATTCTGATCTGTCAATTATGGCCCCATCCTACCTCCAGGGGTTATGATTTCAACAAACCGGAATCTACACTATGTTTTTGTTTATGAGAAAAGCTCATGATATCTTGAGCTTTCAGCTCAGGTGAGCTAAAACCCCGAATTGACAGAAAACTTGTTAGTTAGAAAACTTTTAAACAAAAACTTTTTAATGTGAATAAACTAAAGCTTCCATTTGAGAAGCCAAAAATTCCTTTAACGGCGCAGGTTGGTAAACTATGACCATCATTATCATGTTGGAAACCAAGCGCTCCAGATCTATAATTCTCTGTGTCCTTAAATCCCCGAAAAACGTGTCATCAACAAAAACAGGGCCATGATAAAACACGAACCCTTGTTGAGGTTGTAGTTAATGTTAAAACAGTTATCAATGCCTTAAAATCAACTTTCAAATGTTACATTGATATGAAAAGAGGCGAATCTTTTGATGCTAAAATGATTTGTTACAAACTATGCATATATACTTACGCATAAGGCTATTGGGACAGATCTAGGGTAGGTTTTAGATGCTCCTCCACTGGAAATCACTGTGGGGGACCCGGTGTTTGGAGAATCCCCAATAAAGACGCTCTTTTCAATATACTTATTTTGTTCAGAACTTCTGTTACGATAAATCAAAATCAAGCATGGTCCTCTGTATATATTTACTTCTTAGTTATAAATGAATATTATACTTTATAAAGTTTCAGTTAAATAAATCATTAAACTTGTATTTAAATGTATATTCATGTAATGAAATATGTTTCTACGAATCTTTTAAATATTAGTCCAATGACGCTATCAGAGAATCTAAACAAAGAGAAGAAAGCTAGAACATGTGTTAATTCCTCGATATTTCATGGCTTTTCTTCATGAAAATACAAAAAGTGAAATTTTGTACATGTATTGCTCTTATCAATATTTCTATATTCTAACTCCTGAAACAAACTTAATTTTTATTTCATAAAATACTCAAGACTTACGAAGATTCTGTGACTTTAAATAAACCTCCATTAATCCAGGCATTTTCTTTCATGTTCTTGTAAGTTGAAAAGTAAGAAGGAAATCTTATTAATTACAAACTAAAGAAAATACTTTCATATCTTCGGTAAATGTTAAGATTCAAGTCTTGAAAATGTGATTTCCATAGTATATTATTGCATAATGATAAATGGATTGTTTGAAATAAATACATTTACATTTTATATCATTTAATTAGGTACCTTTTTACCCGAGAGTTTCCTTATCGTCACCATTTTGGCCCCGGATTCTGCATCTTTTGGATCATTCCAGGGTTCTTAAGAATTACTTGATGATGTACTTCCGTCATATCTCAAGATATCATCAATGAATAAGCCACTCTTTCATACAAAATGAAATATTTGACCAATCTGTTGCTTTTTGCAAGAAGCATGCTGCGGTTGTTGAAAGTTAATATATGAAGGATGTGATCTGGAAGTGTAATATTCAGAAATCAAACTTGTGGCCTAATGGTAGACGAACGGCAGAGTTTGTACAGAACAGTCAATTACCTAATAAACAACAAAGAACATATAAACTTTAATCTAAATGAAAGGTTGTAGTTCCGTTTTGGAAGTCCATGGAATTCTTGCAAATGTATAGGAAACGTAAGTGTATTTACCATACACCTGTATAAATATTTGCATCTCAAAGTAAATGAGTTAAAAAACTCCATTGTACGTAAGATGTTATGATAGATTTACATGAAGCTACCAGTGCATATTAAACAAAGCAGTCCGTGAAGTGTGCGCAAATGCTTAAAATTTGCCGGATGTCTCACATGGAATCAACTGTTACCGACCCATTTCGACCACAAGAAAAAAAAACACAAGAGGCCCAAGGGCCTTAATGGTCACCTGAGTATAATACAACAATTTAGAAATTAAATACACTGATAGATGAAGCTTTGTTCCCCTAAAGCAAGAGAAGTAGGAAGATCAGGATAACAAAATAATTAGCCTAGTATTCAGTATCAACTCATAACTTAAGTTCTAATCTGTCCCCCACTTAACACTATCACCAAGCAGACTATTAACAAACTATTAGTGCTTCTGTACTATTTTTAAACCCATATTAAGACCTCTAGCATTGACCTCTCTTATGGTCTTTGAAGAACTTTTAATAAGATAAGTTATTTTTGTCTCATTTTTATTTATCTATTACTTACAGGTCTGCCTGATTATTAAAACTAAGAAACTACTTTTTGAATTATACGATAAACATTCTTGCATAATAATCTTATTCTATTAACCTTTCAAATACATTATTTACAGTGATTAATTATTAAAGGTGAAAGGAAAAGGGGAATAACTTCTCTCAGTAGAATACAAATTAATAGAGCCCTGCCCAGGATCAGAATGCTTAGACAAATGGTCCAGATGTTCACAAATCTGGTAGAAATACGCTTACTTATATCATTTAAACTTTTACTCAGTTTGCTTCCGATATGCCCAGAAGCAGAGAAGAATTTCACAGGTACAATGCATTTTCACTACAGATTCAACAAAGCCTTACCCTAACACCAGAACCCAAGACCAAAGGTGAAGAAATTTACAAATTTGGAAGAGTTACCCTCATCATCATAACTATGGACTTCAAAGAATTAACACTTTTCCACTATATTATCAAAAGCCCCCCCCCCCCTCCTCCTCGTTATGCCAAAACCCCTGACCCTAGGACCACAAGATTTAAAAATTCTGTTCGAAGCTCCCATTTTCATCATAGCTAAGCAATTTATTAATCAACACTAAGGAGCAGACAGGATTAATTAATGATTAATTAATAGAATTAATGCATTTTCACTATATAATCAATAGAGCCCCCCTCCCCCCCCCCTCCTCAAGAACCCCAAAAACTGAGGCCATATATTTAAAAATTTTGGAAGAGGCATCCTTGCCTATCATAATCATGCACTTAGTTTGTTTAAATAATCTCCAGTAGCAAAGAAGATTTTCATAGAATCAATGCATTTTCACAATATAATCAATGGAGCCCCGCCCTAACACCAGACCTGACCCTGGGGCCATGAAATTCACAATTTTTAAAAAGGCATCCTTATGCATCATAACCATGCACTTAGTTTGTTTAAATAATCTCCAGTAGCAGAGAAGAAGATTTTAAAAGAATCAATGCATTTTCACAATATAATCAATAGAGCCCCGTCCTAACACCAGACCTGACCCAGGGGCCATGAAATTCACAATTTTTAAAAAGGTATCCTTATGCATCATAACCATGCACTTAGTTTGTTTAAATAATCTCCAGTAGCAGAGAAGAAGATTTTCAAAGAATTAATGCATTTTCACAATATAATCAATAGAGCCCCGCCCTAACACCAGAACCCCTGACCCTGGGGCCATGAAATTCACAATTTTTAAAAAGGCATCCTTATGCATCATAACCATGCACTAAGTTTGTTTAAATAATACCCAGGAGCAGAGAAGAAGATTTTCAAAGAATTAATGCATTTTCACTATATAATCAATAGAGCCCCACCCTAACACCAGAACCCCTGACCCAGGGGCCATGGCTTTCACAATTCTGGAAGGGGCCCACCTCCACATCATAACTATGTACTTAGTTTATCACCTTAATGCCCAGGAGCAGAGGAGAAAATTTTCAAAGAATTAATGCATTTTCACTATATATTCAATAGAGCCCCGCCCTAACACCAGAACCCCTGACCCTGGGGCCATGAAATTCACAATTTTGGAAGAGGCTCTCTTGCTCATCATAACTATGTACTTAGTTACTTAATTCAATACACAGGAGCAGAGAAGATTTTCAAAGAATTAATGCATTTTCACTAGATAGTCGATAGAGCCCCGCCCTAACACCAGAACTCCTGACCCTGGGGCAATGAAATTCACAATTCTTGAAAAGGCACTTTTGCTCATCATAACTATGTACTTAGTTACTTTATTTAATACCCAGGAGCAGAGAAGAAGATTTTCAAAGAAATAATGCATTTTCACTATATGATCTATAGAGCCCCACCCTGGGGCCAGAACCCCTGACCTTGGGGCCATGAATTTTCGAAGAGGCACTCTTGCTCATCATAACTATGTACTTAGTTACTTTATTTAATACCCAGGAGCAGAGAAGATGATTTTCAAAGAATTAATGCATTTTCACTATATAATCTATTGAGCCCCGCCCTTACACCAGAACCCCTGACCCTGGGGCCCTGAATTTCACAATTTTGGAAGAGGCACTCTTGCTCTTCATAACTATGTACTTAGTTACTTTATTTAATACCCAGGAACAGAGAAGAAGATTTTCAAAGAAATAATGCACTTTCACTATATGATCTATATAGCCCCACCCTGGGGCCAGAACCCCTGATCCTGGGGCCATGAATTTCACAATTTTGGTAGAGGGCTCAATGCTTATTACAATGATGCCAACAGTTTGACTGCTTGATGTCCTGGAGTAAAGAAGAAGATTTTTAAAGATTGCATTATTTTTGGTGGTTTAAGCCCCACCCCTCAGGCCCCAGGGGGGCAGGGACCATGAAATTCACAATTTTTGTTCCCCTTTACCCATAGATGCTATATGCCAAATTTGGTTAAGCGGTTTCAGAGAAGAAGCTAAAAATGTTCAAATGTTAACGCACGACGCACGCCGACGGACGAGAACGGATAGCAATTAGGTCACCTGAGTGACTCAGGTGACCTAAAAAAAAATTATTCATTCCATGGTTTTTTATTACTTCATTCTAGACTTATAAGATTATCCAATGTTTCACATACATTTTTTTCTAATATTATAAGCTTCAACTGTTTTGCCTTTCAGTTAAGAATGCAATATGCCAAATAATAAGTAAAAACGAATGAAGCCCTTTCAAAATTACCTTGACATTTGAATGATCAATGTTGTTGTCAAATTCAAATATTGCGGTGGATAAACCAGAATCCATGGCCCTACAGAAAAAGGATTCAAACACATCATGATAAGCATAGGAACTATTTAAATTTTTTTTCTTATTTTATACGTTCTCTTACTCATCATTTCTCTTAGATTGCTATAATTGTTTCTTAATTAATGACTTTTACTTTTTGGTACAAAATCAATATTTTAACATTATTGACATTAAAGGTGCTTAGACACATATTTGAAGTTAATATTTTCTCAAAATTTCTGTATAATATCACGACTTATATACATGTATTGCAATAGCATTTCACACGAAAATATAATTAAAAACTTATTTTATCTGGAAATTATTGGAACTACGAATTCCTGGACGCGTTTGATTAACACATCCTTGCAATTTCACAAATTTTATCTTTATCCTTAATATTTAAGAAAAGAAGCGATTTTGTTTTGTATTAATGAAAAACATTACATCTATAATCCAGAAAATTCAGAGTAGAAATGTGCGAAAGCAAACCCCCTCACTAATATCGTCAGCCCGTACTCAGTGTTGTGTACAGAGTTTAACAAATTGAATACACCCGTGAAACGTAAACTGTTTCTGTAAACAGGGCACGAGCTCTGTTATTGTTAATGTTTACGATTCACCGGGTGTGTTCAATTGTTAAAGTCTGCACACACCACTGAGCACGGACTGACAATACTCTGAGTGGGTTTTGCTTTCGAACATTTCTACTCTGAATTTTCTGGATTATAGTTTTAATACTTTTCATTAATACACAACAAAACTGCCACATTTCTTAAGTATTAAGAATAAAATTAAAAATTGTGAAAGTGCAAGGATGTGTCAATCAAACGCGTCCAGAAATTTGAAGTTTCAATAACTTCGAGATGAAATAAGATTTTTCTTATATTTTAGTATGAAATGCTATAGCAACATATAAGTCATGAAATTATACAGAAAATCTGAGAAAATATTAACTTCAAATCTGTGTCCAAGCACCTTTAATGTATAGACAGCAGTATGCTATTTTTAAACAAATTACGATTTACTAGTCTAAGATGTAGAAATTTGAATAAAAAAAGTATTTTGGAAATAAATTTTAAAGTCCACAAAATAATACTATGAACTTTCCGAATTAGACTATCTACTATCTAAAGTTCAACCGTCGGCAATACTTTGTACTTTTGGCATACTAAATGATTCGAATCAATCGTCATTAACAGTTTTGTGTTCTGGAAATCTTGTAAGATTTAGACCTTCCTCGACTATGCCGTAAAAGAGTAAGTGGGATAATGCTAGGTAATCATGATACTTAATTTAAACCCTTACTTATGGCTGATTTATTGTTAAAATGTACCTCTCCGCCTGCAGCCACGTTGTTTCTGACGTATGTCTGTGGATTTGTTATCCAGAATGTTGTTGGATTCCTGAATGATAGCAACGAAATGAAACATGAGAAAAAATATTGTAAGCCAAGTAATATGGAACTTGTATATGCTTGAATAAGTCGGAGCTCAAAGTGTTTATTTTTCTGAATTTAGTAGCAAGTACATATAAACATTTAATTGAAACACTGAGCAAAACATGATGAATAACTTGTGAGTTTCCCTTTCTGCTGTCCTGCTCCTAGATTAACATCCAAAATTGGCCTTTTCTCGCCTCCGTCTTCCAAAAAGTATCCATGACCAAGAGTTTCAAAGCAGAAGTTGTTTCTAACCTATGTACAAAAAAGAAGTTGTTTCTGTGTACATAACATGTAACATTTAAACAACACGTGGAAATCTTTAATGAATGAACAGTAAAAAGTACTTAAATACATGTATATTTATTTTATTATATTATATGACCATTTACACTTTGTCGTTTGTATACAAAAACAGCAGCATCACATTAATACTGTCAATTTCCAATGATCCGGATATTTTAAGAGATCATATTCATAAGGTTAAAATACATTATGAAGTGCATGAAACATTGCGATTTGATGATTAGCAATTTTATCTAATACTAAATACTAATAATAAAAAAAAACATCACAAATAAAATGTACTTACCTGAACTCCATGACTGCCATGTATTGTGATGTAGCGAGCAAAGGAATCGTGAATACTATTTCCGCTTAAAATTGACGGTTTGGTTCTGTCATCTACATCTTCACACATATGGAAATGTAGAGGATAATTTCCTATGGATTAGATAAATGCTATAAACAATTATTATGGAAGTGTATTAAATAATTTTCCTTTGGCGAGAAAATTTCAATCGACTAATGGACACAATTATAAGTCGTTCTGAATCAAAATCCTCTTAAGTTTTCTTACTCTTATTTCTTCGCTCAACTACATTCCCGCTGGACACCTCATGACAAGTGATGTTGATATAGTTGAAAATAAAGACCTAATCATCTTAAGAGGTCCTCAATACATGGAACTTAATCTTTTATTGGCAACAGAACTTCATTTTTACGGTAGCTCAGTCGAAAGAGCACTCGCTCCGTGATCGGAATGTCGTGTGTTCGAATCACGGCTGACCTAAGTCTAGAAAAAATAGGTAGCGACTGTTCCTCCGCCAAGCTCTCGACACGTTGAAGTGAAAGTGGCGGATTTTTCGGATGAGACCTTAAAAATTGAGACCCCGTGTCACGGTAGGCGTTGGCATGATAAAGAACCCACACTGCTCAATGGTCCTTAGTGCCAAGTAAATGACTAAATGAAATATGAAGATAACGAACAGTATTCAATCTCGAAAGTCCAATGAAACGATACAAATTTGGAGCAGAGCAAACCCGGACCTCAAAATTTAGAGGTGGGATAAGATGGAGGAGTGAGCATCCCCTGCCGACCGGTCACATCCGCCGTGTGCTCCTTGTCATGATCGAAAAAAAATAAACCCCGAAAAAAATTTGAAGCCCTTCAACGGTATATGGTGACGTATCTATATGAGTGAATATTCTCAAACGGGACATTAAACAACATACAATCAATCAATCAATCATTTTTATTATGAATTATTTCGAAGATTATGCCAGACGTTGCGCTAAATAAGAAAGGGAAGACCTTAACACTTTACAAGTGTTCAAGAATCGATTAAGAAGGTTGAAATGCAATATGCAAACCATCTATCTTTTCTTCCGTTTCTTCATACTTGAACAGTGTGTTATGGTTTCAGCAGACAAGGCTTGAAACAATATTACCTTTCTTTGTAAAGCTCATTGTTATAATTCTATTTTAGAAGAACTTTGTTTTAATTCTACATCTGGAAACCCAGCTTGTTATCACAGTTCACTTCTAAGGATGGAATTCTTCAAAATAACATTTCTGTGTTTAATACTTTTAACATTCCACTCAACCAAGCCGAGTTCGATCTACCCTTTATATACTGGATTCTTTAACTTCATAAAAATCCTTACAACAAATATACATTGCCAGGCCAAGCGAATGCTCTACCAAACTCCAATCTTTACTCTTTACAAAAAATATAAACTGCTGTTACAGCACATTCTAGAAGTAATGTAATTCAGATGTGGATTCTCAAAAACTCCAAAGAACTTTTAAAAAAATTAAAATCACCATTTTTTTTCTAAATTCATTGACATCAAAACATACGACTTTTCTAAACTTTGTTCAACCATAACTCACGATAATTGAAAACTAAGCTTTATGATATCATAGACAACTGCTGCTTCTTAAATAAAAACGAAACTCGGAAACTTTCATATCTTGTGTTAGCTCATTTAAAAATTACTTTCTTAAAAATCACTCTGAAGTTGATGTTAAAATACTTCATTTGATCTTGAAGCATAGGTGAGCCAGAATTAGTCCTATGAGTCAAAGTTGAGTATACTAGGCAATGACAAACATCGAAAATTATAATTTCATACATTTAGATATATCGACGAGGTATTATCAATTAACATACTGTAGTTACTTCCATTCATATGTCGACTCGATATATCCCAGTGAACTTGAAAGATTCTACTTAGCCTGCATCTGTTTCATATTTGGATATTTTACTAGAAAAAGATGGTAACATAACAGCAAAACTCTATGATAAATGTGATTACTTCAACTTTTTTCTACCAGTTGATTCGATATGCAAGAGCATGCTCTACATACGTGCAGTATCTTAATCGAGGCAAACTATTGACAAAGAAGTAGATGAAAACAAGAATATCAACAGTTTAAAGTCATAATTTCGCAAGTTCTATGGTCGATACAATGACCTTGTCAGCAAATACAATATATCATTAAGTTGATTGCTGACTGGCGTTTTTCATACTAATTGTAAGGCCACTATATTTACACAGTGAATTGTCTACGGATTTTTCCGTTTTCACGATCATGACAACTAGCACACGGCGGGTGTGACCGGTCGGCAGGGGATGCTTACTCTTCCATGTCTCCTGATCCCACCTCTGATGTTTTTTAGAAGTCTGTTTTTGCTCTGCTTTTGATGTGTATTTTTATGGACTTTTGAGCTTAATTACTGGTCGTTATCTCCATATTTAATTTATCAGAAAATTAGTAATAGGGAATAAAATTTAATATTTACAGTATCCAGACTGAATGAAAATGTATACAGCCACACTCAGAAAAAACAGTCACGGTAGCTCAGTCGGCAGAGCGCTCGCTCCGTGATCGGAAGGTCGTGTGTTCGAATCACGGCCGCGGCTGACCTAAGTCCAGATAAAATAGGTAGCAGTTGTTCCTTCGCCAAGCGTTCGGCACTTTAACAGTTGAGACCTTAAAAACCGAGGACCCGTGTCACGGTAGACGTTGGTACGATAAAGAACCCTTATTGCTCAATGACCCTTAGTGCCGAGAAAATGCGTCTAAATTTGAAGTCCTTCAGCGGTATATGGTGACTTCTCTATATGATTGAAAATTTCTCGAACGAGATGTAAAACAACGTACAATCAATCAATCAATTACCCTGAAAAAGACTTACAAGATACTCAATGTTTTGCAGTTGGATAGGATTTGTTTTCATGAGTGGGTCAGGATTTATTTTTTTATATTTCCACAACTGAAGCACGAGTTAAAGTAAAAAAAAAAGTCCTGTCTCATAAATGGAATATATTCCCGAGGACAATAAAAGATATATAGCCTATAATTTTATCATAATTTTTGCTTATACACAAATTTGCAGACTGAAAAAATATCCACTGAATATCATCAAAGACCATAGTTTTTTTACCATTGTTTGTTTGTGTATTGTTTAACGTCCCTCTCGAGAATTTTTCACTCATATGGAGACGCCACCACTTGCCGGTGGAGAGCTGCAAATATTGACCTATACTCAGCACTCAGGGCCATTGAGCAGTGAGGGATCTTTTTCGTGCCAGCATCTACTGCGACACGGGACCTCGATTTATACGGTCTTATCCGAAGGACCGATCTCCACGTCCCACAGTGGGATTCGAACCCACGACATAAGGATCAACTCCCTACTCTAGAGCGGACGCTCTACCACTGCGCCACGCGGGTGACTTTTTACCATTGTAATCTTCATAAAATAATCAAAAAGTAATCATGATTACAAGACTTTTCAGAGTAATTGATTAAATTACAATTACTTGTAGTCAGAAAAATGCATGAATACTGATTACTCATGATTATACAGCAAACTGTAATCGATTACAGCTGATTATGATTACTGATTACAATTACCCCATCCCTGCTTGGTACAAAAAAATTGGACGCCTGGATAGGTATATGTTTCTGGACATTTTTGGTTACAAATGATGCAATTATCAAATTCTTTAAGTATTAAGAAATTGTAAACTTTCTATGATGTTCAAAATTCTTACCTTTTTCCCGTTTCTTCTATAAATCTGTATTTTTCAATTATTTTTTTCATTCTTGATAAATCTTGAGAAAAATGTAAACTTTATCCGGCTAAATTTAATTCATTTTACTAATACAAACATAGTTTTAGTGTGTATTTTCATGATTTTTGAAAAAAAGTTTCTTTGTAGCAAGTGATCTAAAACTAGATGACCATTCATTATTTAAAGAATGGCAAAAAACTATTCTATAGCTAATGCTCTAAGATCTTAATTTCATTATAAAGTTTTAAAAATAAGTAATATCAACTTTAATAACAGAGCTCAATTAGTACAAGTCGTCTTGATTTAATACTTTGTGTTTGTTTGGATGCTTTTTGATATATTTTTTTTTTTTACATTTTGGAAATTTGCGACCGTTTTTTAAGTTATTAAAAGAAATATTGATAACAGGGAATTTAATTATTCAGATCAATGAAACGTGTACTTTAATTGTAAATTAATTTTATTTATTTATTTTTTTTTTACATCGTTTTTTTTAATTATTGCAGTACTGTGTACCTGTTACTAGCTCATGAAAATCAATAAGCTTTTGATCATGAATTGGTCAGCTTTATGAATAAATTGACGTCGCATAAATATTTAATGCCTAACAATACATGTAGCATATTTGAAAAATCCACACAAAAAAAAATTTCGATGAAGTTGAATTTAATTCACACACAGAAAGTTTTTTCATAATTTTTTTTTTTTCATAATGAAAAGTAAGAGTGATGTTAAAAGCGTGAACACAACAAAGGAATCTAATATTTGTAAAATCTGATCTGCTTACATTTATCCTCATTTTTTGAAATAAAGTTCATGTAAAGTTCAATCTAGCCTTTTTATTTGCTCTATTAGACAATGCTAAACAAGATGGAGGGAGTTTATGGCAGTTCAAATATATAAATGGGCTGTTTTAATATTCCCTGAGGAACTGTGCAAGTTTCTAACAAACATCTAAATGCTTATGTAGATTGATTTAGAATAGATATACACATTTATATATTCACAAATGCAATTAACTAAGCTTGTATCTCAACGAATCTTTCACAATCAAAGAACAAAAAAGTGTTTATAATTGTTTCCTTTGTGCTTTTATTTTCAACTGTAATTGCCATTATTTACACACTGAATTGTCGACGGATTTTCCGTTATTTCCCGATCATGACAAGGAGCACACGGCGGGTGTGACCGATCGGCAGGGGATGCTCACTCCTCCATGGCACCTGATCCCACCTTTGATGTTTTTGGAGGTCCGTGTTTGCTCTACTCAAGATTTGTATTGTTTTAATGGATTTTGAGCTTGAATACTGTTCGTTATCTCCATATTTCATACAATATGAACACACACGGCATAAATACAGATTATATTTCTATTCGATAAGATGTAATTCCTATTCGATAAGTTGTTATTTCTGTTCGATAAATTGTTATTCCTATGGGAAGAAATATGATTCCTATTCCAAAATATATCATTCACATTCGAAAACATGTGTTTTCTGTTCGATAACATGTCATTCATATTCGAAAACTGATTCCTTTTTGATATTTTTTTTTATTCCTATTCGATAATTTTGTCATTCTTATTCGATAATTAAACGATTGATATTCGATAAACATGTTATTCCTATTGAAAAAACACAGAATACATGTTTTCGACTAGGAATCACATGTTTTCGAATAGGAATAACAATTTATCGAATAGGAATGATAAATTATTGAATAGAAAGCACATTTTTTCGCATAAGAATAAGAACTTATCGAATAGGAATCACATTTTAACGAATAGGAATGATATATTTTAGAATGAGAAGAGCAAAATTTTTGAATAGAAATAACAAAAAAGTATAATAATGCAACGTTTTACACGCCATAGTCAACACCATGAAATACTAGTATTCAAAATCATAAAATTGTGGTTAAAAACAGAAGATATAACTAAGATGTTCATATTCAAATAATTCTATTTTTATTTCATATAAAAGAAAGCATTCAATATAAAGTATTACAGTATTACAGTTCGGTTATTTCTTCTTTTAATCACGTGAGGAGCCAGCACCCCAGGACTAAGATAAAAATAAAATGAAACTAATTAAATTTTTAAACCCCTAAATGAAATAATTTTTTGGCAAGACACTTCCATTATTTTTCAACAGAATTATAATAAAGAAACTGAAATAAATAAGCATGGACATTTTTAGAGAATTTTTAAAGCATTCTCAAAGATGAATTTTTAATCAAATTGTGAGGGTTAATTTATTCAATAACAATACTTACAGGAGGTGGGTAAAGGTCACTTGTTGGCAAGGCAGTAATTTCGGTCTCCTTGAAAAAGAAATGGATAAATCTTAACTTGCATGTCTATCACATTAATACATGAAAGTGTCCACTTACTTAAACTTTAATTTCTTTAAAAATCAGCAATATATCTAATTGATTTTGTTCATATAGTTGTCCAAAGTAAGTGTAAAAATTTGTGAAATTCTGTTATAATGTCAGAAAATGTAGACGAAAAATGTACTCATTTTCAGAGAAAATAACACCAAGATGCATATTTGAACACCAAAGAAAATGAAAGGTTCTTTATATCTAATCTATTATTTATGAACATTTCTATTCAAAATCAGTCTCTCTCCCTCTTATATATATATATATATATATATATATATATATATATATATATATATATATATATATATATATATATATATATATATATATATATTAGGGATGTCAAATCGGTCAATATTTGATAATCAGTTACTCGGACGATTTTCCGATCGAGTACCCGGGTACTCGGAAAAAGTGTTTATACATGTAGGGTTTGAGACCTGTTTACCACATCGATGTTTTCTTTCGTTTATAACATGTTATAATGCATGTACATAAACATCGAGCCCAACGAGAACGATTCTTTTTGTACTAAATTTATTTATCAAACAAACACAAAAGACATGATCAATTAATACACCAATAATTACAAATGCTTTACAGTTCTTATTTATGAAGACAATTTGGTCAACGGAAGAGAAGGACGCAACTTTGTAATGATTAGACTAGCGAGAGAGTGAAATAGAAAATATAGAACATCTTTTATATAAGTGTAATGATTCCTTGTATATATGGAAAAAAGTAAGCCAATCATTGAAGTTCAATATTGGCTGGAAAAATATAGTAATTGGTTTTTTTTAAGAAACTCAGCTATCTGAAATGTTGAACATACTCATTTCTTATATAGCTCTGAAAATATATAAATATAAAATGAAATGTCGTGTAAATTGTGAACCATGTATAACTGAAAATTTGATAAAATTTGTGAAGAGCAATTTATTGATGTACTATAATATTATAAAAATGTCATATAAAAATTCAAACTAGCTGAAATGTGTATAAATGTTGAAAGACATATATAATTCATAGTTAATAGAGCATTTTTCCTTCATGTTATAATTACGTAACAACTTATGAAATCCAAAGCTTCTTGGGTAGCCTGACCAAAGAAGCATGTTAACAAGTGGGGGTCAATATGGACTTTGGAAGGTGAAATGGGACCTCTATGAGAACACGGATTTCATAAGCAGTAAATTTTTATACACATAACCTGTAGATTTTAATTTTACCTCGAGTCTTTTTGCATTATTTGACTGTTTAAAAAAAAAAGTCGAAGATAACTCAATGTTTATATTCAAAGTTACAACCGGATATCATTTGTACTGTATAAATTTTGACATTACAAAACGGAAGAAAAAAAATATGGAATACTTTTATATCATTTTTGTTTAGAAATTTATCTTTTTTTTTTCATTGTCATTATACTATTATTTTTAATAATGTCAATGTATACATAGATCTATGCTATCCAATCCAGAAAGCTGTAGGCACATATGGTGCGGATTATGAGGGGGTCTCTGAGGAGACTTTACCCCAAAATGTCTTTGTAAAATCTGAATAAAAAAAAAAAAAAAGACTAGCGAGAGAGAATATCTTTGGGAACAGTGGGGAATGGACTCTGTCGTAATCGCGAGTTGTATATTATTAATTTTACGTTTGCAAATGTTTTCTTTGTGATAACTCTGAAAGTTAAGTATGTTAATTTCTCGATATTTACAACTCCATCCGTTATGGATAAATTATTCCACGTTTCCAACTGCCGTTGATGCCCTGGTATGCACAGCAAACTAAAAAGTGATTCCTTTAATATATGTTTGTTTCCATCCTATACGCTAAATTTACTATGCACATGCAGGTGCCTTTTAACATTTTTTAAATCTTCGGTTATTTATAAATATTTCTTCACTTTTGAACAGTCTGGTGAATTGGTAGCGGTATTTCTATGTATGTCAGATTTCGTTTTCATATGCTAATTGAATAATCATAGAATAATTAATAGATCATAATTAAACGATGTTCATTGAAAACAAATAATGAAAGCCATCTAGAAATTAGGGTCACAAGAGGTGAGAACGGCTGTGTACAGTGTCCAGTGATTAATTACTCTATATACACGAACACAGCCACAGGCGATAACGGGTATTAACTGGTGTAGGTGACGGTAATTACTGTACAGACATGGACAATGCATATTTAAATCACATTTTTTGATAAGTTTTTAATAAATATATGCACTTTGAAATATGAAAAAAATACACATCCGAGTAACCGAGTACCGATTTTAGTATTCGATACTCGGACGTTCGAGCGAGTACCCGGTAAACCGGGTACTCGTTGACATCCCTTATATATATAAAACTTCAAAACAAACCACTTATAACTGAACCTTATGTGCTCTGAAAATCAACACAAATGAATGCAAATGGAACGTCACACTACTGATTACTATACGTACGGGGGAGGAGTCACGTGATTCTCGCTTGTATTTATCAAACGCCCTGGAGGTACAGTCCGAATCGGAAGAATCACCACCAGTTATCTTCACCACTACACTGGGGCATCGTTCATCAAGACAATCCTGCGCATCTGAGGAGCTGTATTCCCGTTCATGCATTATATTGAAGAAGACAACCCTGACAAAATAGATCCCAGAGATTATATTTGAAATCTGTTTGTGTTATGAAAAATATCAACACTCAAAAATTTGAGTTTTTCGGACATTGAGAAAAAACATTGAGGTTCAAAGTGTTCAAAACTGCATACCCAACTTCTGAATCTAAGAAGTAATTTTTAGCATTTGTACTGGAGTCAAGATCCTCGATAGTTGACAAGGACTCCCCTTTAGTCCATTTGTTCCATTTAGAAGTTGATGTGAGATCCAGTACTCTGACAAATATTGTAGCATCTCTAGGTACGCAAAGTCCCATCCGTGCAGTTTTAGTTCTTAAAATTGATATCATTTTGCAAAGTTAAGTTGAATGGAAAGGATAACAACCAACATAAAAAATGTCAAGATACGTTTATAAATCATGTAGATCATATACCACATTTTAATTTAAAAAAAACAAAACAAAACTAACTTGGTGAAACCAAGTCCCTTAAAACCAACTGAAGTCGGCACGTTTCCGTTCATTTTAGCTAAATAACCATATCCTTCTCCCAAAATGGCCATAAATGGAGCCATTTTCCTGGCGTCTGACTCAATTGGGTTATCGGGGAGGTCGTCCCGATAAATGGAAACGTCATTTGCTACCCCAGTAGGTTTGAAATTCCATGATAGACGCACCTGTGATTGGATAGATGGATTACAAATGTCTTTCAGTTTTAAGAATCATGTCTAATTCTTCTTCGGTACAGCCTACATAATACTATAAACATGTGCTTCAAAAAAATCAATTAAAAAGTTATTTGTACAATTATCGTAATTGCACAAATTCACTCAATTAGATGAACTACCGTAATTGCTAATATAGTGAATCAGATATTCATAGACAATTACTTGTCCGAAAGTGTTTGTACAGGCCATCATTTTCCAGTTAGTCCTCTGATAGCAGTTTGAGGTTGAGTGGAATGGAAGATCTTTAACAATCTGTGATCCGGTAGAAAACACTGATCCATCAGTATCCCGGAAAGAACCGATCAAATCACCGTCTAGTCCAGAAAAACCATTGTCTGTAGCATTCCCGTCGAACACGCGGTTACCCTCGGATGGCTTTAAACACAATGTTTGATTATTTTTACTTATTCCTATTGTAATGAAAACCAGATACAGAATACCCAGTTTGATGGTATTATAAGTGTTACTTATTAACCTATTGCTCATTTTCAACATCTTATATACATACATACATACATACATACATACATATATATATATATATATATATATATATATATATATATATATATATATATATATATATATATATAAGTTCATTTATGCACATAAAATACACCGTAGTCAAATGTGATAAAAGTAAACATTTTAAAAAGAAAGAACTTATGAAATGGACAACCTAGATTTTTCTCCTCTGAATTAATTAAAGCTTACATCTGAGAAACCAAATTTGATTCCACTGACGGCGCTAATTGGAGAACTATGACCGTCGTTGTCACGTTGGAAACCAAGAGCACCAGACCTATAATTCTCTGTGTCTTCAAAGTCCCCGAAAAACGTGTCATCAACAAAAACAGGGCCATGATAAAACACGAACCCTTGGCGCGGTTGGTCGCTAATATTAAAATGGTTATCAATACATTAAATTATCGTTAAAAGTTACAACTATTTGAAAAGAAATGCTGCCAATGTTATTTGTTACAAGGTATATTTATATACTTACGCAAACGCTATTGGAACAGATCTAGGGTAGGTTTTGGATGCTCCCCCACTGGAAATCACCGTGGGGGACCCAGTGTTCGGAGAATCCCCAATAAAGACGCTCTTTTCAATGTATTGATTCTGTTCAGAACTTCTGTAGCAATAAAATAGAAGCAAGCATGATCACTGACTCATGTATACTATCACTGGAATAAATAAGTCTAAAATGGCTGACAGAGTTTGGGTCAGACAAAGATAAGTTACGTGATACATGTTTATACATACCTTTTAAATGTAAGTCCAATAACGCTATCAGAGAATCTGAGTAAAGAAAAAAAAAGACAAAGTGCAAATTCTTTAATTTTATGAAATTTAATGGTATTACTTTATGACAAATACAAAAAGGTTCATTTTTATGTGCACTTATTATTGTTACAATGTTTGTAATAAAGGATTATTAATAAAACTGAGAGCAAATGGAATCTTTATTGTATGAAATTTACAAGACTTACGAAGACTCGGTGACTTTAAATAAACCACCGTTAATCCAAGCATTTTCTTTCATGTTTTTGTACGCTGAAGTGTAACGCACATAAATTTTTTAAGTGTTTATTGTTAATATATATTGATACATGGATTGTTTGCTGTAAAAACAAATGACATTTCAAAATAATTAAGTAAGAACCTACCCGTAAGTTTTCTTATCGTCACCATTTTAGCCCCGGATTCTGAATCTTTTGGATCATTCCAGGGTTCATAAGAATTACTTGATACAAGACTACCGTCAGATCTCAGAATATTATCAATGAATAAACCACTCTGTCAAAGAAAATAAACATAAAACAAATTAAACTATGCCTGTAGCATGAGTAAATAGCTCCAAAAAAAAAAAAAGAAAAAAAAAACAATATAAATCTATCGATACTAATGATTCGCATACTATTTTTCCTAATAAGCTTCCTCAATAAGTCATGCAGTTAAGATTGTAACTCATCGAATAATAGAATGAAAAATTAATTTCTTTGAAGTTACCTTTGCGTTTGAATGGGCAACGTTGTTGTCGAATTCAAATATTGCGGTGTGCATAGCTTCATATTGGTCCATGAATCCACGGCTTGCTGAGGGACCAACGGGTGAGTTAGGGTAGACAAACCAGAATCCATGGGCCTACAGACAATGAATCAAACTATCATAATTGGTACATAAACTGATTATTTTTTTTTAATTTTAATCATCTCTCACTCATAACTTTTGTTCGAATGTAATTAATTCATGATTTTTATTCTTTGTGTATTTTTTTTTTCTATGACATTGACGTAAAGACGACGATGTGTGGTTTAAAATAGTTTACCATTTATCAGGTTAAGCGATATATATATATATATATATATATATATATATATATATATATATATATATATATATATATATATATATATATATATATATGTATGTATATATATATAGAAAGGACCTTGCAAGAATTGAAAACAAGAGAAACTATAAATGCTCTACGGTAGAAATTCTTAATATACTTCGCATAGAAAATATATATACTCAGACATTTCATCATGCAATTTAAAATTGCTGCCAAAAAATTCTTCGCATGAAAAACAATAAATATGATCACACATAACCGATATTAAAAGCAAAGAAATTGATTCTTGTTACGTTGCTCAAGTAAAACAAAACGTTCAAGTCCCTTGACAAGCTGAAGATTTTATGTGCTTCTGGCCTCTATCCCTTCGTCTAACAAATGCATGGATATTTCAAAATTGACCTTTGGGTTAGTTAGTTTAATATTTCTAAATTAGAAAGTCATGGTTCATAAAGTTTTCCATACTTTTCCTCTAAGTAAATACACAATGCCTGCACCTTTGTTCAAGTCCTGAGATATCTAAGGTTTTAAGATTATAACAATTGAGTACTTTGTAGTGGAGGCTTCAAATTGACAATGTTATGATTTTTGACGAATAGCACATCAAAGAATTATTCAAATTTAACTTGCAAACTTTATCTTGATGACCTATACCTATATGATACCTAGTATTACTACATAATTTGGATGGTTTATTGTTAAAATGTACCTCTCCGCCTGCAGCCACGTTATTTCTGACGTATGTCTGTGGATTTGTTATCCAAAATGTTGTTGGATTCCTGAATGATAGCAACAAAATAAAGACGAGAAAAAATAAATATTGTAAGCAAAAGAATGTGAAACTTGTATATATCGGTTATATCAATCGGAGTCAAAATATATATTTTTCTGAACTTGACATTAAGTATAATTAAACACATGATGACTAACATGTCGGATCTTATGAGATTCCCTCTCTTTTGTCCTGCTCCAAGATTACCATCCAATACCGTTCTCTTCTCGCCTCCATCTTCTAAAAAGTATCCATGACCAAGAGTATTAAAGCAGAAGTTGTCTTTAACCTAGGTAAACAAAAACATTTAGAACATTCAGACTTACATAACATGTTACACTGGAAAACTATGCAAAGAGAACTCTTATCCTATTATACAATTTTATAGAAGATATCTCGAAGTGAGCACTGCTTTTTTTATCACTAAGAGCAATAACATATTACTATTTTTATTTACTAAGATTGAAGCGAAACTAATTAAAGTGAGACAATTTCCGATGATCATGGTCTTCGCAGAGGTATTACTCATATTAGACATATATAATGGTGAACAATTGAAGAATTTTGATAAGCTGGCTATCAGTCGTATTTAAGGGAATGTTTTTAAGCATTGAATTCTTATTTTTTGGATGTCGTCGGTCGTATAACAGCGCATAGCCATACCGACAAATTAAATACCGCGGGTTAGCGCGGTATGATAATTGCCAGCACGGAAAAGTACTGTTATATACGACCGACGGCATCCAAAAATAAGAATTAAATGCTTATTTTTATATTCTCCATTTATCTCTCTTCATAATTTATGTTTATTCCGTTCGTCTTTATTTTGAATTTAGCGCCTTTCAGAAGTGGTATGTTTTCTCAACAGACGTAAAAGTCGTTTCGACATCGAAAATTAAATAATGCAAATAAATATTGCAGGGGAATAGTATAATTGTTAGATTAGAACTGCAATAATTGTTTTTAATTAAATTGGGCCAAAACAAGATCCATTATGATTTCCTGGTTTATTGAAAGTGTGTGCAGTTCCTTTTGTTACAAGGTTTCATGTGCGTTTATAGAGGTTTGAATGTTGTAGATTTTCAATGGATTTTGAAAAAAATACATTGAATGTAAATATATAATAAATAATGGACAAAATTACAAAATATTTAGTGCATGTCAATGTTATGCAGCATTAAAACATAACTAGACAACTGGTGACATTCTAAAACTATCCGCATACCTGTTATGTACTTCCGTACATTACATGCATTTGTAAAATGTAAAAGGTGAAGTAAACAAGCAGTGATAAACCTTATAAATCAGTAAACAAAATGTATTATAAACAGGGCAAAAACATTGACTCCTGCAAACACCATAGATGGGATCAGGTGCCTGGAAGAAACCCTATGTATTGATCTGCATTGATCTGGTGGAGGGAGTATCCGTAGTAAAATTTAGTATAAAGTCAAAACACAAATGGTATGATACAATACAACCCCGCGAAAGTTTTATTGTAATAAAACAAATATTGATTTGCATGTATTTGAGAGTATCTCTAAAGTTTTTTTTAATGTCAAAATTACTTTGCAGCATCACACTCAAATGTACCTACCTGAGCGCCATGAGTGCCATGTATTGTGATACAGCGAGCAAAGGAATTGTGAATACTGTTTCCGCTTAAAAGTGACGGTTTGGTTCTGTCATCTACATCTTCACACATATGGAAATGTAGAGGATAATTTCCTATGTATTGAAAAAGCCATACAATTAATCAAAGAAGTTAATTTGTTTGGATTGAAAATGCCATTTAATTATATAAAAGTCAAGAGGATAATTTTCCTATAGAAAAAAAAGATGCCAATTGTCTAATACCAAATCGGATAAAACCAACGTTTGAAAAGTTTGGCCATTACTTGCGTTTGTTTGTTTTTTTTTTTAAAAAGTTCATTGGCTCTGTATTTTCATTGTGCACTTACATGTACTTCTCTTTTCCTTTTTTTTTTTTTTTTTTTTTTTTTTTTTTTTTTTTTTTTTTACAATTTTTCAAAATTGTTATTATATGGCTATATAGCATTTTGATGTTTACTTTGGTAAAACTTTTAAAGCAAAAATAATCTCTCCTTGATGGGTGACTGAGCTAAGTTTAGATATTGTTGATATAAAATGTATTTTTTAAAAAAAAACGATGTGTTTACCTAGGGAGGTCTGCTGTCCCATCCTGTTTAATTCCACATTCTTCACCTGTACTGTCTTAAATCCTTTCAAAAACTGCAAATATTAGAACCCATACTTGTTAGAATAAAACGCAATTCAAAAAGTTACATACACACATACACACTCACCCTTACACACACACAAACTAAGTTTGATTTATGTTTCAACTTTAATTTTTTTTTAGTTTATTTTTTCAAATTATAATATTTGTATGTGTTGTATTGAGTCAAATTGGATAAAATAAGCCTTCATATAATGTGAAGCATGTATTTGTTTAGGAATGGAAGGGTTCAAAACCTAGCAGACCTCCATAACCGCCGTGTATAAAATACTATAATTATGTAATTGATAAAGAAAGGTAGATGAATAAATTAAGCTGAAACACAAAAAACCATGCAGTGATTTGAACAACTTCATTAACCGAAAGTGCTTGTAAAAACCATTTGAAACATAACATATTTACAGAATATCATTAACAGTAAATAACAGTAACCAATGACAGTTAGCTAATACACTTAACAGATAAGCTCTCATTGGAAAAGAAACTGCATGAAATATTTAGAAATCTCCCTCAACATATAAAACCTCATCAGATGAATACGGGATTTAAAAAAAATGAGAATGAATGACATCATCACTAAGAAATTTAATTTTCTCCAAAGGCTCACAACTAGGGATGTCAACGAATTATCGACTATTCGACTATCAGTCGAATGGACAGACGATCGAATAACGAAACGACATTCGAATAAATAAATTCAATAAAAGAGTGATAAAGAGATGGAATTCTCATCTTAAAATTGATAAACCGTCTTTCCTTGGACACAGTCGATAAGATAATTTTCCTCATAAAAAACAGCTGACTTTACATGTAGATAGTACAGTAATTAGAAATGCTTCACTTCCGCGAGAATTATTTGTCAATTAATGTGTTGTTTTTGTAATAAAATAACCTCAGTATTCTGGGCTTTGTTTGTAATATGATTGATTGGACTTGATCTCATACCATGTACCCATGTTTGAACAATACGATATTTATTATAAAATTAATATTCTTTTACAAATTTTAAAGACATTTTGATAGCCGGGACAAAAAGTATGTTCAGCTGTTTAACATTATCAAAGACATCTGGTGTGTGGATAGTGTGTGTTTTAACACCCCCCCTCCAATTATTTTAATAAGCTTTAAAAATATATAATACTGTCATTTTTTATGCTTACTAAAAACATCTTTACAGACCGATTTATGGACAAGATTTAGTTAATATAAACACGCTATCCCCATTTTAGGTGCATGTGAACATCTCTGTGTAACATTAATTTTGTTGTTACTTTTTAATAAATTTGAAAAAAAGGTTTTGGGGTTAAATACGTCATGTACCAATGAGGTTTGAAATAAAATTTTATTTTCCGAAAAAGATTCGAATATATTCGACTATCGTTCGAATAATGCAATCGAATATTCGACTAAAGAAAATAAATATTTTGACATCCCTACTCACAACATAGAAAATTGGTAAATTCGAAAAAGCTCTTAGTTGCCAAAAGGTTCTTTACTTGTTTTATTCATGCAATTTTAGTAATATTAGAGTAAAAGTCACCAGTAAAAAGACATACTTCAAAATTTATCCTTAGCACTCAATCGCAAAACTGTCAAAAGTCAAAATCGGTCAACTGAAGTGACATTGATAGAGTAAATCAATTTCTGGCTTTCACCACTACACAGATTAAACGGCATAAAATGACAATAAGAATTAAAATCCAGAAACTTTTACGTTTTCGAGGACTCCTGAGACCGTATCAAAATTCCAAAATTTTATTGGTATCTACTAGTATATGACATAGCTTATCTTATGCAATTCTTTTGTACAGATAAGATGTAGAAGATAAGAAAACTGGACATAATGGACACAATATACTCAACTTTCCTAAAACAGATCGGAGAATTAACAAACACAAAGTTTTTTTTTCTGCTGACCTTTATGTGTCCTCCAATCTTTTTGTCCTTATCCGCAGGTCCTCCTTCGATTAATATGTTTCGGTTTACCAAAGCAATCTCACCGCGCATGTCCACGTTTTTGTATATTTCGCCAAAATGAGTGAATTCTGGTTCAACTATATGAAATAAAACGCATTGATTTAGTGATTAAAAGATACATAACTTCCTGTGTTGATATATGTATACAACATACACTGTAGAAATCCCACTTACTGTTAACTTGTATCTGGTTAGTGGTGCAAGATGGACAGTCGACTATTGTCCCAAATTCCGTTTGCTTCCAGTCAAAGTCAGTGGACATCAGTGCCACAGTATCACCTACAACAAAATGTAAAGGTTTTGAAGAATTGCTATGTAAACAAGCATTCTGAGAGTATTGCATTAGCAATACTAGTCCCCTACCGGCAGGTGTAATCTGGTTCCCGTTAAGAATTGAAAATGCCATAATTCCGTCAAAAATTAATGAAGCGGGACGAAATGCAAACTTGATCTATAACTAATCAAGGTAAAGCCACATACCAAAAATCAGCTCAATATCTACAAGCGTTTAGAAGAAAATTGCGGAAAAACCGAAAAAATTGAAAAGGCCGTAATTCCGTCAAAAATCAATGAAGCGGAACGAAATGCAAACTTGATCTGTAACTCATCAAAATACACTCACATACCAAAAATAAGCTCAATATCTGCAAGCGTTTAGGAAAAAAGTGCGGAAAACCAAGTGGGACAGACTGACAGACAGACAGAGGGACAGACAGACGGACGGACAGACTCAGAGGAAACCTATAGTCCCCTCCGGTTTCACCGGTAGGGGACTAATTAATCAAGAAGGAAGACAGCGAGATTTCCACAAAGATTCCCTTTCTCCAGCCTGAGATCTAGGATCTTCCCTTTCAAATGAGACAAAATACTTTGATATATCAATTTAGGAAGATCAATGCTTGCAAAAAGCTAGTGGAGGCCGTTTGTGTACTCACAAATCCTTTTTCAACAAAATGACAGGTCTCTACAATTCCAGGGTTTTGACCATTAATTTTTTTAACCTTTGCAAAGGTGCTTTTTTGTACGAGTCTTGAATTTGAAAGCATTAAATTTTATTTGGAAATCATTGATATATATGTGATTGAATTGTTAGTACTCAATTGCATTTTAAATAAATTTGTTTTTAATTTCTTTTATACCCTTCTCAATATAGAAAATACATGTACTACAAAAAAGTAAATACATGTAGTTATAACTAGACAAGAAGATTATCTAGGGTTTTCAATCAGTTTAAACTGTTATTGTAAAATTGTTGTGGATAATAGAAATTGAACAATTGAAATAATTGAAGAAATTAATGGAAAATTAGGTATCCTGCATTTAAAAGTCCTGATGAGTGACTGGCCCTGATGTGTACATTACATTGGTAAAGCATACCAGTAACTGTGATTTCAGGAAGTGCGTTTGATTTCTAATTAACAACATCTCAACTGACTAATCAAGGGACAAGATATAATAAAACGGCCTTTAGCTACCAGTAGGTACTATATCTAGCAATATCTTACTTACTGGCTTTTAGGAAATCTGGTACTGGCATTGATCAATGCAAAAATTATTAGTTTGCTTTGTTTTGAGAAAAATGTTGAAAAATGCAGCATCAGGTATGAACTTGTCTTTTGTTTTCAGGAAATTCAAATTTTTCAAACTGTAAAATCAAACTATTTAAGTTAGGGTGAACTTATAAATTTCCGCTTTTTAATTTTTTTAAAGAAGATAATGGTATGTCTCAATAAGGTCATGGTCATACACCACAATACTTCAGCAATATACTAGTTAAGTTCTGCTACCACAAAAATCGGTTTTAACATGCTTTCAGCGTTAATTTTATAATTGATTTGTGTTTTTGCAAAAAAAAAAAAAAAGACACACTCTACGTACTTACTAAATTATAAAGGGTTCTAGGGAAAAAAAATTACCCGTGCGCCATGTTTGTGCATCGTCTACAACATTAATCACGGGAAGGGAATACTGCATTAAGCTGGACTTTCCACGGGAGTAACATTGACCTCTCTTGACCGTATGAACCCAGCTACGCACTCCAAATTTGATATTGTTCTCCACGTGGTACAGCTCAGCAATGCGAATATTTTTTCCATCATCATTCAGCAGAAGTTCTTGGGTACTTGCATCGTCGCCTGTGTCAAAAAAATTAATCTTAGCTTACATTTATAGTTTATCTAAATTTATAAAAAGTTGCATGACATTTCAATAGAACAATCTAAAATATATCAGTTAAATGAAAGAATGATTAATATCAATGACTTTTAAGCTTTTATATATTTGTACAAATAAATCAATTGTTGTTTTTAGATTTTTTGGTGTTAATTTATGTTTTTTATGATACATCCAATTCTTGATATATTTTATCTGCTCTAATTGATACTTTGAACGAAAATGATTTAAATCTTTTTATATCAATATTTTCTTATCATTTTACAACTTTACACATTATTGAAGTAAGAGAATTATATAACCTTGTTTCTTGATAAGTGACCAAGCACCGTGAAACTTGTAGTCTCTGAACTGTAGAGAGGTGTTATCTACTGTGCCATAGGCCCACTGCTCTAGCATATCAAATAGTCCGGAGGGGTCAACTCGCTCCACCCTAAAGCGCCTCTTCAATGCCAACCCTATTATCTTTCCTGCTGGGATATCTAATTATGAAATAATTAAATTATATGTTTGATAATAAAACATTGATTATTAAATTCAATGAATCAAGTTCAAAGAAAGAGAACCCGATCACGATGGAATTGTATATAAGTAATTTACGAATTCCTTACCATCTTTTCTTATTTATTTAATTGTTCCCTTATGGACGTTAATTTTAAAAGAAACGAAGAAAGCATGTTGCTGGATTATGTAAAGGGTTTGGTTAGTTTGCCTTTTGTTAATTATAACTGCTTGTATCAATTTATCGTGATAAACAAAATAAAGTATTCGAAAAAAGGAAGCATAACATAAAAATTTGCATCAATGTGAGAGAAAACTGTATTTACGAGGGGTGATCAAAAAGTTCGCGAACTAATTGAATTACTTCCTTAAAAGAAATAAAATGAGGTTTCAGTGTTCATTATTTTTTAAAGTAGTCCTCACCGATTTTAATGATCTGCCCATGCGCGAATCACGTGATCCAGGCGGTCATATGACATGCTCCGCAGCGGTCTGTTCACAGAAGCTATGAAATTTTTCCGAGTCTTATATTTCTTACCATGCAAATTATTTTTTATAACAAGAACAGACCATCTGTCAGAAATGGCCAAATCTCGGCAATAAGATGGGTGGATAAGGATATCCTTTCTCAGAATTAGCACAGTAACCATCACAACCCGAGTCCTCTGTCTCGCGAGCATCGTTTATCCAGTGTGGATAAAGTATGGACGCCTTCGGTTTTTATATCTCATATGTTTAAAGTCTATAGTAAAAGATATTTTAGGGTTTTAATAATCATATTATTGTTAAGATATTCAACTATTTTTATTAACTGTAACTTGGCGATCTTTTAAAACAAACTGCTCAACTAAAGACACATATTTTTACCAGCTTGCTTTCGCTTGGCAACAGAACAAACATCATTTTTTAACCATCTCCCTGCCTTCACTAAAACAATCAATCCAATTAATGATTGAACTTCTGGTAAGTCTTTTGTCTTCATACACCTTGTACAAATTACTGCAAATGAATTTCCGAGATATACGTTAAACTTTACAGCCGTTCGTTGCTCGAGTACGACTGAGTCAACCATTTTTTGTCACAAGTCACCTACATATTGACGTCATTTTCACATTGTGACGTCACAAACACGAGGCAAAACATAATATGACATTTGCTATTTATAGAACATGTGTATAACTATATGTGTGCCAAATTTCATTCTGATCTGAATTGTGGTTTTGTAAATATAGAGATAGTTTGCGAACTTTTTGATCAACCCTCGTACAGTGTTTCGATTACCTAATTTAACACTTTACTTGCTATAAATTACAAAGATAGGCATATAAAATAAATATCGTGCTAAAACAACAATATCCATTTGTTTTCAAAACTGTGAACTTTAAATCACTGTTATATGTTATTAATATTGTCATTACTGACCAATGTATAGATGACAATGTGTAGATGATGAAAAATTATAGACAACGTATTCATAACTTTCAGTTCTGAATATAAAGCATCTTATCTTTCATTTGATAATTATCTCTAAAGAAGGGTCGCTAATACAAATCTTACCATCGAGTATTTGTTTAGCTTTTGCGACATTATCGGGAAAATCTTTGGCTTTTCCATTAGTATTCACCAATTGTGCCGCCGACTCCAAGACACCAGTTTGTTCATTGAAGACATATATAACAAGTGCCCGAATGTTTTTGCCTACGTTGTCTGTCTCGTTAGCATCTTGTGACATATCTATATTCTGGGAAAAAAAAAGATTTGCAAATTATATATCTACTATCAATTTCTACTTTTGAAATGTTCTGACATATGTAAATCATGATGATTTTACAGAATTGTTCTAGGATTTTCTGTATTGTTTTCAGTCTGGAATAAATACAAAATAAGAAGGTGAACTGACCCTGACGTTAGAAATGTACTGGACTTTATCGACTGTGTTGGTGATCTTTGTCCAGGGTAGGCGGTATTCACCGTGGATTTCAAGAACCCCGCCATTTTCTACACCAATGAACTTCTCTCCAAAACCTGGTATGTCATATTCTCCAAGGTTACCTTTGTAAAAAAAATGAACAGTCATTCTAATGAGTGATAACAATTTTGATAACAGTGAATTTACTTCGCAGAGTGTGTGTAGTTTCATACCAAAGACTTTACATTACCCAACCTAATTGAAATATCAGAGAGATAAAAACAAAACTTTATGATAAACTCGATGACTTCAACTTTTCCATCATCAACTTCCCTTACTTATGTAGCAATATACCTTTGTCACCTGCATATGGAATTTATATCTCCCACTTGATTTGATACATGCTCCACGTACGAACAATTTTTAACACGAGGCTAGCTATTGACAAACAGATTGATTTAACAAGGATTAAACAGTCTCGTTTAAAGTCAACATTTCGCAAGTTCTATGGTCGATACAATGACCTTGTCAGCAAATACAGGCTATCATTAAGTCGAATGCTGACTGACGTTTTTCATACTAATTGTTAGGCCATTATTTAAACACTGAATTGTCTACAATTTCTTCCGTTTGCACGATCATCACAATGAGCACACGGTGAGTAAGACCGGTCGACAAGGGATGCTTACTTCTTCATGGCACCTGATCCCACCTCTGATTTTTTAATGGTACGTTGGCTCTGCTCCTTTCTGTATTGTTTAAAAGGACTTTTGAGTTTGAATACTGTTCGTTATCTCCATATTTCATTATATGTAGTTTTATCTTACCTAAAATGTATAATAAAACAATTGCTAAATAATTATTTATGTAAATTCGTTATATACGTACCTCTGATGATTTTTACAGCTTTGTTTTATACTCTATTTTCTATTAAGTACGGTTTGAGCGAAACAAACTGATTCTGATTCTATAGCTTCAAGTACAATTAATTAGATACAAATAATTTATCTCGCAGAGAAATGAGTATTATACCGAATCAGACATAACTGATAAAATAAATAATTCACAGATTCACAGGTTCAGTTTTAACCAAGCCCAGACTGTTATTGACTGATAAAAAACTAACTGAAATATAATATAACTGTAATGTCAAAGTTTACCTTGCAGAGTTATGTGCAGTTTTCCCGTAAATGGACAATTTTCTGAGCCCACGCGCATTTCTCCTTGGATTTTAATGTACTTGACACTTAAACTTATTTCTTTCTCATCAGCCACGACCAGTACCCCGCCCGACTGTATAGTAATAGAGCCCAAAGGAGGAGGGGAAGTGTCTAAAAGCAATTTGTCCCCACTCTCTATAACAAGGTCGTCTCCTTCTTGTGGGATCTAAAATATAAATGACTGTGTGAGTGAATTTAAAAATAATGACCGGTAAATTGAATTAAAAAATCAATTTTTTTTAAGAAAAATTAAAATCATTAACATTTATTTTAATCATAACATCATATGGTATATACATTCTTGTTCAAAATTCCAAAGTGGCAATAGAATATACAAATGCATTTTAAAGATTCAGAATTTTTATTAACATTTTTTTTTTTTTTTTGAAAAATAAAAAAAAATCATACATTCAAAAAGACTTTTAAAATACAGAATGAAATTAGATGATTAACTCATTTTCACCATTTCTCAAAGTGTAAAGTAAAAAAGAATTTTCATAGAGTAATTTATTTTGCAAAAACTACTAGGCTTTGAAGTGAATCTTATTTAGCTTATTTTGTTGTACTCTTGGCTGCCGACTTATTTATTTAATATGAATGTCCAGATTGATAAAATTGAAGGAGTCGGATTCAAATAACAGCGTTGTCATAAATTAGTTTTAAATAAATCAATTAATCAAATAGATGCAAATTGGTCAAATTATAGAAATTAGTATGAAAAACAGTCATTTCATCTTTAGCTTCAAACTTGAATCTTTAAAATAAGTTGTTCTACTTTTGACAGTGGAAATACGGATCTGAAACGCAATCAGATAATGTACTAATACTTGATATATTTATGGAGTAAAAACTTATTTGGAAAAATAAAGCACAAAAATTATATATACTGATTAAAGTTTTTACACGATGAGGAGCAAACCATCACGTGTTGCAGTCGTGACATAAATGGATTTAAACAGATACTTTTCTTCATTCTGTTTGTCATTCATAAAAAAGTAAAATATCACATATACATGTAATTGAATCACCTCCAAATATGGTGTAGAAAAGACTGGACAACTTTTTCCTCAACCAGTGTTATAGAGTTTACGTATAATGATTTTAAATTATTTTTTTCTTTTATGGAAACTAGAAAAAATAGTTTTTATCAATTGTCTAAAGGTTGCATACCAAAATATTTTGAAAAGCGCTTGAAGATTTCAATTCAAGCCATGTGATATCTTTTAAAGTTAGACAAAGGCTATTATGTTTGATTTATGTTTATGATTTCCTTTCAACTTTCGTTCAACCAATATTTCTTTGCAAACATTTTCATCTAAAGCTGAACTTTTAAAGCCTACTGCAACTTGTCATTTGGATATTATTATGATTATGCTGGATTTTCAAATGTTTGTTAGTTTTTCAAAGAATAAAAAAAATTATAAAAGAAGTTTTTTTAATATCAAAACTGCGAAAAAGAATTGTAAAAAAAAAATATTTTCTCAAATTCTCAAAACATTGGCATTAAAATTTCAGAAAAAGGTCTCGGTATCAAAATTTTGAAATTTCTGATTACTCAATGTACATTGTTTTCACTAATATCACGAGAAAACGGATATTTAGATATGATTACGATCATTTTGATATGATAGCCCTGTTCTAAGAATTCTGATAACAAACAACAGATTTTTTTAAAAAAAGAGAATTTCTTTCTTACAAATCACTTCAAGATTTTAGAATCAACAATTTTGATTAAGAATTCTAAACTTATACCTGTCCATCCCACGTTGAATCCTCTGACCATTTTTTCAGCTCCGGATCCTCATCTGGACAGGCCTGGGAAGCCACGAGGGCAAAAAGACAAAATAGCGTCCAAATCACACCTGCTCTGGTCATCTTTTACCTGGTACTGAACCCATCCCTTGGTTCCAGAGGTATATATAGGCTAGAAGGGTTGTGTCCATTTAATCTCACGTTTACCCTTAAGGTTGCTTTTGTAGCTAAATTGAATCGACACAGATAATGATAGAATTTAAAGTCTGTGAATTCATTCGACTGATAGTTTGATTTCAAGCAAAATAAATATTCATTACTAACAGAATGATCACAAAATTTTCTAAAATTGAAGTGAAGATTATGATACCTTTAAAGTTTTAAAATTAAATAGATTTGCTTCAATAGCAGGTCTCGATTGGTACCAAGCGTCCCCATTCATCATTTTCTGCTTAATTGGTCTCTTTCTTCATTATTTACACTTGAGAAATTCTAGACGATATTATTGCAAAAAATAAAGGGGTACTAAAATTATAAGATACACGGGCACTAATTTTTTGCTAGTAAAAGTTCAATTTCAAATCACTTTCAAGCTCTGTTAATATTTGTTTTTTATTTTAATTTACAAAAGACGCCAAATAGTTTAATTAGTTACTAGCCTATGTTGATGAGCATAATGAATAAAATGACTTCCGTTAGATATTAAATTCATAATTTCAAAGTTAAAAAATCAAGCGTAAAAGGTAAATTTTACGTTGAGCTTTCTTCAAAAACAAATTTTTACTTTTGTTGATAAGAAGTAAGAATGTACCATTTGTTAGACAACTCTTCACAACAGAATATATCATCCTTCAAATCTTTTTGTTTATGTACCTTTCCTATCAGTTTTCAGATTTGACAAGTAATGAACACAAATAGAGTGAAAAATACGAACTTTTCACCGTCTTGACCATCTGATAATTAGTCATATTGAAAAAATGGGCATTGATTGGAATAACTAATTACTTCAAGGCTATCTGGCTTCTGATTTTTGACACAATGTCCATGTTCACACTGTCTGTATTGTTTCACTGATATAGCTGTAAGAAAAGATAATTTTAATGAAAAGTACACCCGAGTGCTTTGTTCTCCCATGAGATGCAAACAAGTTAAGGTAGTTAATTAAAATTTTCTTGAATATTTTATAAACAAATATTGTTTAATTATTTTTTCCTTCGAATTTATTATAAAATAATTTAATTTTGTTTGTATTCTAGCCTCTGATTGGTTAATATCCAAAAAGGAACACAAATTATTTCTGTATAACCTGGTTTGGTATGGGGACACACCCCCCTGACAACCAGCTGAATCATCTGTATGCATACAGTCCTCTAATTTCCAGTCCTCGGGATTCATGGAAAATTCCAGATTTAATAAATGTACCTTTAGCTTGAAACAGTAACTCGGATCTTACCACATGCAAACAAAAAACATGGCTGCTAGGACTATGTATCAGTTTTTACCTCCCCTTGCTTCCCATCACTTCCGTTACTATGGTTGTATTATTGAGCGGCGAATTTGGACTAATAAAAAGCAACGAAATTTTACACCCACAGTTGTTTAATGATTTTAGAATTAAATTATAAGGAATGACTCTAATTCTTGGCCAAATTATTCGAGTATAACCTGGTTTGGGTCAGTTTACGCTGTTTTATAATCCGCTTCGCGGATTATAAAGCGTAAACTGACCCAAACCAGGTTATACTCGAATAATTTGGCCAAGAATTAGAGTCATTCCTAAAATATAAGTAGGTGATGTGACTGATATCGCTTGTTCACGAACCAGTACAATTTTAGAAATCCACGAAAATTGACCACACCCTCATGAATATAAAAGTTTATATAATTCCACAGTATAGGAATAAAATGTTATCTTTTTACTAAAATTAATCTTTATATTTGACATAGTTTCATGCATACAAACCAGCCGTTTATTATAAACCATTTCAGATATCAGCTTTTATGAGGTCAAAGCAATGAAATTTTTGGTCGATAGAACAAACCACAGACATCTATGTTATTATGTTTATATATTATAACTATATAATTTAGTAGATTGTTATTATAAGGTGCAGTATATGCTTAAACTTTGTTTGAAATAAAAGCGCAGTATAATTTATTTCTTTACTATCTTCTTTATCCATAATAAGTATAATAAATTCACGAAAATATATTTTATCCTGGCTTCTTTAAGTGAAAACATTTCATTTTTATTTTTTATCCTTGAACTAAATTCATATTACCTAAAAATATTATGTACAATACATTTAATAAAACTGTACTCTTATTTATAAATTCGTTATAGTAATTTCCGTCTATTAGGATTAATTATCAATACCAAATTGGCAAAATTCAACAAAGTCTATATCTGATAGCTTTTTGATTGAAATTGCTTTGAAAATATATATATATCTTCAATTTCTTTTAAAAAACGAGAGGTCCATTTAAAGTTCAATCTAGCCCCTTTATTTGCTCCATTGGACAAGGCTAACAAGATGGAGAAAGTTCATGACCGTCCAGTGATATTGCTTGAATGAACAACTTTAATTTTGCCGGAGGTACTGTGTAGGTTTCTACCAAACATCTAAATACTTTTGTACATTGATTTAGAATAGATATACACATATTTATGTATTTACAATTATTATTGACTGAGCCTGTACCTCCAAGTATCTTTCACACTATAAGAACAAAGAGGTCATTGTTTATTCTTTAAGTACCTTGTTTTTTTGTTTGTTTGTTTGTTTGTTTTTTTTTTAAAGTGTTTTATAAAATCTGTTTTGGGTAACACATTTGTTTTCTTTTTGTTATTGTTATTTTTTTTTGTAATAGATTATATTTCCATATCTTGTTCTGGAGCACAGATGTTACTTCAATTTTTGCGGACAAAATTTGTTTACAAATAACAAGAAAAAAACTTGTCAAATTGATGCATTTTTGTTTCAAATTTACTTTTAAAAGCAAAACCAAAAAACAAACAAACAAAAACAAACAAACAAACCAAAAAAAAAAAAAAAACAACAAAAAAAAAAAAAACAGAAAAAAATTTAAAGGTCATACCCCTCCGTCCCCTTTTGACCATTGCTGTTAATAAAACTAAGATTTTTTTTCGTTTCCTATTCCTATGAAAAAAAGTTAATCAATTAATATTAGTTATAACTAAGGACGCTTTCTTAAACATTAATTTCCATTTCCAACTTCTGGAGCTCACTTTTTTTTTTGCTTTGATAAGAGAGAAAACACACCTGAACCAGCAGAAATAGTTCAAACGATGAAGCAAGATCATCGGGATAATAAAACTATTTATTTAAGATTAATTCCACACCAGGTGATTTGACACTCTATATGAAAGACCTACGGTGCATGATTTCTGTCAAAGTTGACTGTGCTTTACATTTCTCACCTTTCCCATAGTTTACCTCCAAGTACTCTATGTGCTGCCGTATTTGCTCCCCAGTACATACTTTTGCACGTGATCGGAAAGATCTTTTATATTTATTGGTTGTTATGTGGAAACTTTCCAAAATTTCAATTATCATGTAAATTCACGAATCATTCATTCAGAATCATAGAGAATCAATTTTCAGTAATTAAATGCTTTGCAAATTAGCGTTGAAAAAAAACTTATTCGGAACAGGACCTTTTTAAAAAAAAAAAAAAAAAAAAAAATTAAACCATGGTACAAGTATCTATTGTTTGAAAGCTCTCTCACATTGAAAGGTAACGATTTGCAAAAACATGAGCAGTAATTCTCTTAGAGAAATTATTAGATAGAAAAAAAAAATTGATTTATTTAATCAATAAATCTGCAGGCTTTAATTACGATTAAAATCAAATAGGTAAAGCTGTAAAAAATAATCAAATTAAAGATAAACAAATTAAAAATGACTTGAGGCTCTACAAGTCTTTGGTAGATTACATGTATAAATATTATTTTTTAATTGGAAATATCAATATGCCAGCTTTAAATCTTTTGTTAAATAAGTCAAACTATTTATGTTTGATAAACTAGAGCATTTGTAATAAATTTTGGTGATAACCAAATTAGAAATTTTTGTTGTTCGCAGACTTCACAAATGAAGACAAAGAAGAACCACAATCCATTCCAGCCACTAAAAGAAACACTATCTGAGATTTCTGTGTAAACTGTGTGTCCACTGCTTTTACTTGATTTCTTCATATCATTCAAACAAATGCACAATTTCAAGAGTTTTCCTTAGATAGTCATGCCGATTTTTGTTGCTATTACAATTTTTTCCGTTAATTTCTATTTCTTGAAAAAAAAAAAATATATATATATAAAAGTGTAGTTATAAGGAAATCATTATGTAATTATTCTATTTTCTGCTTACATTCATGTACATGTACTGTATAAAAACACAATCTTGGCTTTTTTTCTCTTTTGTTATTAAATCCGTATGTCTACTTTTCCTAAATTCAATGGAGTTGATAATTATTTCTCTATCGTTATACATTTAGCACCTCCAATGCACTTTTAATTTGGCTCGTTAAATATCTGAGTTAAAGAGTAAATAACTTTTAAGTATTTACACATAAGATTAGATATTAATTATACATCAAAGCATTCCATTCACTTGTAGAACTGAATTATGATAAAAAGTATATTTTGTTAGGTTATGTTTCCTAAAATATTTGATAGAATACCACTATATTACATCTGCATAAAGTTTTTAGTGAAAAAGGTGAATATAACGAACAGTGATCGATCTCAAAAAATCAACAAACATTACAAATCTGTGAAGAAGGCATAAAATACGGACCTCCTGAAATTCCAGAGGTGGGATCAGGTCGCTTAGAGGAGTAAGCATCTCCTGTTGATTAAATATAAAGATAATGAACAGCGATAAAGCTCAAAAGTCCACTGGAAAAAACAAAACAAATTGAGAGCAGAGCAAACACAAACCTCTAAAAACAGTAGAGGTAAGATCAGGTGCCATGGAGGAGTAAGAGGAGTAAGCATCCCGCCTGGGGGTGGTCATGATTGGTTAAAAATCCGTAGGCAATTCAATATGAAAATAATGGCCTAACAAATTGTATGAAGAGCGTCAACATTCTGCTTAAGGATAGATTGTTTTTGCTAACAGGTCATGGCATAGACCATAGGATTTGTGAAATGTTAACTTTGCACGAAACTATTGTTATCCTTACAACACCTACTTATTTGTCAATAGCTTGCCTTGTTTTAGAAAGTGCTTGTACATATAACATGCTCTAACATGCCATCTGCAGATGATAATGGTATATACAGGGACGTCGACGATAGAAAAGCTGATGTAATTATTAAGTTTTGCTGTAAGTTTACCGTAAATGTCTTTTTCTAATAAAATATCCAAATATGAAACAGAAATGTCAGACTCTGAGGTGTCTTTTATTTCTAGTTCAAATGGATATACATGTGTATGTTAGAGATGTCTCTAAAATGGTCTCCATTAAATTGAATGATAAAACCATTACAATCCAAAATACAAAAGAGTGCCATAAACTTATCCGGTTCCACTTGTAGATTATGAATAAAGAACAAGGTTTTGGGGTTTTACAAAAAAAAAAAAATCATGAAATTGAAATCTCTAAAATTCAATGTATGTCACAGTATTGTCATAAATTTTATAGGGATTTTAAACGAAAAATCTATTTCGGACACAAGACAATTTTTAAGAAAAAGTTTGTTAACTTTTGTTTGTCTAAAACATATGCTGCAGTTTTTAGACAATATACTGGGAAGCTGTTTTTCTCTAACATCCACATTTATCCCCCCTTCTCTTTTTCTTCATTTCCTTTTTATCTTCTCAATTTAGGAGAACAAATTATAATTAAGTACTCCTCTCCTTCTACTGAATACTCAATAAATTATAGAAAGCAAGACTATTAATTAAATACAGTCCAATTCAGATGTTCTTAATCTTTTGGAAAGTAATTACTGGTCCATGTGTTTTTGGTTCCTGAAGCATGACATGATTAGGAACATATTTACTTTTCGCCATAACTCATATATAATTATCTGACAACAGAACTGAAATATCTAGCCAGCAATTACGAAGACTATTATTATTATCATTTCATCAACTTGCTTCATCTTTTCTATGTAAAGGTTAAACTATATTTGACGTAAATGTCTACTTTAAAAAAAAAGATAATATTTCGAGAAGGAAATACATAAATGTAATTACGAAAACCAAAGTAAAAGATAATGCTAAACATGAATAGAAAAACGGTACATGAACTTTGTGTATAATAATAGAAAGAATCCTTAACTTTTCTCAAGCAAAGAATGGTGTTAATTGATAGTTTTCAAAAGCAATTACACGTATTAAACCGTGCTAGACCATACAAAATCTTTCAGATCCCAAGGTATTCCGCGACTTTTCTTTATCCTTTCATGCATAAATTTAAGGCATGACAGAAAACTAAATAAAATTTCAAATACTGAATAAATTTAATCTGTTTTTAGTTATAAATAAAGTAATCAAACTAAATGGTTGATCTATGATGATTAATCTCAGTAGATTAGACAGTCAAACGGCCCACGCTCTATGTCTTCGCTTAAATAGGACAAGGACAACTGTCTGTGTAAATAAAACAAAAAAGGCAATAATTCGGACAAAAATCTTACAGGAACCAGAAAAATGAAGTTTTTGATCCTCTTTATTGTGACTCTTTGTGTGGATTTCTGTTCCCCCAGAATATGCTGCTCCGCAGGTAAGATAATTTATTTATAGTAACACAAAAAATCGACATTAATCAATATTACAATTATTCTGAGGAAAATTGATTTTTCACACTTTAAAATAGACAATAAAATGACATTTATATAAAATGCTATAGGAAAACTGCAATTTAAAATCAAGATAACATTAAAAAAATGAACAACAGAAATTAGCATTTATATGGTGCTGTTTTGCTATTTGCATGTACATGCCCCAAACGCTTCTAAGTTCATTTTCCATAAGAGAAGTATTCAATATTTAAAGTGGAACTTTCAATCAAAAATGAATGTTTCGACAACACTGTTTTGGAAAAGTAAAATATTTTATTCTGTTCCTTGTAGCAGGACAATGTCGGATATGCAGATTTCCTACGTGAGTTCATTAAAAAAAAAATCAAAGAATGTTTTACCCTTTGTAAAAACCATGTCTCAAAAAAGTATTCATATACCTTATCAATATACTCTCTAATATAACCAAGAAAAATAAATTCTGACGTTTCAAATTAAGGATTGGTATATCAAAAGTATTATAGGTAATATAAAAATGTGAACATTACTTTCATTGTTATTTTACGTTAATTCTTAAATTGTGATTTTATCTTTTTTCAGGGTAAATTTTAAACGTTCATTTCCTGTGTTATGGAATAGGAGACATAATTCTAAAGGTATGTTTCATTGAGAATTGAAAGATTATTTTTTTTAAATGCGTTTAATTTTAAAAGTTACGTTCTTAATTACTAATAATTGACTGTTATTTGAAAATAAAATGTAAAGCTTACGAACAGTGAACATTGTCAAAAGTCCATATAAACAATACATAAACAATACAGTTAATGAGCAGAGTCAACAACTGGAAATAATAATAAGGCATTTAGAATTCACCAGAGAGAGAGAGAGAGAGAGAGAGAGAGAGAGAGAGAGAGAACAAAAAGCTAAAGCACGTAAACACGTAATACTTGTATCCAAAAGTAATACACCTAAATGACAGACTTGATTTTCTCACGTTAGATTGATATTATATTATATTATATTATATTATATTATATTATATTATATTATATTATATTATATTATATTATATTATATTATATTATATTATATTATATTATATTATATGTCATAAAATTATCATAGGGCTTTAATTAAGCGATCGTTTCTTCTTTCCTCAGTATAATTTTTTTTTCATTTGTCCCTAAGAAGGGGCAGGTCTTCAAAAAAATAAAATGAGAATATTATTGATGGTGGTCATGATTTTTACAGCATATATATATATATATATATATATATATATATATATATATATATATATATATATATATATATATATTAGATTTTTGTTCAATAATTAAGTTATTTCAAAGAAATCCACATTTAAGGTAATAATCGTTATTTAAAGGCTCTGAAGGTTTACAAAATTGAGCGTATTAGAGCACAGAATCACAGATTTCAAACTCTATAGTTTGTTGTTAATGTAAAAATGTAAAAATGAAAATTGATATTAATGCATTCTTTCATACGTATTATTTGTTTTCTTACCAGTTTCAAGAAGCTGCGGGACAGTTCAAGAATGTATACGTAAGGATATTATAGCAAGGTAATTTGTTTCTTGTTATCATCATGTACTGCTTGATTTTTGATAATTTGTTTAAAAATACTTATGAATTAAATTTTCAAATATGAGCTCCTAGTAATTCCTTCAATTTGCTGCGAACACCTTTGGTTATTCACCTGAGTGCTTTACTTAATAGAAATTTGATAAAACATCAGATGCTTCGCTTACACCTCCAAAAGTTAGGACTCCAAAGGGAAGAGAATCTACAAACCAGAAGAACGTTAGTGAAACCAAAACCAGTGTAAGTAATCCTATCAGATTTGCCATAAATAAATGTGAAATCAATAATCTGGGGGGTGGGGGGGGTGGGGTTGGGGGGATAATTTACGTTGTTTTCGTCGTAAGAAGTGAACTACGAATATATATCTTCCACATAAAAAAATTAAGAAGACAATGTACAGTATCAGTACATTTCTTATACCACGAAATCAAATCCCCGCCAAACGACATTTTTTTTCCTGAAACCACATTTTGACCCTATGAAAATATGGAATTTTACAGTAGAATTTTTTTAGGGATATGGAATCAATTTTTTTCTTTAATAGTAATTCTGAAAGGGGTTGAATAAAAAAAAATCAGTCCGATAACTATACTAAAACCATAGAATGTAAAAGGTGAAGATAACGAACAGTGATCAATCTCATAGATCTAGGAGACAGAACAAATCATAAACAGGGCAAACACACGGACTCCTGGACACAACAGAGTTGGGATCCGGTGCCTAGGAGGGTTAAGCATCCCCTGTCGACCGGGCACACCCGCCGTGAGACCTATGTATTCATAAGGTAGACCTAGTACACTGTAGTCAAATAAAAACAATAACCTAATACATGCCTTGAATCATTTCGGTCAAAATACGACCCAAGGATAGTCTGTATCTAAAAGAACGTCATAATAATGACCGTAGAATTTTCGAAAAAATGACTCTAAACATGAATTGTTGAATCCTTGAAACATCAAATTATTTGTCAGAAGCTTGCCTCGGTTTAAACACTGATCATATTTATACTCCTGGGGGTCATGATTTAATCAAATCTGAATGTACACTACCTGCAGACGCTTCCCTCTAAATATGGCTTTGCTATTCCTGGAGAAAAGATTTTTAAACATTTTTCTATGTTAAACGTTGATCCCCCGTTTCTGTCCCACCCTATACCCAGGGATTATGATTTTAACAAATTTCAATCTACTCTACCTGAGGATGATTCCATATAAATATGACTGATCAGGGCTTTGCTGTTCTTGAGAAGAAGATATTTCCAATATATTTTTTGTAAAACTTTGGTCTCCTATTGTGCCCCCATGCAACCCCTGGGGGTCATGAGTTGAACAATCTTGAAACTACACTATCCGAGGATACTTCTATATCAATATGACTAATAATGGCTTTGCTGTTCTTGAGAAGAAGATTTTTTAAAGATATTTCCTATATATTCCTATGTAAAACTTTGACACCCTGTTGTGGCCCCGCCCTACGCTCTGGGGTCATTTGTACAAACTTGGATCTACACTACCTGAGGATGCTTCTTTATAAATATGACTAATAACGGCTTTGCTGTTCTTGAGAAGAATATTTTAAAATATTTTCCCTATATATTCCTTTGTAGAACTTTGACCTTCTGTTGTGGCCCTGCCCCACCCCCGGGGCTCATGATTTGTACAAATTTGAATCTACACTACCCGAGGATGCTTCTTCATTAAATGACTAATAATTGCTTGGCTGTTCTTAAAAAGAAGATTTTTAAAAGACATTTCCTATATATTCCTATTTAAATATCTGATCCCATTTTGTGGCCCCTCCCTACCCCGATGGGTCATGATATGTACAAAATTGAATCTACAGTTTGTAAAGAAGCTCTCGCATAAGTTTTATTTTTTCTGGCCCAGTGGTTCTTGAGAAGAAGGATTTTAAATGATGCCTCAAAATTTTCACGAATGAATAATTATTTCCCCTTGTAAGAGGGTGTGGCACTTTCTGTGAACAAACTTGAATCCCCTTTACCCAAGAATGCTTTGTGGCAAGTTTGGTTGAAATTGGCCAAGTGGTTCTGGAGAAGAAGATGAAATTTTGAAAATTTTACGACGACAACGGCAACGACAGACAACGGACAAATTTTGATCAAAAAAGCTCTCTTGAGCCTTCGGCTCAAGTGAGCTATTAAAAACAGGTCGGCTTATAAAGGAGCACAATTAGTGCTCATTGCAATATTGTAACATATTGTTTGAAGACCTGATCTCCAAAGACTAGATAGATATTATCAATAAGAATTCCAACATCTTTCTAATATCAAATTAAGAGTGTTTTTATATATAGAATCAGAATGTTTTAACAAAGTAATTTTGTAGATGACCTAATAGACATGAGATATGGTTTATTCATGTTATTAGATTTTATAAAGCTTTATATATCATAACATTTCTACTTTTTTTTACGTTGCTACAAAAATGCAAAGATGTCTCTTAATTTTTAAATCATTAAAATCCATAAGATTTTTAATATTGCATTTGATCCAATCTGTAATACGTTTTTTTATTACATATTCCATACACAGTAAACACGCTTATAGAGAACATGCTTATAATGAATTGGAGCTTACAGTGAAGTGATTTTTATTCCCGGTGGCTTTAAAATATATTGTGAACTTAAGGGAAATAACGAATTACGTTATAACGAAGCAAATTAAACTGCCCCTAGCACTTTATAAGCGTGGTTATAGCGTGTTTTACTGTATATTGAAACATAATAAGTATTTACAAACAAAACATCAGATATATTGACTAAGAAAACCCTAGAACATTATACACAGCATATCAGCATACGTGTTCCAAAAACTTATATTGAAAAGTAAAATTTTCGTAAACTTACAAGTGGCTCTATCATGCCTTATCGAGTTTTTGTCTTGTGTGAAACTAAAGATAACCATGAAATTGCTTTCCCTATATATATAGAACTATTTGAATTATTGAAAAATAACTGGTCATGATCAAAAATTGCCACCAGACTGCTATAATTATGAAGACCTGACTCCACTCTTGAATGTTGAAAATTTCTGTCCAGAATAGTATATGTATATTTTTTTGTCATAGATTCCAAAAAGTCGACAATCATATTATGGAAATTAATGATACTTCACTTCTTTGAAGAAAAAAGTATAACAAATGGAAATTTTTTTTTTAAAAAAGTAAAATAGGAAGGTTCATATATTATTATGTAAAAACTGAAATTTACATTGGGAATTTCAAAAGACAATGAATTGATAAATATATTATTGTAAAAAAACAAATTCGTCACTTGTGAACATCATAAATATAAGTCATATTTTCTTATTTTGAGCACTGTTCTTTTTCAGAAAAGACTTAGTAATGTAACAATTGATCGTGTCCAAGGGATATTAATATGCCAATCGTTGTGGCTGTAATACCTTACTGTTAATGCATATAATTCTACAATTTACATTTTACAGTTTTTGTGGCCCTATTCACCGTGTTGTTTACAGAATTTACGAGATTGATCATTGTTTACAGAATTTACGAGATTGATCAATGTTTCCTATTTTCGCTTTTTCATTCATGTCCTTTATTTACAGCACACAGGAGCCGTTTGTTATAACTAAACTAGCAGGAGCAACCCCTCATCAAATGCCACAAGGAAAATGAACTGATACCTAGTGTGCCTGTTTTGTGATGATATAATAAATACGTAGTGGTATAGGATGGGACAACCGATATGTTTTATTTACCTATATACTCTGATAGCCCTATATTATGTATCAAAGAGGGTGAAGAAAATAATTTAAAAAGAAATCTATCAATTTTCACCTAATTTACATGTCCCTTTCTTCGGAACTTGTGAAATTTTATCATCAAATAATGTAGTAAATTCTTATTCATTTGTTTTTAATTTTGCAATCCCATAAACATGTTAACCAAAGACAAGATAAAAGATACATTGTATTTTGATTGAATTGAAGAATTTAATAGAAATGTTCTAGTTATTTGAACAGTTGAGTTTACGAATGAGATCTTTATCGAATGAAATTAATTTCCTATTCGTTTTTAATAAGTTCCCCTGCTATGGTATAACATACAGAGCAGCATAACAAAGTGCAAAAAGCGATCAGGATAAAAAGTATTATAAATTTCATTATGTACGATTTCTTATAGATTATTGTCATTAAAAACATTATTCCCATTATTATTCATGAAAAAAAAAACAACTACCTAATGTATCCCATGTGAGAGAGAGTGTAATGCGCGAACTCTTTGACTAGGTGATTGATAATCTGTATAATTAACATAAATGAACATAAACAATTCATGACTTGTCCTACTTATCATGTGTGCAATGTATATCTACCTGAAAAGTAAAATTAAAAGCAAAAAAAAAAAAAAAAAAAAAAAGAATTCCAACATTTGAAATTTTATTTTATCATCCTATTATGTTTATTATTATGTTATTTCTTACATTTTTTCCATATTTAGAGATTAATTACTTTAAAAGTATTAGAAGCATCAAGCTATTTTTCATCCAAGAATTATTTTAATGCATGATCAAACATTAATGAGTAAGTGATACTAGTTAATCAACTGTTAATCACATCGATTATTTGATTGGTAAGGTGCTAGCTTTCTGTACAGAAAGTGATGAGCTATCAGGAATTAAGACTTTAAAAATAAGAAGTTAACATTCCTTCCTTTATTATTTGGTGTTTGCAAGTTTAAGTCATGAGTCTTTCTTAACACAAACGTTATAGTACCTAGATATTGAACATTCAAAACAAAATCCTCTTTAAGTATTCTTGCTCTTCTTCTTTCAACTACAGTCCCGCCGGACATGAAATTACCGATGTTGAAAAATGACGACCTAAAACAATAATCTTAAAGCAATATGAGCTGCAACTTTGATGTCGGAAATTTTTGTTGCGATATTGCCAATAACTTTTTCAATGACATAAAAAGAACGTTTTTAAACTTCTGTCGTTCATATTTGCGAAAAAAGAACTATTTATAAACTTTGATTGAAGGGAAATTACATTATTGTCGTCCTGTACCAAAAATATAATACTATATACTTAAAAAAAAATTACTACTTTATTTTAGTCTAATTGATCATAAAGGATTAAATTACATACAGATTTACCATAACAGCACATTTTAACAGCAAAATAAAATTCTCAAAAAATGCAGTTTATATTGCTTAAAAAGGTCCTAAATACCGGATCGAGCCCGATCTTTGAATTGGCAACAGAACTTCATTTCTATTATGAATTCTGTCGAAGATTATGTCAGATTGGGCTAAATATGAATGAGAAGACCTGAACACTTTGTTAGAATGGATTACTGTGGAATCATCATTGTTCGTGGGGGACCAATGTTTGTGGATTTCGTGGGTCACACTTACCCACGAATTTACATCCCCACGAACGTTTATTTTCTAAACATATTGAATCTACCGTAAAAACTAGTAACCACGAAATAACGTCCCCACGAACAAGTAAAATTCTGCTTGCCCACGAACATTGACCCCCACGAATTAAAATGATTCCACAGTAGTTGTTTTAGAAATATATTAAAGAATCATGTTAGAAAGATAAAAGATAACATGCAAACCATATATAATTCCGTTTTCGCTAAATCGGAGTTGGAAAAAGAATTAGAAAGAACAATATGTTATGGTTCCAGCAGACATGGCCTGTATCAATATTGTGTCTGTTTGAAAAGTCCATTTATGTAACTGTCTGAAAATCTAGCTTATACTGACAGTTCACTTTCTAAGGACGAAATTCTTCAAAATCACATTTCAGTCTTTAATATTTTTAACATCCCAGTCAACCAAGGTGAGTTCGATCTACCATACGTATACTTCATTCCTAAACGTCATAAAAATCCTTTCAAACAAAGATATATTGCATGGTCCAGCAATGGCTCTACCAACCCCCTATCTTTATTCCTCACAAACATTTTAACTAAGAAAGGTTTCTTAGGTTTCTAGGAGAAATTTCAGACGTACTGTGCTACAGAATATTCTAGAAGTGGTGTAAATCAGATATGGATTTTCAAAGAAATTTAAAATCCCCAAACTATTCAAAGTATATAAAATTAGAACGTACGACTTTTCTACACTTTATATAATCATTTTTGATGATAAATTTTAAAAAAAAACTAGGCTTTTCAATTTGATGTCATAGACAACAGCTTCTTCAATAAAAATTTAAACTAGGAAAGTTTCATATCTCCTGATTGGTCATCATGTTTAAAATCACCCTAATTCTTCATATATGTATCCTGAAGTTTATATTGAAAGGACGCTGGAGTTCCTCATTGACAGCATTTATATAGTCTTTTGAGACCAGGTCTTCCAACAAACTGTTGGAATTCTGATTGAGACTAACTGTGCTCCTTTATTAGCCAACCAGTTTTTATATTCCTATGAAGCAGAATTTATTCAAAAACTTCTAGATGAGAAAAACATAGGTAGTGAACTGTTCCTTCGCCAAGCACCCGGCACTCGAAGGGTAAGTTAAGGGTCTTTCTGATAATACCTTAAAAACCGAAGACACGACAGGCGCTGGAACGATAAAGATCCCTCACTACTCAATGACCCTGAGCCGTAGGTTTCAATTTAAAGCCCTTCACTGTTATATGGTTACGTCTCAATATGAGTGAAAATTCACGAATGTGATGGGACGTAAAACAACATACAATCAATCAATCTTCATGAGAAAAAGAAAACACTTCCTGTGGCCTTTAACTCGACATTCAGATATACTGAGAACGTTTTGTCAATTCATAATAGTTAATTCCATTCATGTGTCGACTAGATGTATTCCATATGAACTCGAAATAAAAGGTACTACAGAGTCTGTCTTATCTGTTTCATACAAGGATATTTTACCGACAATGACTATATGGGCAAACTAACAATTAAATTGCATGATAAAAGAGATGATTTCAGGTTTTCCATCGTCAACTCTCTTTATTCATGTAATAATGTTCCGCTATTACCTGCATGTGGGGTTTACAACTCCCATTTTATTTGATATTCAAGAGCATTTCTGAGTACAATTATTTAAACTGAGGCAGGCTACTGACAGATTAGTTGATGTTACACGGAATTCAACAACCTCGTTTAAAGTCAATATTTTGTACATTCTTGTTCGTTATAATGATCTTGTTAGCAAATATAACCTATCACTGGGTTTTAATTTGGCTCAGGTTTTTAATCTTAATTGTTAGGCCTTTGCTTTTATACTAAATTTTTCTATGGAATATTCCATCTACCTGATCAATACTTGGGGCTCACGGCAGGTGTGACCGGTCGAAATGGATTGCTTACTCTTCCATGGCAGCTGGTCCTTCTTCTGGAATTCCGGGCTAGGGGAGGGCCGGGTTTAACAGATTTGGATTGTTTGTAGATTTTTTAGGATCGATCACTGTTCGTTATCTTCATTTTTTCATAATGAGTCCCTGAGAACCAAATTGAAAGCATTACTGAGTGCACTGGATTGAGATATAGCAGAGGTCAAACGTTGGCAATTCATATACGGTTTGTTATTATTCTATATCCAAAAATTTTAAATGGAATACAGATCTTCATGTAAATAAAATATATTTCGTGTATTATTTTATCCAAAGATTAAACTGTGAAATCACTATTTTTTAAGGGGGTGTCTTTGCTTTCGTTGTAGGAATGCGACCCACAAATCTATGCTCCCATGAAATGCTTAAATTTTAAATAGTAGTTTCATGTTTCTTCTTCAGCCAAGAATTCAAATTCCCTTGAAACAACTTTTTCTTCAGTCCACAAAAACAGACCCCTAAAAATAAGTGATTTTACAGCGCTACCTCTTACATATTTACTCCCGAGGAAAGACTATGAAGGTAGTCTTCGTTTCTTCAGAATTAGATGGCGTGCTCAGATATCATCTCGCTCAGTCTTCAGACAAGAATTAAATCTACTGTCATATAAAACTTGAAAATTCTTTCAAGCATACAGACAGATGAATTTTAAACGTTTTCTTTAAGTCAAGAGGCTACAAAGGGACAAAAAGTTTGCAATGAAAATCTTTATTTTTAACAAATGTATGGAGAGCAAAATATATTAATTCTTTACTTTTATTTTTCCCCCAGTAACTTCTTTTTGCAATTGAATCCGTTCAATTCAATATGCAAGATTACTTTGTCAACAAAACGCACATTCTTAATACTCAGTCTTTTTCAAAGTTAAAGTGTAAGAAATGTCGCAGAATGTACAAAAACAGTCAACATTCTCATATGCCATAGATAATTTTCTCTCAGTAAACAAGGTCAAAATTAGTTTTACTCGAGATACAAATGGATGGATTAACTTTTCCGAAAAGGAAAAGGTGTACTTCTGTTTCATAATTGAACATCAAGCCTCCGCTTGAGAGAGGTTACTTACTTTTATGCTTCATGTTACTGCGAAGTGTTTTCTACATCTCAAAGGAAATGCAATTAAAAAGGCTTTATGGTATATAACAAGGCCTGTAAAATATACAGTCTATTGCAAAAAGTAGTCTGTTGCGTAATGTGCAAGCAAAAGGTTGCATTTGCCATTAATTAGTCAGCGAAATAGTGTGCCATGGTCGATTTCTTTTATTAAGCAGAGTAAGCATCACTCCCACACCTGACAAAATAAAATTGTGCAAAGCCTTTTTCAAAGATTCAATAAATATCTGATTGCCTTGTTCAGACAAGTGCACCTATCTTGTTTTTAGGAAGCTCGCGGCTTTGATGACGTCAGGTCGTTTGCTGATGTTAAAAGCGTACCATGTTTACAATAACTACAAACAACTAAAAAATATATTTTGCAAATAAAATAAAAAATTAATTAAAGGTTGTGGTGGTCTGTACAAATATTTATTTAAATATAATTAAAAGTAAAGGACGTGTCAATAAATTAAAGCTTTCTTTATGTTGGAAAATGCAAAGCTAAAATGAATACTATTCTTCAAAGTAAAATACAATATTTTGTCATTCTTTGCAAATTTAATTACATGTATTATTATTATTCATTTTGGTGGAGTTTCAGAATTGACGCTCTAGAGAGGCGGAAGAGATGTCTTCATTACGTATTGAAGGGAAAGCTGAATACTGTTAATTCAGTGATAGGGACAGTCATTTCGTTCCATGAAATATGTGTATCCAAGTTCAGTGTGCTACCTTTATAGAGATTCATACATATACTTAGTTACGTTAACAAAACTTGACATTTTTTAAAATAGATTACAATAATTTTAATTTCGATTTGCAAATATAATCCAACCCAAATCAGATTTTTTTATATAGATTTATTTCAATTATCTCCGCATTGCGTGATTTATTTGAATAAAAAATCATATGAATTCTCTATGATTCATTGAAATAGTGCCATTCTGTGGGCAAACTATAGCAATTTCTAAATAAAATTATGCAATACCCTCGATCAGTAACAAATTAGCTGGCGGATTGCATGCTTTTTTAATGACACACATATTTTTAGTCGCGCAGACATTTAAGAAAATAATGCGCTAACGTAATATAACGACGTAATAAAAAAAAATATATGGTAGAAATTGAGCAAGAACACATACAATTTTTTGTATGAGTTGATTCACATTCATTGTGTTATATAAGACAAAATTTGTCTGCTTCATTTTAAAATTATGAGCATGGTTTTGAAATGCGTTTACAGGTGAAAGGTTCAATTTTACTATATATTTCAATGAAATGGCGTCATCTGTATTCACCAACATTGGTATATTTGAGATACATTTACAACATAATCACGCAGACGAATGTGAAAAAAATTCAGAAACAAAATTTTGGAACGAATGGACCCATTTGACAGATTTCAGTCCATGTTTTCAGAAAGACAGTAAACCCGCGAGCTACCTTTAACAAGCTATAATCAATCGAAGTGAACTCTGGGTAGCGAGTATATCCCCCTTGGTGTAAAATAAAATATGAAGTTACTTAATTTGGCGTTATTTGCTTTTTATCAAAGAGAAACTATGCATTGTGACGTCACGGAAATTTATCCCCGGCTTTGTAACCAATCAAAGCTCAGGTTACAAGCTACATAAGAAATAATTATCCTGATTCTAGTTATATCAAGGATTTTTGACAAGTATATCTTAAATATCTACTCATATAGCGTAACTCATAATCGCAAAGAAAATTGGAGGTCAGTGTGCATCTTATTTAGAAAAGTTACAGTTAATTTTATCTTTTTGCACTTAAATTTTGACTTTTAGGTCTATCATTTTCACCTCTGTCATATTTTACTAGATGTAATCATGGCAGAGAGTATATCTTTGTATCTATGTAATATATACAGTTCACAATCGTGACAATTTTATATTGGTTAACATATAGTAAAGTACCAAAGGGCGAACAAAACATATGACACACCTCTTCTTTGAAGATATCTTCAAAATTTTTACCAGGGCCTCATTGACAAGTCGGAAAACTATTTTCTTGTTAATAATTGCTTCCCCAAGCACGAATTGCTAGACAATTTGATTGAGTTTAAGAAGTGTCCCTAATCACTCCAGTACTAGCCCATTCAGTGGGCCACTTGAAAAACAACCAATGATTTCTGAAGAAGGCATCGTGACCTGAATCTGAAGTCCAGGTATTCTCAGTAAATAGACATGTAGTTGGAATTGTTCACCTGCTATACCCAGTCAATTTTGGGAAAGGGAACAACGCCCATCAAACGAATCCGTACACTCAAGTCCTATTTACCTTCAACTGAACCCCTGATAAAGTGATATGGTTTTAAAACATCTTGCATGTCATCATTAACATGCCTAGTGAAATCCCTATCCGAGAGAATGGAACGCAACAAAGTTCAGTAAACTTGCAAGAATCTGGAATTCCTCAAGGTTTCCCTTCTTTTTTGTCATTAATTGTTGATTAAATCCTTTAAACTACTAAGCTTTTTCAGATGGGATTCTTATTATCATTCCAACTAAGACTATTTCATAACCCAGAAGAGCTAAGGAAGTGAAGGCCACAATGTTTTATCACCAGCTAAGAGGACACCTAACTGCTCACAAACTCCTACAATGACAAAAGTTCATCACGTATGTTGCTACCTGCTACGCCAGCAAACAAAAAGTCATCTATATAGTGCACAACGGATTCCTGTCCAGACTGTACAGTATAGCTTCATTATCCACTCCAAACATGATGATTTATTTATTATTATTTTAGCCTTATTTCGGCGACCAAACATGATGAAAACTCATCAAAAAGACTACAAGACATTAAACACCCCAGGCATTTGTCAAAGAAAAAATATCATTTACTGTGAAATCACATACCTGCAGTTTTTTCGTGGGGTCAAATTTTCTCGGTTTGAAGAAAAAAGATTCGTTCGGGGGCATTTGATTTCGTGATTGGGGACGCGCTGAGTAGTTATGTATCTGACATTTTACATTTCGTGGTGGACATGAATTCGTGGGTCTCTTCATATCTTGAAAACAATGGAAATTAAACCCCCACGAAAATTAGTGATTTCACAGTATCCTAAAACAGAAAAGTTCAAAATCTGACGGGTGGACAGTAAGCAATCTAAAAGCAGACTTGAGGTCCATGTTACCAATCAAGACTCACTTACCCTATGAACTTAATAACCTAACAGCATCATCTATTGACCAGTAATTGTCTGAACTGTAAGATTGGTTAATAAATGAATTAACACTTGAATTGGCAGGATAAGATAAAGATGCCTCAACCTAGAATGAGCCATCCTTTTAGGTTCTAAGCCTGTTAGTGAAAGTCTTCGATTGGGAAGAAGTTTATAATGAAATGGGCATGCAAACTCTTTATCATGATTTTCTTTAATTTTTTTCTAGAATCTCAAGCACATTATCTCTAGCTGACTTTAAATTAGAGCCTACGATTCAACCATTGTAATTGAATTTAAGACCTACAGGAAACCCCTTTAGCACAATTTCTGATTTCTTCCTTTCATGAAAAAAATGTAAATAGGCAGCAAGAACTTCCATGTATATTGGGGGAAGGGGAACAGGGCTCTGAAGATCGATCGCGGTAAACTCGGGGAATCTGGCTGTGGACAGGTGGGGGTTGTCTTGAAGAAGGAGCCTTGTTTCTGTATGGTAAAGGGTATCTATGACCTGAAAAATAAATCCTTAGTAGTTGTTTAGTAGGAACACCATACACACAGTACTGATTGAAGTTGGCCACTACAACTCAAACACGTATGCAGATAATGGCACTGCTCCTTTTCTCAAAACTATAATTGTTAAAGTCATAGCATTTACGAAATCGGACCCCCCTCTCCCACCCCTTTGCACAGGACCAGTATCTGACGGTTCCATTGTCCAACATTTCTTTCAAGATCAACGATTCCTTACAAAGCACTGGGATTTCTTGCATTTCTTATTCGAAATTTCTCATCATAAAAGTTTCACCGTATACCTTCACACCTCTTAGCCCTGTCATACAGTGTTGATATAATTAAAAAAGCCAAAATATTTTATAAGGTATGTACGGAAGTTAATTAAGGACCTATCAAAAGAATATTTTTGATTTCGATATAACAAATTGTCGAATTTGTCGTAACGAATTTTCGTTAGATCTATAGCAATTTCTTTGAATTCGTTATAACGAATTTAATCTGTTGTAACAAATTTATTGAATTCGTTACAACGAATTCTAAACTTTGTTATAACGAATTAAATTCGTTTAAACGAATTCTAAAATTTGTTATAACGAATTAAATTCGTTTAATCAAATTCAAAAATCGGGGCTTGTTGAAAAAAATATATGAATTAGATATAACGATTTTTTCGAATTCGTTTTAACGAATTTAATTTGATATAACAAATTAAGGAATTCGTTTTAACGAATTTAATTCGTTTTAACTAGTTTTAGAATTCCTTATAACAAATTTAATTCGTTATAACGAACTCAACAAATTTATAATAACAGATTGAATTCGTTATAACGAATTCAAAGAAATTGTTATAACGAATTAAATTCGTTATTATTTATTCGACAATTCGTTATATCGAATTCAAAAATATTTTTGATAGGTCCTAAATGGGCTTCCGTAGGTATGCAATAACATATATTGAGGAGAAATTCAACTGCTGCACATTTGTAATCTTTACTGTAGCCTGTTTGGGTTCAATTACTCATCAGGCACTGTTTGGGTTTGTTAATCATCCATCAGGACCGGATTAGATAGTTATTGACTTAAATTGAATGTACTGTCCCTTAACATTTTTTTAATTGACTGATTCTGAAACATTTGCCCCCAAACTACCAGATATACTGACAATTTCATTACCTGCTGTATCACCACGATCAGAACGCTCAAGACTGACCTTTGCTGCATTGCTGGAGGGGGTTGTTATACTTGAAGTAAACGTATCCATGCATGCTGAAGTACTTGCTGAAATAGCAAAATTTTCATCTTATACAGGAACAGAGTTGTCGGGTCTTGAAAACTGCCAAGATGCGACACTGCTACCCCAATGCCGACCATTTATTTGATGCTGGTTGGTCTGCAGGTTGACGCTTGGCAGCAGGTTTTATACAGGTTTTTCCCCTTGGCATAAATGACTCTTAGTCTGATTTAGTCTGACTTAATCTGAAACTACTTTAATGTGTTTATCAAAAGCAATTACTTAGACTTTTTATTCAAAATAAGTATTGATTTTCATCGATAATTTAAAAGAAATACTGCAATTAGGTGCGAATAAAAATTATATATAAGCGAATAAAAATTATATATATATATATATATATATATATATATATATATATATATATATATATATATATATATATATATATATATATATATATATATATATATATATATATATATTCAGTGAATTAATTTAATAATTTCGCTATTATAAATATCTTTCTATTAAACCTAAATACTGAAATACAGAATATTCAGTTCGATCAACATTTAGTGTCTATTAAATATACGTAGGAGAAATGTCAATTAACTTCCGATAATAGATTAGTTTGCAGGGAGTGTATAAGATTACGTGCGTAATTGATAGGTCCACAATTGCTGCACCGCCATTGTAGCAGCGAAAGTAAGTTCTTTTCTTAAGTATGTTTTTCAAATATTTCCTTAAGTTATATTTTATTGATTATGAGAAGATTTTACTGCTTGTGTCAAGAGTAATTAATGAAATTACTTTTTGTTTTTCTTTTCTTTTTTTAAATATTGCTGATCTAGATTTATGAAAAAAGATGAAGATAACGCACAATGATCGATTTCAAAAAAAAAAAATAATCTAAAAACAATCAAATTCTGTGAACAGTGCTTAAAACATAGACCCCCGGAAATTCCAGAGGTGGGATCAGGTGCATAATAGGAGTAAGCATCTGAAATTATTGATTAGTGAATATATAGTAATATTGTATATTGTTGATTGTGCCGGTTATTATAAGCAGTTTTATATGTTTTAATCTTCGTATTCTGTATTAAACTTTTCCGTTTTTCTTTTCTTGATTTGCACCAAGGAGAGGAATTAAATCTTTCCTCAATGGTTTCCACTAAATTTTCCTACATTGCAGTTTTTGTGCTTCTATCATTCAGCTTGAAAGATTCATCGTCTCAAGGTAATATGCATTTTAGATTCTTTTTGAACATTCATTCGTATATTCAATGTGTTTGACATTAAAGAAATTTTTTCAGACTTTCTAAACAAATGCATTTTTTTTTTACAATTGGAGGTAGACAGTTTTACACAAAGGTTAAGGAAAATGCGTTGTTAAATAAAATGGCATTTAATGAGCTAACTTCCCTTTGAATTATAATGAATTTGATGTCCTAGAAAAAGCAACATAATGGAGCCTAAATGCTTTTAAGAAGGAAACTTCATAGAAAGAATACTTGTGCCAAGGCGCTTGAGGGGCAGTGAGGGAGGGGGGAATGAAGCCACTGAGCGCCTATATTTAGGAAAAAACGTCTCTCTAGATCTTCATATTAAATAGTTCAATCAGTTTATCGTTATTTTCCTTGGGTGTTCACGTGAGACTTTTGATAATTGAAGTAACCACTAATAATCATTGTATATAATATAATACAGCATTAAAAGATGACTAAATTAACATCCATAAATGATATTGCAGCATTTATAACCAGTAGCTACGTTAAGCCATTGAGAGATATTGGTTGGAAACACATCTTACTCAATTAAAACAAGTTATGAAATATCAATTCAAATTACAAAGTAATATTTTTTTCGAATATATTTTATAAGCAAGTTTTGCACCATTTATAATACAAAAAAATTAGTTTCTCAAATTAAGAAGAAATTTTCTGTCGAATTATTAAACATGTATCAAGAAAACAAAACATTTATAAATTTTGAACAAAAAATTAATTTAAATAAGATTCAATTTTTTTAGTATATGTTTACATTTATTACTTCTGTTATATTAAATCTTGTATTTAAGGACAGATGATAGGTTCCTCAATAATATATAATTTTTTCTATGATTTTGTCTTTGAAGTATTGCTACTTTAACATGTTTACTCACAAAAAATTGAGGTACCTTACCAGGCATTTGTGTAAGATATCAGAGGATGATGTTTCCTATAAAATCCTTTTGGAAAAAACTTAATTAGCCAATAACACATTTTTAAGTGTTTCAATTTTTTAAAGACAATTAGAAACCAGTTAAAAAATCAGAAGGTAATTAAAATTTTGAATATTTTCCACACAATACGAAGATATACGAAACAGATATTTCAGGAACGTATCGCCTGACCTTAATGTTATTTTACTACTGCAATACCTGTAAAGACTATGGTTAATTCGCTGATTTTACTACTTCGTATATATGTAAATCTTACGCAATATTTCAAAATCAAGTCTCACTCTCTAAAATAGATGAACAATGTGATAAACATAATTTTTTTTTCAAATTCAAAATTCTGTCAAAGGTAGCAAAAGAATGTGATGATGCTAAAATTGCTCATTTTCACTTGACTATTCTTGATAATGAAATCATTTTTCCGAAATATTTTACAGCGATCTATTTCTCGGATTTGTATTTGGAAGGTGACAGGAGTTTATCCCAAATATGGCTGATATTAAGTCGAGTGACCAAAAGGTACAGTAGTCAGTATTTTAACAATTAATTTATTTTTCAGTATTGTATCCATTATAAAGAATTGGCCTCGAGTTTGAAACGTCCACATTTTGGTACTAGTATTTGGAATTCTTTTTTTTCTAATTAAATCATGTCAAAACGCTTTTGTAATACTAAAATGTACAAACAAAATATGAAATCAAATTTATATGAGGATCATTTCGTAATTTATGTTCCAATTTCCATTTCCAGACATTCGATTCCGCTGTTTGTCAAACTTGTACAAGAACATGATGTGGGTGATGAAGATTTGGTCTTTGATGAGGATGATGAAATTTAATGAGATATTTATATTACAAACACTTGCTACGATGCAGGGTGTTTAATTACAATGATCATATAATTTGTTTTTATCTCGTTTAAGACTTTTTTGGCTTACTATTTCAAATAATTTCAAAATAAGAATTAAATATTTACACTTTGTTCAATAAATTGCCTACGATTAAGTGTTGTTAAATTAAAACAACAATTTATTTACAAATCATTGCTTTATCGTAATAGTAACAAATTTAATCCTGGGTATTTTCCCTCATCAAACTAATATAATATATAATTATAATATCAAACTAATATTTAAAATAAATATAAAATAAACCCTATATATATCAAGTGCTACGTCTTATCACTGATAAGCCCAGAACTTTTAAGCAACTTAATATCATCAAAAAAGAAAGAAAACCTCACAAATTCATGAACATATCGTGTTGTGTGCTTTGATCTGGGCACCTTCCATTTAGAAATACAAGAACCGATATCAACTTGTATATATTACAACTGTCTTTACCATAAACGGACCTGGGCACAGATTTGAAGTTATAGTATACTTACTTATACGTTGCTAGAGCATTTCACACAAAAATATTATAAAAGTGTGTTTAGAAATTTCTTTTACTGGAAATTATTTAAACTACGAATTTCGGTACGTGTTTGATTGACACAGCTCCTTACATTTAATAATAAATTTTATCCTTAATATTTAAGAATAGTGGAAAAACTAATGAAAACTATTAGAATTATAATTCAGAAATCTGAGTAGAGAGATGAGAAAGCAAAACCAACTCACCAGTATTATCAGTCCGTGCTCAGTGATGTGTGCAGAGTAATCAAATTGAACACATTTCGTATAATGTAAATATTAACAATAATATAGATCGTGCCCATGTTTACAAACACAGTTGTTTGACACCAGCTTACACCCATACCTCCCTTTCTAAGGAGGAAATTCTTCAAAGTCATATGTCCATTTTAGATATTTTTAATATTCCCAACAATCAAAATGAATTTGAATTACAATACCTTTACTGGATTCTGAACCTTTATAAAAATCCTTACAAACAAAGATACATAGCAGGTTCCAGTAAATGTTCTACCAAGCCTCTTTCTTTACTCCTCACTAAAATATTTACTGTAATGAAGGAGAAACTTCAGGAGTACTGTACAACAGTATATTCGAGAAGTGGTGTAAATCAGATGTGGATACTTAAAAACTCCGAAGAACTTTTGGAAAATGTGAAATCACAAAAGTTTGCTAAAATCAATAATATCAAAACGCACGACTTTCAACACTTTATACAACCATTCCCCACGATAAATTGAAGTCCAGGCTTTTTGACGTCATTGACAGCCGCTTTTTCAATAAAAATGGAACTCGTAAATCTACTTACTTTGTCACATTTACAAAATTATTTTGTTAAAAAGCACTCTGATTGTACTCACAAGTACTCTGAAGTTGATATTAAAGAGATGCTTGAGTTTCTGATTGACAACATCTATGCAGTTTTTAGAGAGCAGGTCTTCCAACAATCTGTTGGAATTCCCATGGGTAGCAATTGCATCCCCTAATTAGCAGACCTGTTTTTGTATCAATATGAAGCAGAATTTATTCAAAAAATTTATTCAAGAAAATACTTGCACTGGTGTGGCCTTCAACTCGACATTTCGATATATCGACGACGTATTATCAATTAACAATAGTTACTTTCATTCATATGTTGACTCGATATATCCCAGTGAGCTTGAAATAAAAGATACCACAGATTCTGACACATCTGTTTCATATTTAGATATTTTACTAGAAAAAGACGTTAATGGTAACCTAACAACAAAACTTTCTGATAACTTTTCAATCGTCAAATTTCCTTACTTATGCAACAATATACCCTTATCACCTGCATATGGGGCTTATGTCTCTCAGTTGATTTGATACACAAGAGTATGCTCTACGTATGAACAATTTCTAAAACGAGGCAAGCTATTGACACACAAGTAGATGAAACAAGGATATCAACATGCTGACCTTGTCAGCACATACAGCCTATCATTGAGTCAAATGCTGACTGACGTTTTTCATACTAATTGGTAGGCCATTATTTATACACTGAACTTTCTACAGATTTTTCCGGTTTTTTTTTCCAATCCTGACAAGGAGAACAAGGCGGATGTGATCCCACCTCTACATTTTGAGGTCCGTGTTTGCTCTGCTCTAAATTTGTATCGTTTCACTCGACTTTCGAGATGGAATACTGTTCGTTATCTTCATATTTCATTTTAAAAAATGCTAAAGAAAGAAAACATGCTTTAGACAGAATTTTCTGCATTTTATTGCATCAATAATGTTTATAAATATGAGTATCACATTCTGCATCCAAGGCTGAACGGCTCTCCAACTCTTCCGGAATGTAAATAAACCTGAAGTTAAGAATTCTTCAATTAATTTTTTCGCTCTGTACAAAACTCTCAAGGATCCCCATTCTACTCATTCATATTTTCCTTAACGCTTATGATTTTCAAAAGAAATCTAATTTATAATTAAAATGCTCACAATTTTAACCAACCTTGCGACAAAAAATTTGACAGCAATGGCCTGATAACTAGATTTTTTGTTTAAGGAATAATTGTCATTTATCCCCTTTAGAGATAATAATCTCGCTTATAAGAGTATCAGTGAACTTTAAAAAACATAAAAATACATGTAGTTCTTTAACGTTAAAATAAGAGGCCTATGGGCCACAACCCTCATCTGAGTCAAACATGGCTCTTTTGTTCTTCATCAGCAGATTTTTTCTATTATATATTCCTATGTAAAACTTTGATCACCCATTGTGGCTCCAACGTATCACCTGGGTCATGATTTGACCAAATTTGAATCTACACTATCTGAGGATGCTTCCATATCAATATGACTAATCATGGTTTCGCTGTACTTAAGAAGAGATGTTTTTCATATATATTCCTATGTAAAACTTTGGTCGCACATTGTAGCCCTATTCTACTCAGAGGGGTTATATTTGAACTTGAATCTACATTATCTCAGGATGCTGTAGTTGAGAAGATTTTTAAAGATTTTTTCCTATCTATTCCTATTTAAAACTTTGATCCCCCATTGTGGTCCCACCGTATCCCTGGGGTCATGATTTAGAAAAATATAAGTCTACACGACCTGAGGATGCTTCCATATCATTATGACCAATCATGGCTTTGCTGTTTTTGAGAAGAAAATTTCATAATTATATATATTCATACGTAAAAGTTCGACCCTCCACTGTGGCTTCACCCAATCCACGGGGTCATGGTCTGAACAAAAGTGAATCTACAGTACCCGAGGATGCTCCCCTATCAATATGCCCAATCATGGCTTTGCACTTCTTGAGAAAAAGACTTTTAAAGATTGTTTTGTCCTTTATGTATCTATGTAAAACTTTGATCCCACATTGTGATCCCAACCTACCCCCAATTGTCATGATTTGAATGAACTTGAATCTACACTACCTGAGGATTCTTTCATATCAATATGACTTATCATGGCATTGCTGTTCTTGAGAAGAAGATTTTTGCTATATATTCATATGTAAAACTTTGATCCTCCATTGTGGCCCCACTCAACCCTCAGGGGTAATGATTTAAACAAATTTGAATATGAAGTTGTTCTTGAGAAGAAAATTTTTCAAAAATACCACAAAATTTTCACTAATCCTTAATTGTCTCTCCTTAAAGGAGGGCGTGGCCCTACATTTGAACAAACTTGAATCCTCTTTACCCAAGGATGCTTTGTGGCAAGTTTAGGTGATATTGGCCCAGTGGTTCTTCAGAAGAAGTCAAAAATGTGAAAAGTCACAGACGGATGGGCGGACAGATGGACGAAAAAATGTGATTAGAAAAGCTTATTGAGCTGTCAGCTCAAATGAGCTAAAAAAGATTAAAAGAAAAAATATAAAATGCATCTATCTACTGGCTGTGAGTGGAATAGCTCTTTTATCAAACCGGCCGAGTGGAATACTTCCTTACAAGGGTTTATTGAAAGGACTATCCCACTCAAATCCAATGGATAAGAGTTTTATTATACTGATGTATATTATGAATTCTGAGTGTTGGATAGAACAATTTATACCCCGGGTATAGCTTCGAGGAACTCTTCAGTGTTGGAGGAGGATCTCTTCAGTGTTGGAGAAATCAAAGGAAATCAAAATTTGCGTCAAAAAATGAACGAAAATTTTCGAAGGGATGGATAGTACAACTTGTACCCCGGGTATAGCTTTGCTGTAGAAGAATTTTTTCAGACTCTAAAAAATTATCTTCTTAACTTTATATATGAAACATTTTAACAGAATTATAGTAAATTTAACTATCGCCAGGTTAAGATCTATTTTGCTTAAACAGATTAGAGTAGATTTCACTTACCAGGTAACAATTCATATCATGCAGATTAAATTTCACTTACCTGACAACAATTCATATCAGGTAGATTGAATTTTACTTACCTGGTAACAATTCACACCAGGTAGGTATATTAAATTTCGCACTTACCAGGTAACAATCCATATAAGGTAGCTTAAATTTCACTTACCAGATAACAATTACAGGTGCTACCTCCCGCTGAAATTGAAATTGATAACATATCATACATTACACTAACCTTTTTTTGGAGTGGGTGGGTGGATATTCATGTAAAGTTAGATGACAAAACTATTTCATGTTGGATTTCGTTATAAAAAAGATAAGTGGAATATTTAATAAAAACGTTTTACTTATAATAAAGAATCATAAATCACAAAAGAAGCTGTCTATTGTAAAAGAAATAAACAAGAGAAAGAGTTAACCGAATACATACTATTGAGATATATTTAGACCGTATCCAAGTTTATCGCTGTGTCTAGAAGCCATATAGTCCATTAGTAACAAATCCGCCATAATATTTCTAGGCTTTCGGCTGAAATGTAAAAATAAACCTCTGTCCAATCCGGAGTCTTAATTTTATGTCCTTCTGTCTGTTAATACAATTTAAATTTTTATGACATTGTTGAGGATCAAATTTTATTAACAGATATAAGAAGAATATAACGAATAACAAGAAGGATACTAGATATGATATTTTACACATATATACATTTTTGGGAAAGCATTTTCACAAGAAAAGTATTTTTTATGACATTGTGACCTTAATCTTAACTTTGATCTCATAGATCCTGAATATGTACACTATGTAGTTAATCATTTATGTTTAGCGGCTTTTTTATTCAATATTTCGCGGATACTTCTTGCTTAGAGAAACTTATGAAACTTGAAATTTCCTATATATGTCTCTTGGATCTTTTGATTTAATGATTCAGTTTATCCCACATTGGGTCATTTCTGTTTATTAACATTTGCATTAGGTTTGAAAATAGAAAAAAAACATAGGTTATACAAAATTGCATTTTTTCTATTAATATTGATTACCTTCTGATCAAATTGGTTTCCTGGCTCATTGCAGCAATTTCCAAAAGGAAACTTGATAAGAACACAAAAAGGGCCAGAGTTAATGCGATATTTTTACACTGGAACATAGTGCTTGCCTGAAAAATAAGTAATATTTCGGTAATGAAATTTGAAGAGTTTGAAATGCAATCAAGCTCAGAATCCAAAAACAGGAGGCCCACAACGCTCACCTGATTCACAGGTCCTGCTGTTCTACGGCAGCAGATTTTTCCCAATATACTCCATTAAAAAACCCTCACTTCCCCGGGGGTCACGATTTGAACAAACTTGAATCTACACTATCTTTGGGTGTTTCCTTATAAATATGTAGAAAATGGTTTTGCTGTTCTAAAGAAGAAGACGTTTTTCCATATATTCCTAGATCGCCGAATGTTGCCTCGATCTGGGCTTTGAATCTAAACTACCTGAGGTTACTTCCAAATAAATATAATTAATCATGGTATTCCTGTTCCTCAGAATTTTTTTTCTCCCTATATATCCCTATTTTAAACTTTGATCGCCTAATGTGGCCTCACCCTAGCCCCGGACGGGGGAGGGGGTCATAATTTGGACTTGAAAATAAACTGAGGATGCATCCTTATAAATATGATTAATTATGGTGTTGCTGTTCTTGAGAAGAAGATTTTTCAGGATTGTTTCCTGTACATTCCTATGTAAAACTTTTCTCGCCCATTGTGGCCCCGCATTAGCCTCGGAGGTCATTTAAATGAAATCTTTTCCTTGAAAAAGGGCGTGGCACTTCATGGAAACAAACTTTAATCTTCTTCACCCAAAGATGTGGCAAGTTTGGTTGAAAAAATGGCCAAGTGGTTCTGGAGAGGAAGTCAAAGGTTCCTAAACAACCCCCTTTTTATTTTCAATATTGCATTTACTGATCCAAATTCTTAGAAAATACCAGACTGCTCTAGAGGGCATAACTGACCAATCCAGTTTCTGCTGAATATGGCTTTAAATCGTCCATAAACGTCATGTCATGTACAACAATGACCATACATTTTAAATTGCATCAGTTTAGCTAAACTAAGAACATAATACAGTAAGGAAAATGATCAAGGTATTAAAAAAGTTACTGTGAAAGAGCCATTTTCTTAAATGGCCCCTCAAATCCCTCATTCAATTTTCGTTTTTTTTTTTTGTTTTTTTTTTTTCAAAATCTTTTTTTTTTTTTTGGCTGAAAATAGATTGGAAATAGACGTCCTCGGTAGTCTGAATTATACCGTCCCTCTCCCAAATATTGGAAAGAAAATGAAGTGCTTGGATACTTTTTTTTAAAATGGTCAGTAACCTTCCTTTTCAAATGTTTATAACTCGATCTCTCAGGTACGTAAGTGATGCAGTGATAAAAGTGTTATATTTTTTTCTTTTGATTGATTTGAGGACAAAATCAATTAGCCTATCATTTTTATTTATTAAATTTTTTGACTCGAAAAAAAAAAAAAAAATTGTAATTTCTTTCGTTTTTTTTTGCATCTTCATTATGTTTGTTTTAACAATGCTCAAACAATGATTAAACTTAGTAGCTATACCTTTTATATTGAATTAGAAAAAAAATGTTCTTAAATGGCGTATTTATGATCACAGGTATTAAGATGATTATCAAGTATTATTAAATGAGTATGAAGATTAAGATGAAGGGTAGATGTGCTTAGATTGCTGTCATGGGAATAAAATAATTATCAAGTTCTTTATACTGGTACTCAACTTTCCTTTTCGCCACTGAAGTCCATCTTCTATTTGATGATTTGATTAAATTATCTTGATACTTAAGAATGATATCTTAATTAATAATAAGCAAAGAAAAAAAATAAAGAAAATAGGCAACATACTTACGTTACTCCTTCTGAATCCGATCTGAAAAATGTTGAGAACAAAATCATATTTATACAATACAGTAAAGCCTTATATGTTTGGAAGCAACAGGGGTACTTCCGCAGTAGATGTGTAATAATATGTCTCATTGCTCATTTGTCTGGGAAATAAGTAATTTTGACATGCCACTGGTCAAAGCAATCGTAAATTACACTGGATATTTCGTTATATTATTACATTTTTTGTCCACGAAATTGCAAAAAATATGAATGAGTATCTTTCGATATTAAATTTAGTACATATGATACTACTACCTCAGGGTTGTTTCATTTTAGATTGCTCCACTCCCCCACGCTCTACCTCTTATGAAACAAATACTCAAACCCTTTACAGGAAATTGTTGTTTTCGTAAATAATTATTTACAACAATAAATTTTCCTTTATCAAATGCCAAACGGGTAGGGACTGAACACTTCGTGTGCAATATTGTAGATAGTTGTTCAGAAATATTCTCTTGCAAAAAACTTATGATCCTCAAAGAATAAATCACATTTAAGTTCACTGAAGTAAAAAAAGTCAAGACACTACTTTGCCAAATTAAATATATTTGCAACATCCTAGGTTCTGATTTCATATCAACAAATGGGATAATATTTTAAAAGTAAATTTGTTCCAATTATGTGGAAGTTCAGTATACGTGCAATATCTTTCTTGTAGATTTAAATAATAAGTAAGAATACATGACCAGTTATAAGTACTGAAAAATAAGCATGACGGTTAAAGAATGTATGAATTAACTGATATCAAAAACTTAAGTTTCTAAACACGATGTATGAACGCTTCTAAAAATTCAATATGAAAACAAGATAATAAAAACAAACCTGGAGATAGTTAGCGACAGTTATATTGAATGTCAATTAAAAACATCAAATTTACAATTTTACAAATGATTCTTCATATATAATGCACACATTTTGAGATAAATCAACCAAGTAGGTGTAAGTACAATGTCCAATGATTTCAACTAAAAAATCAAGCTTATCTTCTAGAATATTTTTTTTTCATGTTCTGTCTGTGTGTGTGTTTCTCATCATAATGATTTATGTAAACATATTTGCTTTATTCATTACCCCAATTTAAAACGCTTCCCCATGACAAAAATAAATAAAATAGGCCAGGTGCAAATACACTGTTGATATTTTCCCCCAGAAAATAATGACAAGTTGCTGTAATACATGGACAACAGGCATGTGTTTCTGACAAAAAAATCTGTTATATATGTGACGTAAATAAAATTCTTTTATCTTGAATCTTGTAATTTTTCAATATAATTTAACGTAATGAAAAAGGTGAAAATAACGAAGTGATCGATCAAAAAAAAAAATCTATAAAACAATTCAATTCTGTAAAAAGTGCATTAAATACGGACCCTTGGAAATTCCAGAGATAGGATCAGGTGCCTAGGAGGAGTAAGCATTCTCTGTTGACCGGTCACACCCGCCGTGAGCCCTATGTATTGATCTGGTAGACGGAACATTATGTAGTCAAATTCAGTATAAAAACAAAGGCCTGACAATTGGTGTGAAAAAAGTCAGTCAAAATACGACCCATTCAGATATATCTGAATGTCGAGTTGAAGGCCACAAAAAGTGTTTTCTTCTTTTGTAGAAGTTTTTAAATAAATTCTGATTCATAGGAATATAAAAACAGGTCGTTTAATAAAGAAGCACAATTAGTGCCCTTCGGAATTCCAACAGTTAGTTGGAAGACCTGGTCTCCGAAGACTACATAAATGTTGTCAAAGAGGAATGCCAGCACCCACTATTGTGAGGAATGGTTGTATAAAGTGTAGAAAACTCGTACGTTCTGATGTTACTGACTTTTGAAAAATATAATTACTGAAACTGTAATATATAAAACTGGTTATCAATTAAACTTGATCAAGGCATCTGATACAGCAGCGTTGTTCTCCTTGCCTTTACAGGGAAAATATTTCTTTTCCGCCGAAGACAGCAAATGATACCAGGCTCATAGGAACGGGGAGGGAATGATGATTTTGCCAGTTAAGACTTACTTTATAAAAAGAAAGCCAATCTACAGTACTAGTTGTGTCCCCTCAATAGTTTTGCCAGTAAAAACTAAAGAATTGAAATGTAAGCTAATTTAACAGTCGTACCCCTTCATGAGACGTTAAATGACCTTTCTTTTTTGCTTATCAAGAATTTCAGTTATCCCCCTACTGAAATGCCTCCTACGAGTCGTGTTGCACAAAGCTGATACCGGAAGTCTTATCTTTTAAAGCCTGATCTTCGAATTGAATTAAAGCTGTGAAGCCAGATGAAATTTTCCTTGTTTGAAATGCTTGCACCAAAGAAGCCAGGATCTTAATTTGTAAATATTATTTTACCATCTATATACATAACAATAGAATGATACTTTTTATTTACAATTAAGAGTCGAGTAAATGAGCGAAGACGTTGATTTTGGATTCCCAAAAAACAAATAAATACAATGTACAGAATATTAGTGTTTTCAATGTTGGGCAAGTTCTTCTTCGAGGAGTGCGAATTTTCCTAAGGGCAAATTGTCCTAGAAGCGAACTGTATCGCATTCTGGGGCATGTGCATTCTTTTTTCTCCATAGCATCCGGTTTAACCTCACTTATATATATTTTCAGCGTGGACCTCAAGGTCCTCGCTAAGAGAAAAACAATATTAATAATTTTTTAATCAATTAATATTTATTTCACATCACAGATTCTTTCTTCATGCAATATTTAGACAATTACAGAAAAGTGTGAATTTCAATCAATGTCTAGTTGATATATTTCACACATCTTCTTTTTATTAACATTTTTAATAATGAATTGCAGCAAAAATATGTGTAAACACCTGTAATGACTAACTTAAGTTAAAATTTTTTTACCCCCTTAACAGGTGTAGGAAAGAGAACGTATTTTCACATATATCTTTATTTCCGGTGCACAATATACTGGGAACTTTTTTATTGACAGGTTGAAAGTTTGACAATTTGAATAACGAACTTTGACACTTGAAACTTTTAAAAGTCAACAAGTATTTTTTTTTTAATCTGATTGGAAATTTGACGAATACAAACACTGATAATTATTAGTCTTACGTTAATTTCTTTTGTTTCCAGGTGGTCAACTTTTCCACTTTACGGTATTTCAAAAAGAATTTTTCAAATTCAATGAAGCTGTTCCCTTTAAAAGGGCGTCCTGGTGATCGAAATATAGTAGATGAGGTCTTACAGTGAATCATTAAAGATATGCTGATGCTTAAATTTATTTTCAAAGAAAGGTAAAGATGAATAGGAAATAAAGAAGGAAATCGAATTCCTATTGCGAGTATGAAACATCCCTGGTGAAATGAATGCAATTCAGAAACCATTTTATTGTGTTAGGACAACAAAAGAAACTTTTTAAATCACCCTTTTTTCAGGGTGTTTTTTCAATAGATTTTTACTCACTAATTACGAAAATCTTTTGATATATCTCTTTTTTTCCCAATGAAAATGGCATGATTTGAATCCATTTTCAATTTGCTCCGAAATATAAGATTAAAAATGTTAAATTAATTGTCAAATTAAATGATATCGTTCAGGAATCTGGATGAATTAGACTATCTAAAATGGAAATACAGTACTGACCTTTGATTATAGTACAGGGTAGAAAGTCCTGTTAGCTATTAATGTATATTTGCCGTTTCTTTGATTGTTTGATCTACGAATTTCAAGTTCAAGTCTAATATGAATCAATGATCATGAATTAACAACATGCTAGGGAAATTATATTGAGACAAATCAGAGAAACCAGAGAATTAATCTAAGGAAAGAAACACTGTTATATATTTATTATTCATTGCATGTTATTTCATCAAGTTACATGTACCTCGAACATGAACTCCTGAAATCCTTAATTTGATTGAATTTGACTAAAAGGTTCAATTTATTGGCAAAGACCCGAGTTTTTGGGAAGACACAGACTTTTTCTATTCTGGTGGCAATTTCTCAAATATTGACTTAAGTTTTTTTTTATATCACGAAAATTAAGCCTTATTTAGGTTAATATTAAGGATATGCAATTACTTTTATCGCTTAAGATGGAAAACACTATGTACTGTGAGCGAAATATTATCTCGTTCACATAACTATCTAATTTGCACGAGTTTTTTTTTGCGTCTTATATCTATCTATCTATCTATCTATCTATCTATCTATCTTTCTCTCTGTCTCTCTGTCTCTCTCTGTCTCTCTGTCTCTCTTTATATATATATATATATATATATATATATATATATATATATATATATATATATATATATATATATATATATATATATATATATATATATATATATATATATATAAATATAAATATAGCTCAAAACACTTTTTAACCTAACTTAACTTTATGAACATATTAAATTACATTTTGGAAATACATTACTTCTAAACTAAGACTTCAACAAAAGATTTGATGAATTTTTTAAACGAATCATAGTTTTTGCATTCATGATTTAGCTTCTAGTATTTAGTTTCTCGCTCTTATTCCATTATATATACATCGTTAACACTGCTAGGTATGCTATGAATTAAGTTTACACAGAAAAGTTTTGGAACTGAGTAGCATTTCTCTCTGGGTGTCCTACAAGTATCTATTTTAGTGGTTGGCATGTTTTGACCATGTATGTTCTTTAATTGGCCAAAAATGTTTAAACTGGGTTTGAATCGGTAACGTTTCCCGATCACAGACGCGTACAAACTTCATTTAGTTTGAGAAAGATCGTGTACTAAGAAGGAGATACTTAAAGCTTTCAGTATTAAGTATTTCTCAGAAATAGGTTTGTACCTAGTTATTAGTGTTAGAAATTTTGACTTGGTGATTTGTATTATCACCGTTTCATAACTCAAAAATTAAACACACGGAAGAACCTTTCTCAAATAATATCAGCAATTTGATAAATATGTGGAAGAAACTCGAGCGAGAATTGTTCTCAATGCCGAAAAAGTTCTATAAAAACCTAATTCATAGCATGCCTGGTTCCATTAAAGCTGTTATTCGTGTAAATTGGGTAACAACTACTTATTAGAAGGTAGAGAATCAAACAAACATATGAAAAAATCTCATAAAATTCAAACCATATTTCTTTTTTTTCTTTTCATCTTTGTTAAGAAGGTATTCATGTTTTTATTCAAAATGTTCATTTAATTTGTTCAAAAGAGCATGTTAGGTCAAAAGTTTTTGGAGCTGTTATACTGTTCAAACTAAATACATTCTCATATTTGCATGTTATTATGTCGTATGTGCAAGATATTTTCCCATCCGAGTTGGATATTACCTTGCTAGCAAGACGTCATCTGGCTCCGGGGTCATAAAACTTAGATGAGCTCACTTTTGATCCCAGTCTCACTTTTCCACCAATAATTCCTTTTGTAAAAGTGAGACTGAGATCAAAGGTGAGCTCGTCTAAGTTTTATGACCCTGGAACCTGGTTGTACGAGAAAATATGTTATTCTAGACGGGTATGTTTAGTCTGCACCCACCAGATATTCTGACTTGCATATACACTGTACTTTGTCGTCATAGTAAGCTATCTGACGTGAAATTTAGCGATAACGATTTCTTAATATTTATACTTAGAATATGTCACTCGTGATATCAGTAATATCAAGGATTTTTTTAGAAGTATATCTTAGATATCTACTTATATGGCAGGACTCAAATCGCAAAGAAAATTGGGGATCAGTGTACATGTTACTGAGCTAGGGTACAATTAACTTGACCTTTTTGAACTTTAAATTGTAACCCTTAAGGTTAATCACTTTAACATTTATCATATGTTACCAAAAGTAATCATTGCAATAAATATAATCTTATTTCATGTAAAATAGTTTAAATAATATTATTGCACTAAAAAATATCATATCTAGGGTATCGTATCAAAATCTAAACTGGCAATAAAATATTTTCTTGTATCAAGCTTTTCATGACTTTAGTACTGATCGGTTGAAAGAAATACATGGAGCTAACGAACAGTATTCAAGCTCAAAAGTCCATTAAACAATACAAATTTTGAAGCAGAGCAAACACGGACCTCTAAAATATTACAGATGGGATCAGGTGCCATGGAGGAGTGAGCATCCCCTGCCGACCGGTCACACCCGCCGTGTGCTCTTGTCATGATCGGGAAATAACTGGAAAATCCATCAACAATTCAGTGTGTAAATAATGACCTAACGATAAGTATGAAAAACGTAAGTCAGCATTTGACTCAGTGATGAAATATATGGAGATAACGAACAATATTCAAGCTCAAAAGTTCATTAAACATTACAAAAGAGGTGCAGAGCAAACACGGACCTCCAAAACATCAGAGGTGGGATCAGGTGAATGGAGGAGTGATCATCCCCTGCCGACCGGTCACACCTGCCGTGTGCTCCTTGTCATGATCGGGACATAACGGAAAAATCCGTCTACAATTCAGTGTGTAAATAATGGCCTAACAATTAGTATGAAAAACGTCAGTCAGCATTTGACTCAATGGTAAATTGTTTTTGCTGACAAGGTCATTGTAGCGACCATAGAACTTACGAAATTATGACTTTAAACAAGACTGCTGATATTCTTGTTTCATCAACTTGTTTGTCAATAATTTACCTCGTTTTAGAAATTGTACATACTTAGAGCATGCTTTTGCGTATCGAATCAACTGAGAGATATAAACCCCGTATGCAGGTGATGAAGGTATATTGCTGCATAAGTAAGGGAAGTTGATGATTGAAAAATTAAACTCATCACGTTTATCGTAAATCTTTGTTGTTAGATTACCATTAACGTCTTTTTCAAGTTAAATATCCAAATATGAAACAGATGTGTCAGACTCTGTAGTTATTTCAAGCTCACCGGGATATATCGTATCGACATGAGAATGGAAATAACAATTGTTAATTGACAATATGTCGTCGATATATCTAAATGTCGAGTTGAAATATCCAAATATGAAACAGATGTGTCAGACGCTGTGGTATCTCTTATTTCAAGCACACCGGGATATATTGTATCGACATAAGAATGGAAATAACCATTGTTAATTGACAATACGTCGTCGATATATCTAAATGTCCAGTTGAAGGCCACAGCAAGTGTTTTCTTCTTTTCACGTAAAAGATTTTGAACAAAATCTGCTTCATATGAATACAAAAATAGGTCTGCTAATAACGGGGCGCAATTGGTACCCATGGGAATTCCAATAGATTGTTGGAAGACCTGGTCTCCAAAAACTACATAGATATTGTCAATCAGAAACTCAAGCATCTTTTTAATATCAACTTCAAAGTACTTGTGTGTACAATCAGAATGTTTTTTAACAAAATAATTTTGCAAATGACCAATGACAAGGTAAGTAAATTTACGAGTTCCATTTTTGTTGAAAAAGCAGCTGTCAAAGATATAAAAAAACTTGAACTTTAATTTATCGTGGGGAATATCGTGTAATTTAAAATAATGAAAGAAAAAGTTTGAGGCCAGTGATGTAAATTTGGAGATATTGGTCAAAATATGCAATTTTCGGGCGAAAAACATAGTAAATTTTGTTTAGACTTAAATTTACATCTACGTAGAATTATTTTTATCAATTCGAAGGAATTTGACCCTTTTACATTTGGCCTTGACATAAGATATAACTTTATATTATTGGCAACAACAGGGTATGGTTTCATTTCAAGTCATCTAAGGTTTCAGAGTTACAGCCCGGATGGAATTTCATTGCCTGATCTTGTATCTTCAAATAGGACCTTAACTTAGATCATGACAAATCTTACAGGCAAATCATATGAAACCTTAAAACCATTCCAAAAACGTTTTGAGGCCGATGGGATGGGCAGAATTTTGTGATAGACAGACGGACAAAGAGAAAACTATGTCAAAGTTAAAAGTCCACTTGTTACCTCATAGATACTTTGTATATGTTCTGTATCCTTTAAGAGATTGTATAAGACAGACTTTTGCATCAGCACGTTAGAATTAAATACACAAGTGGAGAGAGACTAAAATATGACATTTGGGATTTTATTACATCATCATTTACAGTATTAGAAATATCACATTCGCATCGTTTGGAAGGTGTCACCTTCGAAGTCTCCCAGATTGCAAGTGAATCTAAAACAGAAGAGAACCAAACATAGTTTCAATACTTCATCAAAAATTTTAATATTTCGAGAAAAATAAAATTCAGCAAAAATAGAATTTTTCAATGTAAATCTTTTTTATTACTAAAAATAAGTTAATTACATATTTTTTTTTTAACTTAAAGTTACATAATTAAATATGTAGTGGTATCAAACATAAAAGAGATTTTACTTACCAGTAAACCTTGATTTTGCTATCTACCGCTGAAATCAAATGTAAACATTACTATCGATATTTTCATTTACCGAGGATTTTTCTGAAACAAAAAATGCGAAAACTTCTTTGAAAATGCTAATTTTCACTTTTTTCCCAACAGGAGATTAAATTCTTATCATTACTTTTTAAAGACTAAGTTCTATTTACTAGGAAATACGATGAGTCTACATGAAGTGGTTAAACTTGTAAATTGTTAAAGTAAGACTCAAGAAATAAAATACGTACTAGTGTGATATATTAAGGCCGTATCCTAATTTATCGGTGTGTCTGGAGGCCAAATAGTCCATCAGCAACAATTCTGCCATAATATGTCTAGATTTCCGGCTGAAATTATAAAAAAAAATTACTTTGCTTAATGATGAATATTGTACTATACAGCTCATTTGAGAAGAGAAATTAAACTTTAAATGGTGTACCTTCTCAGCAAAATTGTTTCAACCTCCTTTGCAGAAACGTCCTTGACAAAAACTAAGAAAAATACACTAAAGGCGAGGGTAAATGCAACATTCTTGCACTGCAACATCGTCTTTGTCTGAAAATTAATGACAATATTGGTGTGTAATTGATAATTGATAATATTTATATTAATTTATTTAAAATGGTTTTTCAATACATGTATTTTTCCAAAATTCTGATCAGACTTCAAGTGACTTAAAAAAAATATTTCATTCAGTTATAGACCAGGCAATATTTATTACCGGTGCAAAGTATGAAGGGACATGTATTTTGGGGGCATGCATTAAGATGGGACAATTTTTTTTTACAACAGTAATGTAAATGGGACATTCATATTTTTCCTCTAAATATATGTAACAAAACTTATCACTGCAAACGCATTACTAAAAATACGCTAGTAAGTAATGGCATGTAAGTATGTAACTATGGGACCTAATATTGATTTTTGATTATAAGGAAGCAAGGGACACTTAATTCTCATTTATGAATAGTAATTTATAACCCTGAACAAAATCCCCCTGTAATTTTTTAAACAATGTGGACCTGGCCTTTAGTGTGAAACTTCTCCTGCCCTTTTACATGTCAGATTATCTTAAAAATTGATATATCAATTCAGTTTTCATAAGTATATGTTATTACAAACAGAATACCCTATCTAATTTGCCATATGTAATTCAAAAATGTAAAAAGCTAGAGTCATTTAAGAGATCAAACGAATATTGATTGACTAGCCGAACATATTGTTGGATTTTTTTAAAAAATAATAATTCAAGTCTTCTTCAATCCCAGTAGTATTAAAATTCCTTGGTCATTTTCAAATACAGAGTCATGTAATGTGGCTCATTTGCTTCATATAACTTAGCTTGTCTACTTTTTTTAGGTTGCTTGTAATCCAAATTTACATCTAAAGAATTCCAAAAGCAATTAGTTATGAAAAGGAAAATACCAAATTTCCCCAAGTTAAGAGAATCTATACCATACAAGTGGTAGGAATCTACCAAACAATTCTGGATGCCTTGTGCTGAATAAATGGGAAGTTATATGATATGCATGTATGATATAAAGAATTTTTATATATCTAAAAAAATCGTTAGCACCGATGATAAATATTGATTGGTCCCTTAAAAATGATTGGCATTTATTTACTATGTCATAAACGATATTTTACGAATTTTATTTATTTATTTTTTGGATTGTTTTAATTTTTGTACCGAGATTTTATTTTGCTGCTATACCCTTTTAAATGTTGAATAAAAGAAAATTTTAAAGGAAAAGTTTCTTCTTGTTTTTTATCGAATGTGATGATGTATATAATGTATTTCCCATTTTTTCAAGAGAAAGGACATAACAAGAAACTGATTTTTAGTTTGTGTTTTTTTTTTTTTGGAAAGTTATACAAAAATGCTTAACAGATTAAAATTCAAATTTCTAAGTAAACTACTTCATTTGCCCCTTCCCTATCCAAATTATAAAAGTTGTATATTTGATAAATAATTATATAAGTATAACACACACACACACACACACCCTCTCACCCTCCCTCACACACACCCTCACACACACACACACCCCCTCACACACACCCCCTCACACACACACACACACACACACACACACACACACACACACACACCCTCACATGCATCACCGACCATTCGAGGACTATGACACCCCACATTCCTTCGAGGACTATACTTTCTAATTGAGATATTTTTTCAAGATTTGGTATATTTATAAGGTTTGGCACTAGATACACGATGGGGGGTTGCATTATGTTGTATTTTGAAAATTAAAGCATGATTTTTTCACTATGCTTTAGAGGACGTTGTGTTAACGTAAGAGGACGTTGTGTTAACGTGAGAGGACGGTGTGTTAACCTTGCGAGGACGGTGTGTTAGCCGTGAGAGGACGGTGTGTTAACCTTGCGAGGACGGTGTGTTAGCCGTGAGAGGACGGTGTGTTAACCTTGCGAGGACGGTGTGTTAAGCTTGAGAGGACGGTGTGTTAACCGTGAGAGGACGATGTGTTAAGCTTGAGAGGACGCTGTGTTAACCTTGCGAGGACGATGTGTTATCCGATAGAGGACGTTTTGCTTATGCCCCACAAAAGACATGTAAACAAAGTTAGGAAACACATTTTTTGTTTTCAATCATTCTTACGGTGCGCTGTAAGAACGTGCGCCATGTGTGTTGACAATAAGGGTCATCATTCGTCATACACAGGCCGGGGGGGGGGGGGGGGGGTTGATAGCGTCGTGAATCTTAATTTACATAGTTTTAATCAAGACCTTCTTCGACCCTTCAAAAACATAAAATATTCATGTAGACCTCAACATTGTTCCAACCAGCAAAAGTACCGACTTTGTACGGTAGACCCCCCCCCCCTCAAGTATTTCCCGGGAAAATGGTTTTAGAGGGGGAGTCCCCCGGAAAAACTGGATCTAGAGAAGGATTTCTACTAAGGAAAGCCAATATTTTCGAGAGATCATACACAGCTTAAAAGCTATAAAGTGTGACTACCCCTCAAGCCAATTTTCTCTCCACCTAAATTTTAGTTTTCGGCTTTTGTTTTATATTTTTCATAATTTTTGCCGATTAAGGAAAATAATAAAAGAACTTCAACACCCTTTTTTATCAATGCCGTTCCTTGATAGTACTACTTTAATAATAAGTGAACTTACAAAGGCTGATGATTTTAATGGCATTTGCCCCCCCCCCCCCCCCCCCCAAAAAAGCATTATAGAACAGATATAAAGAGCTAGGTTTCCATAGTGTTCTTTTTCTTCCTTTATTTACTTTCATGAAAATAGATATTATTAGATATTATAATTCATTACATGCATTTTATAATACAAAAGCAAATCTTTGAAAAGAAAATATAAATTTTTTATGGACATGCACTGCCATTTTTATCCTCGCAACAAAAGTCCATACACAACCCCCCATGAAAGTACATTTTGTCATTACAAAAAGTACTGTATAACAATAACATAGGTTTCCATAGTTGAATGTATATACAATGTAGAATTGTCATATAATTTAACGCGTTATATTTTCTCCTTTTCTATATAGATTACAAACCTCTCTACGCATAATTACGAGAAATCATGTAAAACTGATTCATTAATTACTGGTTATCAAGTGACATGGATTGATTTTTTACTCAAACTACAAGTATACTTTGGCCCCATGTTTTTTGAGAATTTTTGTTCCATCTTTTAAGTTAGGATGAACTTTCCCTCAAAATGAATAAATTATAGTTAAATAAATAAAAAAAAAAAAAAAAACCAAGGAAAGAAAGAAATAAAAATTAACCCCCACCCCACCCCAAAAAAGTCTTTCTTAATATTACATTATAGAAATTGATAATGTGAAATATTGATGATAAGAAGCGATGCGTAATAAACTTGTAATAGGCGTCGGAACCGGAGGGAGGGCTAGAGGGGGCAGCCTCCCAAACTTATTTTTTCAAAGATAGACATAATATAGGCTTTGAAAATTGGGGCATAGTCCCCAAACGTTTTTTGGGGGTGGGGGTTGGTTTAGCCCCCCTTTTCAATTTTTCAGTAAATATACTATTATTCTAATCTTAGTTTATTTTTCAAAAGAACGTTCTTCATTGAAAAAAAAGAACAAGGTTTCAGTAAATATATTCTGAAATTAATATATGTATATATAAGTTAGTAGACAAATGATATAGAAAGCTGTATATCACAGTACAGAACTATACATGTACATAAATCTGGGGGTAATGTGGGCGTCAATATCCAAAATTACGTTCATTCATGCAGTTGCTACATGTAAGAGATATTTCCATGCAGGTGCTAAATGCTAATTCCATGCAGGTGCTATGTGCTATTCTGAGTGCATATGCTACATTAACTTTTAAAAAATTCCAAAGATAAACAAATAAACCATGTGAATAAGTGCAAGCAAGGATGCATATTTATAAAATATGCCAAAGAAGGTGAAAAAAAAAATAGATACATACTTTTGGAAGAAAGCCCTAAATGTAGGTGTGAAATCATGTACCCCATAAAATTAGACAGACCGCCTCTTTCAAGGAAACTGAAATTTTAGCTTAAACTCAAAAAAATTCATGTGACTGTATATTGAGTGTATATATGAAGAAAGAATAAGGAAAAATGACAAATGGTTAACAGAAATTAAGAATGCATTTGCATGATCAACCTTGTTTAATTTTTTTTTCAAAAGTCCTATAGATTATGCTATAATCAAGCAAAGATTTTTTTTTTAATGTGTACAGTCAAAACTCTTTAATAGTATCAAGCAAAAATGTTTCTGGCAGATTGAATTCTAAGAGAAATGTTATCCACCGGTCGTCACATACATGTACAGTATTCCTGACTCGATACTAAAACAAACAGAATCTGATGAAAGAGGAGGGAGGAAGAGTAAAGAAGTAGCCAAAGGCGGATCCAGCACATACTGGCGGGCGTCGGGCATCCCCCCCCCCCAAAACTTTGAGTTTTTTTTTTTTTCTTTTTGACTTTCGTAAATTGTGTTTGCTTAACTTGTATACACATTTAATTTATCCACACGTAACGACCAGGCACATAGTTTTAGGACTAATGATGAGCTAGTATCCCTAACCCAGGAAATACGATTTTAGAGTTTGGACAATTTTTTTCTTTTCTTTATTTTGTCAAAGAAAACCATCCGTGAACTGCTCTCCTCCTCCTTCCTTTCTAAAATTTTGGATCCGCCGCTGTTCACTTCTATCCTAAATTCATCTAAAATTTTGAGTAAATACGTAACAGCGCTGTCATGTAATTTGAGTGATTCATACAGCTTTCCATCATCGCTAAAATTAAACAGTTCTATATTGTTAATATTTTGTAGTTATTGTACAGTTTCTGCTCATTTACAAAATGAAACGACCACGAAGTGTTTGTATCGCAGTTATTGTATGTGACTAATTCCCTGGAAATCGTTATGAATGGACTAATCCCCGTGCGTTAGTCAAATGAGCTAATCCCTCTTTCGAAAGCTAATTCCCGGTTATCCGAAATGATTTTACTTTTACATTGGTATGATATGTGAATGGACTTATCTCCGTGTGTTAGTTCAGTGAGCTAATCCCTGCTTTGAAATCACGCCATCCGAATCCTCTAAATTTTACGTTTGTATCGGTATAATAAAACAGTTAAAAGTATATCATTGAGGGAGTTAGCAAGATCCAGTTCCCCTCGACCAGGACTATTTCCCTCGGCTTCGCCTCGGGAAATAGTCCTGGCCTTGGGGAACTGGAATCTTGCTAACTCCCTCAATGATGCATGTACTTTAACAGGAATTTAACAATCGTGACAGCATACTAATACTCATAGATTCAGTACTCACTAGGAAAAGGTGATTGGTGCATGCGGTGCATGTTACTTTGCATTGGTTAGCAAAAATTACAAGATGTTGTGCTTAACAACCCAAATCTTAATATAAATCAAACTATTCTTAAATACATTGATTTGATGTAAACTGGGATAAGGACTGAGATATGAGCGCACCAATTTGAAAAATCTCCAAATTTAGTATTTAGAATTTCCTTATTTACTACGAAATATTAATTGCCGGCAGAACTTTAACACTTTTATTAATGTTCTGAACTAGATGTTTTTTTCCAATATCAAGCGGTGCATGCAGTGCACATGTAATAAAAAAGAAAACATCATACAAGACTTTGTAAGGGACTAGAGGATATTATACATGCATCTAAAAAGAATTGGGCATAAATCAAATGAATGATACAAAATTAACTAGAAAGGGGTTACACTGACAGACCCCTTTCCTTCTTGTAAATGCATGTACATTTTATGAATTCCGAAAGCTCTGCGTTTCCTCTCCTTAGGGGGTTGGGGGGGGGGGGGGGGAGGTTATTTGACTCTATAAAGTTTAAGACTGAAAAATCCCAGGGGTAGGTGTACGGATTCCCTCATCAGCTCTAAATCCTAACTGACTATTGATCAACTAACTGATAACTAATTACAATGTAATTCTGAAACCAAAAGTAGATATAGTTGAACAGGAAGAAAAGAATTAATTTAGGTACGTGAAGATGAGTCAAAAATGAGATACTTAGCCCCCTCCATTTTCCGGATTTCATACAGGTATAAACTTTCATGTAATTTAATTTAGTCATTGAATATTTTTCAAGAATTAGATGAATTGTATGCTGTTAAGGGGTTGAGATGATGAAAACCTCAGTGCATGTATGACGTAATGAACATTCGAAATTTGCAACCCACATAATTATATTGAGTGCAAAAATTAAAATTTTACATGCATTTAAGCAGATTCTCTTTCGCATTCCCCAAAATCATGTAACAACGACTATTATAATGACGTATATTATTATCACATTTTATTTCATGCCTTTATATAATAAATACAGCATAGTTAATAAATCAAAACTGCACTATGTGAATACTTGGCTTATATAGTTGCAGACTCACATCCCTAATCTCCTCCCTTCCTCCAAACATTTTGAATCTGTCGTAAAGCAGAGAGAGATCTAGAAGGAGAGAGATGTTGGTCAACTGGTGACAAATGATGGGGAAAAAAACCCCTCCCCCCTTCTCTATTCTTCGAAGATATAAATTGAATTATTATGTTAATTCAATGTTAATTTAACGAAATGCCTAGCAAAATATGTGTCTCATTCCTCCTAGTTAGTCTTTTAGAGTAGGCTTTTCCTCTCAAATCCCCCTCACCGCGGAAAACTGGCTCTAGAGTAGGATTCTCCCAAGAAAAAAAATGAACTATAGAGTTGTAGGATTTTCTCCACTGAAATAACTAGAGTGGTAGGAATTCCTACACTGGATTCAGTTTGCCACTCCTTCAACCTATTAAAATATTCATCTAACCAAAAGCGCATTATTGGCTAATTGAAATTTTAAAAATGCCACCTACAAATAATTTCGCTTTAAAAGTTCAATATTTTTTTTCTAATTTTGTTTTTGATCAATCAGAGAGTTTAATTATTTTAGTCACTATATTTTCGAAGTTCTAATAGCTATCAAATGAATTTATCACACTTCATTTATGAAATCAATGTTATTGTAACATGATATCGACATTTATCCCATGTTTACCCCTTTATCCCGTGGATATGACTCATTGGATATTTTTTTCATATCCCACAGTTAAGTGCAGTTGTGACGTCACAATGGTTTTTGTGTTAGCGTGATGAAGTAAAATTAGTGGAGTCCTACATAAAACAGTGTAAACATTGGTTGTGAAGTATTAAACATTGGATAAAAAGAATCTCCCATGAGTTGTAGTTGGATATGACTTTTATCCAGCTCGTTGTGTGTTTTTATCCCCTCGCCAAGGCTCGGGGATAAAAAACACAACTCGTTGGATAAAAATCATATCCAACTACAACTCATGGGAGATCCTATATATATACAATAATGTTGATAACAATAATTGATTTATTGTCTTTCCTAGAGTTTTTTTTTATTTTAAATAAGTAGATGGGTTCCTATTACATGTAACTGAATGCCTGTAGGAACCTATCTATATTTGCAATTAAGAATAGAATTTTAAAATAGATATTTCCGATATATATATATATATATATATATATATATATATATATATATATATATATTTTCCTTGCACTTGCCGTCATAAATTTCTCTCTCTCTCTATCTCTCTTTGTCAAAGAATGGTATGTTTTTCTAAAGTTGCAGGCATGCTTTTGAAGCTTTCCTGGGACGAGCTTACGGCATATCATAGGGAGGAGAGAGATGGGGGGGGGGGCAACGAAGCTATCCTATCTTAGGAGACTTCCTTATCTTTGCCCTAACTTCAAGACGACGATGTGCTTATCCTAAGACATATCTAAATGATATTAGAAGCGCTGGTGCCAGGAAAACAACTAGAATATATTGAATTTACAGAGCTTATATAATTTAATCCAATAGTTTTTGTAATAATATTAATTTCTTTTATGAATTAAATCAATTAAGTAGGCACTGTGCCGTGTCACTGTATATGTATGCATTTAACCGTACAAATAGAAAAGAGAAAGTGTGATAAAAGAAAATACATTTATTAATTGATGAATGAAACATGTAGCAGGTTAAAACGTTCATAAGCGTGACTACGGCGCGGATGCAGACGGGCACTACCTCCAACCTTTCTACAGAGAGAGAGAGAGGGGGGGGGTCTGTTACATCTGGGGACGAACAACCACAAGAAGTGGCATTTTGAAAATAAATCTTATTATATCTATTACAGCTCAATACATGAAAACGGGATAAGAATGGACAAACCTGATAAAAAATTTGAAATGAAAATCGAGGAATAGCGATTATTTATAAAATTTCTGAAACATTTTATTATTACCAATACATATCAAGCGCGGATACAGGCATTTTCCGGAGGGGGAAGGAGGGTACAGAGCCGCGCACTCAAAAAAAAAAAAAAAAAAAAGAAGACTCAGACATTATTGTCAAGCAAGGATAAAAAACCATAAACTTATCCATACCTTATATAGCTATTTCGTTTTGGAGGGGGAGGGGGTGTTAAATCGCTTTGCCTTTATAGATATACAGAAGATGTATAAATGTATGTGACTTTCTATGCCATTGTAACAGGGGTCCGTGTTTTCTAGAGGGATTGGGTTTACTATTAATATCATTTCAACAACTCCCAAGGGGACCGGATCCCATGACCACGCCCCACCTCCCCAATTACGACATCTTAACTAAAGATATTCCTAAGATGCTTTTGTTTTACATCCAAAGACGTATCTTAAGATAGTCCTAAGATATGTACAAAGTATGCTGCTGGTTCTGAGTTGGTTGGGTAAAAGCCGCATATGATTTGGTGATAGAAAGCGAATTCGTGTCGGACGTCTGAGAAAAATTGATTGAAATTCTAGCTTGAAGTTAATTTTCAATCCAAATGCTTTTCTCATACGCTTGATGCAGAAGACAAATAATAATTTCAATTTCCGAATAGTTTGAATTTAATTCAGATTAGAAACTTCTATCCAATCTATTCTTTTAAAGAAATCATCAATATCTTTTAGGGCACGACAATTTTCATTCTATTGGGGGGGGGGGATAATTAAGAGGGGGACGCTGGCAGATTTTGGAAATAAAGAATCTGTTCTTGAAAATACATGTATAAAAAATCTCTGCTCCAGTGACCGAAATCAGTGGTATTAAGCCGATATCCGTGCCAGTAGGTACGCATACATGTATCCTCAGATGTCGAAAAGCTCCACAGCTTCGAGAGTTTACATCTATAGATATACTTATATATCCCTTCAATCTCTTGGTGAATTAAAATGATTTGAAGATATATACATATAGTCTTTAAACCTATAAAGCAGAGAGAAATTTGCAACATATACCTTTATACAATACATTAAATCAAAGGAAATGATTCAAGCGCTCAAAATCTGAATAATCACCAAAGAAAACCCAACATTTCAAGAAAAAGAATATGGGTCACAATGTAATTAAATATTGGGACTTTATCAAAGATTTAAGCATACACTTCGATATTGTGGTAGGCGAAATAATGTACGGTCGAATCTCCAAATATGTTACGGCTCCTCGAATATATCTGTTTTTGCATCTCTTCGTAGCATACAAAAATGTATATAATTATTATTTTTGCCTCATTTCTAAACTGTTTTTACAATGTATGGATTATTTCCGTACTGTATAAGGTGGAGACCGGTCCTTAGGATAAGACCGTATAAACCGAAGTCCCTTGTCGCAGTAGATGCTGGCACGAAAAAGATCTCTCTCTCTCTCTCTCTGCTCAAAAGCCGCAAGTGTCGTGTACAGGTCTAAATTTGCAGCCCCCCACCAGCAAGTGTTGGCGTCTCAATATGATTGAAACATTCTCGAAGGGACGTTAAACAACTAAGCAAACAAACAAACAAACATTTTTATACATTGTATTTACCGGTACATGTAAAAGTATATGTATTCTTTCTCTACATAAGATTTGGATTTGGATTCATCTGTCTTTTGCAGATACACCTGTATGCATGGTATTATTTAGTCTGAGACCCCCCCCCCCCCCCCCCACAAACACACACTTTCCACACTTTTCTGTGGTAGCGTTGAACCGCTTGCACCGTATTGTACAGAATATATTTCGTGCAGAAAAAAAATGAGAGTATTACACCACCCCCTCCCCCTCCTTTCTCAGTTTTAAGAATTTAAGTTTTGTAAAATTGTCAACAGCCTATTACCCTTCATCGCTTGTAAACATTTTGCTTTTTAACATTTAAAAAAAAATCCTGAATGTTTTCCTGTGGCTCAACCCCTCTCCACCTTAAAAAACATTGTTACAGACTTGAAACTACAAACTTTACTTTTCACGATTGAAAAGATTCATTGTCGGCGGATTTTTCCGTATTTCACGATCATGACAAGGAGCACACGGCGGGTATGACCGGTCGGCAGGGGATGCTCGCTCCTCCATGGCATCTGATCCCACCTCTGACATTTTAGAGGTCCGTGTTTGCATCATCAACCTTGTTGACGATAACATGTTTTAACCTAACGAGACATTTTAGATGCCTATTAACTAACCCTTCATTTGGATTTTTGATCTCAGTCTGCTTATCTTCAGGTATATGATTGTCCATAGAATAAATAAACCGTTTTGTTTTATAGAATAATCTGATTTTGACTTCTACAAAAGCTAAAATGTGATGAAATATTCCGAAATTTTAATAAAATATCATTTGAAAAAGCTGTATATCTTTAGAAAGAGAGTGATTTGGTTTGTTCTTTTTGCTGCTGAAAGTATAATCATTTATCTGCCTAAGATCACAAACTTTGTTTGCTGAAGTACGCAATTATCGTTGAATTAAGAAATTTAAAATCACCTATGTTTTCTAAACTTTACTTTCCTTGCACCGAATGCCCGATAACAACCGAATAGCCGATAACGCGTTGAGCAATGTGTGTTTGCTCTAGCTGCTCCCGATTTGTATTGTTTAAAGGACATTTGAGCTTGAATACCGTTCGTTATCTACATATATTTCATTCATTGAAAGGGCAGCTAGCTCCCCCTTTTTTGTTGCAGTATAGTCAATTCAGGGTAATGTATTAATAAAATTTGGTACTGAAAGATGGAACACCTACCCTCCCCCCTTACACCTCCCACGAAATAGGATTTTCGAGTATGTTGAATTTTTTCTCTTGCTGCCCCAACCCCTCCCCCCCCCCTTTTTTTTTCAAAAACGATGCTACGTTCCTGTGAAATATTTGACAGATACATTTATGCGCAAATTATTAAAATGCAAAGAATTAGAAAAAATAAAACTAGCAGGTACATAAAACTAGCCGATATCATTTACACATGGTTTTTACGTCCAAAACATCAAGGTACGCTTATCACCTTCATACGAGATATATGATTTATTTGTCGGTTTTATTCAACTCTGCTTGTCGCTAGCTAATTGTTAAGACTCAATATATCTACAATTCACTTTGATTCATTTAATGAAATATGACAAAAATAACAAAATCAAGCAGAGTAAACTCATGAACCTGTCAAGCTCGACGTCATCTTGGGATATGCGTACCTACTGGTACAGATATCGGCTTAATACCAGTGAATATTAAAAAAAAAATCCGACAATGACTGGTGCGCCTCTCGCATGAAATGCTCCTTTGCTAACCAAAAACTTTTACACATGTAGTTGTTGGAAAGCTTTTTCTTACAAATATTTTTGATATAAACAACAAATTTAAGCATTTGCTGTTAATGAATACATAATATGAATGTGTAATACAATATCTAAAGAAAACCTGGATAGACATTTAAATTTTTTAAGTAAAAAATTTATTTATGAAAATAAAACACATTATTTGTGAATATTTTTTAAGCCTATGGATAAAATCTTCATAAAACTAGTCAGAACTATGGAGAACATGTTAGTCAAACATATTTTAAAAAGAAATTGGAAAGAAATTGCAAAATTTTAGGGAAACTATTTTTTTCAATATTTAGACCAATCCCGATCAAAATTAACACAAAATAAATAAGATGAAATTATTGCCTTCTTTAAGTATTTACCACTAAGAAATTTATTTATTTATCAAGTTCAATTACTTTTTAACGCGAATTACACCTTAACAAACTTGTATTTCTTCTGAAAATATTATCTATTATCAATTATTATAAAATTCTGGTTGGGATCAGTTTAATTTCGATCGGGATCGGCTAAAATTTGTAAAACATAATTTCTTTTTCAAATATGATTGTCTAACATATCCTTTGTAGCTGTGACTTGTTTTTTGAATATATTATCCATATGTTTTGAAAATATTCACAAATAATGTACTTTTTGAAAAAAAATTTTTAGTAAAAAAATTAAAATGTCTACCTGGCTTTTCTTCACATATTTTATGAGATATTTATATTATGCATTCATTAACATCAAATTTTTAACTATAAAGCATCTTATTTGCAAATAAAACATTTTTTTTTCATTTTCTATGAAAAATTGGAGAAAATTCTTATAAAATAATTAAGAGCTAGGCCTTTCAATGCTGAAACCATGACTTAAGGAAGCTCTAAACACTGCACACTAAAGAGTTCTATTTGTAGGGTAGTTTTATTGGGTCATTTGCCCTTAGAAGAAAAATAGTATAAATGGGAATCTACAGTTAATCACACAATTTCTTATGAATTAAAGTATTATTTAATGTTATGTTAGACCAAGATTAAGTAATTGAATACATTATTTCCATTAATTTTCCTGATGCAAGTAAAAAACAGTGAAATCTGTTCACAAATACAGTGTAGTTCATTGTCTTTGAACATTTTTTCTGCAGAAATAAGGCAGGTACCCTATGTTGAAAATGAACTTGATACACTGAATATGTGCACCTTTATATGATATATTTTTCTCAAAGCCCAAAAAGCATTTTTCATTAGTGTTCAGAGCTTCCTTAACATGGATGTCTTAATACCAATGGAATTAAATTTTGGTGTGGCATTCCTCCTTAAGGAAGTAATTATGGGTCCAGTTCCTGATGAATAGAAAGCCTCATTTGCAGTTTGTATAAACAAGAGCATAAATTATTGATATAAAATTTTATTCAGAAGAGAAATCACAAATAAATACCTCACCTTTAATATCATCAATGTTCATTTTTGCATACTTAAACATACATCAATAACAAGATGTGTTTGTGAAACACTGATGCCCCCGTTATGGCGAAGGTTAAAGTTTTTTAAAAGTCAGTAAAACATTAAGGTCAAGGTCAAAGTTGTTGGTATCCAAAGGAAGGTCTTGGCACAAGGATTACATATGTGAAGTATGAAATCCCTAGCACCAACCATTCAAAAGTTATGGCCAAGGTTAAAGTTTTTCGAAAGTAGGTCAAACTCCTATGTCAAGGTCAAAGGGTCAAAGTGGTTGGTATCCAAAGGAAGGTCTTGTCACAAGGATTACATATGTGAAGTATGAAAGCCCTAGCACCAACCATTCAAAAATTATGGCCAAGGTTAAAGTTGTTCAAAAGTAGGTCAAACTCCTATGTCAAGGTCAAAGGGTCAAAGTGGTTGGTATTCAAAGGAAGGTCTTGTCACAAGGATTACATATGTGAAGTATGAAAGCCCTAGCATTAACCATTCAAAAGTTATGGCCAAGGTTAAAGTTTTTCAAAAGTAGGTCAAACTCCTAGGTCAAGGTCAAAAGGTCAAAGTGGTTAGTATCCAAAGGAAGGTATTGTCACAAGGATTACATATGTAAAGTATGAAAGCCCTAGCTCTAACCGTTCAAAAGTTATGACCAAGGTTAAAGTTTTTCAAAAGTAGGTCAAACTCCAAGGTCAAGGTCAAGGTCAAAGTTGTTGGTATCCAAAGGAAGGCCTTGTCACAAAGAATACAAAAGAATATGTGAAGTTTGAAACCCCAAGCACCAACTGTTCAGAAGTTATGGCCAAGGTCAAAGGTCAAATATGCTTGTACCCAAAGAAAGATCTTGTCACAAGAAATACACATGTGAAATACGAAAGTCATAGCTCCAACCAATCAAAAGTTAAGGGCAAGGTTAAAGTTGACAACAGACAAACAGACAAACAGACAGACAGGACAAAAACATCTTTCGATCCGGGAGCATAAAAAGAATTGTTATTACTTTAAAAATATGTAACTATATAAATCAATACTAAAAAAGTCTAACATTTCCAATGTTTTACTGAGCGTTCATAAAAAAAAAAAAATGATGTTTGACTGCAGAGTGAGATATTGGACATTGGACCGCTTATGTCACAATGTTGGCAGGATCAGCTTAATCTTATTTTCATCTGTTGGTGTTCGACAGTAACAGAATTGACCAAGTTTAATGCAGTGCAGGTAAAGGAAATTAACATCATAGAAGCCAGCACGAGTACAGTCATAACTGAGGTACAATGTGTAGTAGGCCTCTTGGAGTAAATAGAGAACAAGTATCAGCTGTCAACATGCAGTAGACCTGAAACAAAGTGAGAAAAATTATTACATCACTTATGTCAGCTAAAGGTGCTGTGAGCGAGCTAACAAAATAATAAGGTTATAACCCTGCTGCAATTCTTTTATTTAGAATTTGTAAATGTGACCTTGAACTTACCAAAATGACTTTGGTAAAAAAAGGACAGATCTTTCGACATGATTAATCTAAGAGTGAAATATGGACATCCAATTTTTCTCCATTAATACAAAATAATAGACTTACATTTTTTCTGCCAGAGACCTTGAACTTGTCACAATGACCCTCAGGTCAGAAAAAAAATTTTGTAGCAAATTAAAGCTCAGTTACAAAGTTATTGACTGGACAAGAATGTTATCTCTTATCTGCCAGTGACCTTGAACTTGCCAGAATGACCTTCGTCAAGGTCAAGACAAACTTCCAGGTCATAAACAATCTTTTTAGCAAGTAAGAGCTTCCAATGATTCTCCATTACAAAGTTACAGCCTACACAAGTGTTTTATACCTTTTAAGCCAGTGACCTTGAACTTGCCAGAATTGCAATGGGCCAAGGTCATGACACACTCTCAGGTCTTCAATAATCTTTGTACCAAGAATGAGCTTCAATGATTCTCCATTGCAAACTGATATCCTGGACAAGAAGTTTATATCATTTCTGTCAGTGACCTTGAATTTTGACAGACTGTTTGATGGGATCCCGCCAATCAAGTCGGGTTCATCAGGACATTTGAGCAATATAAGCCTTAAAGATTCGACAAACTTTCATAAAATAATTATCGTTAATATTAATAAATTAGTTTAAAACTATACTAAACATAACTATTTACATCATATTGAAACATTGTACTGAACAAAAGTAATTTTGCCCTCGACTTGTTAATAACAGCTGTGGCTAAAAATAGTGATTGGGTCATGTGGGGATTTTTTCTTTACAGAGCAATGACTGTTTACAATCTAACATATAAGAAAGGATAAGATAGGCTAAGATTCCTTTTTGGCCCCTGGTTTGGGGTGTCTTTTAGAATGTTGCAACAGTTTTTCAGTTAAAAACCTGTTGTCACCCCTGCCATAAATTGAGTATTGTTTCTAAGTTATGGGATACACAGAGGCCACAGGAAGGTCAGGAAAAATGTCAGTTTCTGAATTTTCTCATTTTATGCAAATTTTCATTGGTTTTACAGCACATTTTGGTTCAGAAAACATAGAGCACAAGCTTGCCTATCTACCAAATTTATATATTTCATACAATAGTATCAGATGCATCTTATGTATAAAAATCTCAGATAGGCAGCCTTGTGCTCTATATTTCCCAAAGTGAAAAGTATCTCAAATCAGGGGTTTAAATTTTCCTGGAAAACCCACAAGCCCAGGGGCTATTGACCAGTAAAAAATTACTAGCCCAAACCTCAAACTAACTAGCCCAACAACTTTTTCATGCGAAATGAAAACATAACAAGTAAAAGTTTTAAAGGCTGTGGTGACAGAAACAAATTAAACTACAATGTAATTCTCAATCTAATGAAACCACTCGACATAGAAAAGTGAAAGTAAACTGTTGAGATTTTTTCCCCATTCTGCTAGTCCGATTACATCTGAATTAGCTAGCCTGAGTCTTAAATTGACTAGCCCCGGGCATCGGGCAACCATATATTTCAACCCCTGCAAATTTGATGAAATGCAACCAGAATTGAGGAAATTCTGGAAAATAACCTACTTCTACACCCTCTTGTGGCCTCCATGTAAGCTTTGAATCAAGATTAGTGCTGGTTTTAAGACAAGCATTATATTTTTAATTCTTACCTACAAACTATCACAATTTTAACTGTGTTCTGATTTTTACATCAAACAAGGGGCCAGATTCGGCCGTTACCATACCTTGTTCTTTCTTTAAAAGTTTTTAGATTATTTATTTGAAGGACTGAAATGGGGGTTCAACAGTTATTTTATCAATACGACCAATTGGTCTTTTACACGACTGGACCACTCATTTACTAGACTGGGTCAAACATGCCTTAGTGTCAAACCCTGTTGAACTAGCTGGAATGACCTTGGGTCAAGATCTTGACACACCAACAGGTCATAAACATTCTTTGTACCAAGTTTGAGCTTCCAATGACCAACAAGTTGGCACCGATAGACTGACAAGGTGATTCTTATATATTCCCCCAACCTTTATTGTGGGGGTAGAAGACCAGCATGATGAATATAAGACAGAACATTCAGGATCTAAATGAAAAATGGGGACTCCTGATACATGTATCAGAGTGGAAGGAGATGCTCAATTCAAAAATGCCACCTTCAGTGCCATTGGGAAAACCCAATTCTAAGCTGCTACCCAAGTGACATATACTGTGTTCTTAGAAGAAGAAAATTGTAGCAGTGTTCTATGGAAATAAATTTTGTAAGAAAGGTGAAAGCTGAGAAATAAAGGAAAGGAAGTTACCTGCCCAGCCATGAGGACTGCACTGTCACCATTCCTCCAAAGACAATGATTGTGGATGAGAAGAGATGGGCTGCAGAAAGTGAAAGTGAGCTGCAAAGTGATGACCATCCACTAGTCATCTTCTATTTCACCAGTGGTGGTTAAGGTGCCACTCTATACAGATTATCTGAAAAACAAGGAAATTTCATTGAAAACCTAAAAGACTTGCTGCAATTCTTTGATTCTCAAAGAAAACAGACAGCTATGGCTCAATTAGCAGCCACACATTTCTGAGAAGAATAAAGGAATCCACACAAAGAAAATTTGCCTTTGACCTAAAGCTTCAATGCAAAACAGAGTAAAAAAAAATATCAGTACTATTAGCACTATTCCATGAGATTTACCTTTGATTAAGTGGGCCATGTCTTCTATCATCAATTCAATCATAAGCTGCTACCAGAAACAGTGTGGAAAGTCCTGTCAACTTACTGGTAATTCCTTTTCCTATCGATGACTGAAAAGCAATGAGTGGAAATTTCAGTGTCCTAGTGACCATGAATTAAACATGACAGAAGAAAATGTTTGTTAGAAGATTATTAACTTGACTTTTAAGTCCAAATAATCTTGCTAGCTAAAATTAAAAGTGTTCCAAGGAACACATGTGTCGCCTGATGAACAGCATCATTATTTAAAATTAAAAGAAAATCTAAGGGTGGTCAAATATTATTTGATACAAGCATTATGAGGGCTGTTAAGAGATTATTAGTACATAGTGTTTATTTTTCTTTCCAAGTAATGCCTTTTGGTGAAAAATGGCATATATGTTTGACAAACACTAAGAATTAATAAAAGCAACAAATATTTTACAAATATTTTATTTCTTCTTTTCAATGGTATATTATGGGTAAATAGAAGGGGTACCCGGTGCCGTCAAGAAATCATATATTGAAATATGTTATACCTATGTTCAAACTCCCAGTGGACCCATATACAGCAAGAGCGAAAATAATTCAAATTATATATCGGTATTTATTTTTTCAATTTCATTTCAATTCATTTTGTGCAAGCTTCTTAGAATTTCAATCAGAAATATGGAGATCATAAAAAAATCTAAGCTAGGTATAGATATCTGATTACATCAATAAAAAAGATTTTGACGTCAACGCGACACAGCGAGCATACCTATAGAATTTTACGTAGCTCTGTGGAGAACTCTTTTCCAGACTAAAAGATCTGCTAAAACAATAACAACTAGTGCTAACTGTAACGAGAACTGTTTCAGATGTTCCCCAAACACTTCCCCATTCTCTTATGGGCCCCATTCATTACAGGCTTCATTTAATTATGCAATTCTTTTGTTTAATAAATCTATACTTTATTTTCAGTAGTATTTATTTGAAAAACAACACTGGTATAGTTCTTCGAGTATTAGCCAATTGGATTTCAGCGCATGTTGGGCCTGAGTATCGCAAACTACCTAACAATATGATACATATCATGATACGGTCATGTGATATACAACATGTACAATGATAAAGCTGTCACCAATTGAATTAAGCTTTATCTTAACATATAATTCTTTGCTAACTCCACAGTTATAGAAAATATACAAAGAATATCTTGATAACCCTTATCAAAGTTAATAAAAGGTGGATTTATAGTCTTGATATTGTATTTTTTCTTTGCTACCTTTTTTCAGCCATTTTAAAACATTAAAATTTGTTAGGTTGAATGTAGAAGTTACAAACAAAACAATGAAAATTATCTTCTACTGTATCACAATACATACATGGCGATACGCGTATCGTCAGCCCTTGCGATCAATATGATTGATGTATTGCTGTATTGTTACACCTCTAGCGCATGCACATGCCCATATTTTCTAAATATTTCATATTCCTTCCTCGTGAAGAGACTCACAATAAATAGCTATGTAAGAAATCTAAAGATTTTCATTGAAAACTATGAGAGAAGTATTAGCAAATCAGAATCCACATCCTTGTTGGAGTGAAACGGTTCAGCGCGGTATCGATTCACCGCGGTATTTTTTCTCGGTTTGATACACGGTGCAAAATCTCTAATTTTCGGTTCGGTTCATTTTTCGATCGGGATCGTTATTCAGTCGGGTTTGGCATAAGGCAAAACACTTTACTCAGTATAAATAAGTATAGAAAACGTAATTTTTTTATGACTGATAGCTTGTAAAATAATTTTTTACAGTCAAATAATTTTAATCAATTTCTTCTAGTCAATTTGCAAATAAAATTCGTAAAATATGTGACTAGATTTAGAAAAAGAAAGCATAAAACAACGTTGAATTTGTTTCCTTCTATCAAAATGTATCGTATCGAAAATAACCGAACCGAGACAAAATTATACAATACGTATCGAACCGTGAAGGAGGTGTATCATCCTTGCATTCAATTTTCATAGTAGCACAATGTAGGAACCCATTACACCTATCTATATTGTAAATTCCATCCAGTTTTGTTAAAAAATAAGAAAGTTACTACTGTAACAGCCATTTAAAGTTTTAGCCAATCAAATTGCAGCACACTTGCATGAGCGTGTTTTCACAATATCTCATATATTATATCAAAATGTAGAGCCTTGTTGTGTATGACTATGTTTTAAATTTCAAAGCATTTCATCAAAAAAAAAAAGGTTATTGAGATTTTTTGTGTCAGTCAAACAGAGCAAAGCACACATGCATGAACATGCTTTCTTGCTAATTCAACCACATCTTCTTGTCTACACCACTAATACAAGTTTATACAATGAAGTTCAAAGCATATCATAAAAAAAAACAGGAAGGTTAATGGTGTTTCAATTGCTTCAGTCATTTCACTCCTTGAACGCGCACGCATGTGCATGCAAGTGTGGGTAAAATGACCTTCCTTCTGCACATCTACACAACATGCCTGTTAACCCTAAAAAGGTTTCATCTCAATCAGTTGAGTAGTTTCTGTGATGACAGAGAAAGAAGCATTAAAGCTTCCAGACTGTCTCAACATGGTAAAGATCTATGGCTGGCATGAGATGAAAATGAAGAAGCAATGATGCTTTAGTTCAATAGACATATGCAAGTTTATAATTCCAATGGGACATGTCTAATTATCCTATCAATTAGAAATTTTGCATAGCTGTTTTATTTGTTCTTGTTAAAATGTTGACAAATTTTCATGAATTTATGTCTTTCTTTTATGGAGTAAAAGTAAATGTCTCATTAATTTCAAAATAGCCCTTATATAGCAAAGAAAAAAAATCCACAAATAGTAAGTCCCATACAGAATAGCATTTATCATATAAAATCTGACAATAGATATATGATTCTCCACCCTTCAAAGCTAAAGTGAATTATAAAATTGAAATTAACAAGAAGTCTGTGAGCCAATGTTCACTAGTAATACCCCCGCTTTGATGTGAATATACATTCTGATGTGAATATACACAAGTTCAGTTATGAACAGACACAAGGATGAACAAGAAGTTGACATCGGATTTGTACAAAAATGAATCCCACCATATGACATGGCTAAACAAAGAGTGTGCTAAAATTTCAAGCATCTGCAATCAGTAGTTGCTGAGAAAACTGCGACCAAAATTTGTTATGTATGGTACGGACAGATGCACGGATAAACAGGAAGTTGACATCGGATTCGTACAAATATAAATCCCACCATATGGCATGCCTAAACAAAGAATGTGCTAAAATTTCAAGCATCTGCAAGCAGTAGTTGCTGAGAAAACTGCAACCAAAATTTGTTATGTATGGTACAGACAGACACACGGATAAACAGGAAGTTGAAATCAGATTCGTACGAAAATGAATCCCACCATATGGCATACCTCAATAAAGTGTGTACTAAAATTTCAAGCATCTGCGATGAGTAGTTGCTGAGAAAACTGTGAAGAAATATTTGTTACGGACAGACAGACAGACACACAGACAGACAGACAGACAGACACACAAGGGTAAAACAGTATACCCCCCTCTCCTTCGGAGTGGGGGTATAATAATTAAAATAATTATTTTTAATAAATATATCTTTATCCCAGATATCTTCCAAAAGAGATTTCAGTCTCTATTCACTCTATAATGATACTTTTGGTATACCCATCCTGATGTCTTTTCATTGTTACAGTATTTAAATTTCAGTTTGTGTGGTTATATTGCATACAGTTTCAAAGTACAGTGTCATGAGCTCATATACAGTAACATGTGATATAAATGCTAATTATCAAAATCCTGCCTCTCAAAATCAAAAAACAAAGAAAAAAATAATAATAATTCAATCAACCGCCAGAGTGATTTTATAAAATCAAAGGTCAAGGTCAACTGAATTGTAATGTAACGAACTCACTTGCATTGAACTCTCTTTGTTTGAAAAATCGGTTTGTTTGAAATGAACTGGGTTTCTCCTAAAATGCTGGTACAGTTTCTTTGCAATAAATACTCGTTTAGATTGAAATCGGTTAACTTGAAAAACTCTGTTAATTTGAAGTGATTTTGGGGTCCGCTGAACACAAAGCTTATAGCGGGTACACTGAAGTTGCCGATTGCGATGCGTGGACTCAGGTGACTGACTATATATAAAGTCTAGCATGTTAATTTTTCACAGGTGATTTGATGTTGGTGGACCTGTGCAACTTTAATTATATGAACATATTAGTCGCCGTTTTTATTTTCTAACTACGGCATTAAGACCGACATGGATAAAATACGCAGGGGTGCCATGTGTACATTGGTGTGCGGAGAATAGGGCTGTGTATTGACCAAAATATTTCAATAAGATATTTTATAAAGCAATATGCAATATATTAGATTCTTTAATAAGTCTAGCAAAAAGGTCTTGTAAATCATTTAATGCATAAATTTGATAAAAACTGGGTGTTTTAATACCAAATTGGAAGTTCATATGTCTCACTGTCTTTACAAAGAACACTTCAAATTCAAACTTTTAATGACTGAAAAACTAATATGTTAAAATATAGTTGTATATGAATTTTGCAATAGTTAATTAAGATGTGCTATCTCCTTAATGTTTATTTTATTATTGACCAGTTTTAATTAAAAACAGTTAAAAATTATCTTTGGTGACTGAAATTCCCAACTTTTTCACAGAATTATAAGACAAGAGGCCCAAGGGCCTTAACGGTCACCTGAGTATAATACAACAATTTAGAGGATCCACAGAGTATAAAATGAACTGAAAGGTGAAGCTTTGTTGCCCAAAAGCAAGAAAAATAGGGTGATTAGGATCAACAAAATAATTAGTCTACTGTTCATTAACAGTTCATAAATTAGGTTCTAATCTGTTCCCCATTTATCACTATCACCATACAATATATGAACAAATTATCAGTGATTCTGTACTATTTCAATTCCTTGATGAAATCCCTTACATTGGACTCTCTTGGTCTTTGATGAGCATTGAATAAGACAACTTATTTTTGTCTCATTTTTATTTATCTATTACTTACAAGTCTACCTAATCATTTAAACTATAAAAGTACTTTTTGTATTATACAATAAAAAATCTTGCATAATTCTCCTCTTCTATTAACCTTTCAAGTACATTATTTACAGTGATTAATTATCAAAAGTAAATAGCAAAGGGGAATAACTCCTCTCAGTTGAATACAAATTAATAGAGCTCTGGCCAGGACCAGAACACTTGACCAAATGGTCCAGATGTTCAAAAATCTTTTTTATATTAAAACTTTTACTCTTTTTGCTTCTGATATGTCCAGGTGCAGAGAAGATTTTCAAAGAAATAATGCATTTTTACTACAGATTCTCTATATTATCAATAGAGTCTGGCGCACCAGAACCCCTGACCCTTGGGCCATGAATTTCACAATTTTGGTAGAGTCACCCTTGCTTATCATAACTATGTATTCAATTTGTTTCAATAATACCCAGGAGTAGAGAAGAAGATTTTCAAAGAAATAATGCACTTTCACTATATGATCTATATAGCCCCGCCCTACCACCAGAATCCCTGACCCTGGGGCCATGAATTTCACAATTTTGGTAGAGTCACCCTTGCTTATCATAACTATGTATTCAATTTGTTTCAATAATACCCAGGAGTAGAGAAGAAGATTTTCAAAGAAATAATGCACTTTCACTATATGATCTATATAGCCCCGCCCTACCACCAGAATCCCTGACCCTTGGGCCATGAATATCAAAATTTTGGTAGAGTCACCCTTGCTTATTATAACTATGTATTCAATTTGTTTCAATAATACCCAGGAGTAGAGGAGAAGATTTTCAAAGAAATAATGCACTTTCACTATATGATGTATATAGCCCCACCCTAACACCACAACCCCTGACCCTGGGACCATGAACTTCACAATTTTAGTAGAGTCACCCTTGCTTATTATAGCTATGTATTCAATTTGTTTCAATAATACCAAGGGGTAGAGAAGAAGATTCAAAGAAATAATGCACTTTCACTATATGATCTATATAGCCCCGCCCTACCACCAGAATCCCTGACCCTGGGGCCATGAATTTCACAATTTTGGTAGAGTCACCCTTGCTTATTCTAACTATGTATTCAATTTGTTTCAATAATACCCAGGAGTAGAGAAGAAGATTTTTCAAAGTCACTATATGATCTATATAGCCCCGCCCTAGCACCAGAACCCCTGACCCTGGGGAAATGAATTTCAAAATTTTGGAAAAAACATCCTTGTGCACAATTACTATGCACTTAGTTTGTTTAAATAATATCCAGGAGCAGCGAAGAAGATTTTCAAAGACTTAATGCATTTTCACTATATAATTAATAGAACCCCGCCCTACCACTAGAACCCCTGACTTTGGGGCCATGACATTCACAATTTTGGAAAAGGCATCAATGCTTATCATAACCATGCACTAAGTTGGTTTATATAATATCCAGGAGCAGAGAAGAAGATTTTCAAAGAATTAATGCATTTTCACTATATAATCAATAGAGCCCCACCCTAACACCAGAATCCCTGACCCTGGGGCCATGAATTTCACAATTTTGGAAAAATCATCCTTGTGCATCATTATCATACACTTGTTTTGTTTAAATAATACCCAGGAGCAGAGAAGAAGATTTTCAAAGACTTAATGCATTTTCACTATATAATTAATAGAGCCCCGCCCACCACTAGAACCCCTGACTCTGGGGCCATGACATTCACAATTTTGGAAAAGGCATCAATGCTTATCATAACCATGCACTAAGTTGGTTTATATAATATCCAGGAGCAGAGAAGAAGATTTTCAAAGAATTAATGCATTTTCACTATATAATCAATAGAGCCCCACCCTAACACCAGAATCCCTGACCCTGGGGCCATGAATTTCACAATTTTGGAAAAATCATCCTTGTGCATCATTATCATACACTTGGTTTGTTTAAATAATACCCAAGAGCAGAGAAGAAGATTTTCAAAGAATTAATGCATTTTCACTATATAATCAATAGAGCCCCACCCTAACACCAGAACCCCTGACCCAGGGGCCATGAATTTCACAATTTTGGAAAAGGCACCATTGCTTGTCATAACCATGCACTTAGTTTGTTTAAATAATACCCAGGAGAAGAGAAGAAAATTTTCAAAGAAATAATGCACTTTCACTATATGATCTATATAGCCCAACCCTAGCACCAGAACCCCTGACCCTGGGGCCATGAATTTCACAATTTTGGTAGAGGGCTCAATGCTTATTTCAATCATGCCAACAGTTTGACTGCTTGATGTCCAGGAGTAAAGAAAAAGATTTTTAAAGATAGCACTAATTTTGATGGTTTTAGCCCCACCCCTCAGGCCCCAGGGGGGTATGGACCATGAAATTCACAATTTTTGTACCCCTTCACCCGTTGATGCTATATGCCAAAATTGGTTGAAATTGGTTCTGTGGTTCAAGAGAAGAAGCTAAAAATGTTCAAAAGTTTATGACCGACGCACGTCGCACGACGGATGACGACGGACGAAAACAGATTGCAATAGGTCACCTGAGTGACTCAGGTGACCTAAAAAACTGTCTGCCCAATACGTATTGGAAGTTAGTTTGTCGATACGATAAATTCCTGAATATCGATATGTATTGATTAATCAATATATTGACACAGCCCTAGTGGAGAAAGTGCCTGAGTAAATAAATCCACTGTAATTAAGTAAATGGAAAATAAACTTCTTGAATTGAAGTATATGAAGCATATGTTTTCAATGCTGATGAGACAGGGCTGTTCTATAGATTCGAACCTGACAAATCATTGCTTCTATGCGGCAATGTTCAGGACGAACTTTTTTCGTGTATAAATAGTCTTGATAGTTTTCTAACACAGATCCAAAAAAAAAAAAAAATAAAACAGTAAAAAAAATTTAGGACTTTTTTGAAAAATAGAGATAAGTAAATTTCTGAAACACTGCATGTAATGTTATGTAAAAAATATGAATTCTCACATGTATATTTTTTTTTACTGTACAGTCAAGCCTCGTTACCTCTAACTTGAAGGGACCAAGAAAAAACTTCGAGATATCTGAGGATTCGAGATATGGAGGGTAAAATACTTAAAGAATAAGTGGTATTAACAGCAAATCACTTTGACATATCCATGGTATTCAAGATATCAGTGTTCCAGATAATGAAGTTCAACTGTATCTACATTTTTTATGTAATTCATAGCACACAGATATAATGAAATTCGGTTAATTTGAAATAAATCTCAAGGTCCCTTAAATTTCAATGTAAACGAGTTTGACTGTATATAGTATTTTACAAAAGCCAAAGTGCCAAGCAATGCAAGTGCAAAGTATCAAATCCATTCCTCTTACAGTTCTCAGGATCTAGGGTATGACAGACAGACAGACACCATGTAAAGTGATCTCTAAGTGTCGCTTTCACCAAAATTTTTTTTCATAATTATTTTGTTTTCTTACCTCTCTGAAGAGCATGACAAAGGTTACATAGGTGATAGGTAGAAATACATGTCATGGGATGTATTGGTGTAATCTTTTTAGTGAGCAGATTGCATCATGCATTGTTTATCTGCCGTTGCTGATCTTTAACAAGGAAGACTTCTCCTGAAATAAGAAAAATTATTTTCAAAAGTGAAGTTACCTGTTACTCTTAAAGGGACATAGACACTGATTCGACATTTTGAAATATTTTCTCAAATTGTCTGTAATATATCATGACATATATGTGGCTATGGCATTTCACACGGAAATATAATAAAAAACTTATTTTATCTGTAAATTATTGAAACTATGAATTTCGGGATGCGTTTGATTGACACATCCTTGCACTTTCACAAGTAAACTTCATCCTTAATACTTAAGAAAAGTAGGTTTTTTGATACATATTAATGAAAAAATATAAAAAAAATATAATCCAGAAAATTAAGAGTAGAAATGAGAGAAAGCAAAACCAACTAACCAGTATTGTCAGTCCATGCTCAGTGATGTGTGAAGAGTTTAACAAATTGAACACAAAACAATTTATGTTCCATTGGGTGTGTTCAATTTGTTAAACTCTGCACACATCACTGAGCACGGACTGACAATACTGATGAGTTGGTTTTGCTTTCTCACATTTCAACTTTGAATTTTATGGATTTTATCTTTAATCTTTTTCACTAAAACACAACAAAATTTCTACTTTTTTTAAGTATCAAGGATGAAGTTTTACTTTGTGAAAGTGCAAGGATGTGTCAATCAAATGCGTCCCTAAATTCGTAGTTTCAATAATTTTCAGGTAAAATAAGTTATTTTTATGATATTTCCTTGTGAAATACTATAGCCACACATATGTCATGATCTAGTCAAAAATTTTAGAAAATATTAACTTCAAATCTGAGTCTATGCCCCTTTAAAGGTCATACACAAGAACATAATTCACTATATTTTACTATAAAGCCTTGATTAAATTAATCAATTAATATGACCCTCACTAGATAAAAGATGAAGAAAAAATGAATGATGCTTGGACAAAAATTTGAGACCAGAAATAAAAAAATTCCTTATGCAGCTTTTAATAGAGAAAATTGATATTACTGATAGGTAAGATACCTTCAATCATGTGGATTTCACATGCTGATAAACAGTTTACACACCATCCAGGAAGTTGCATCATGAGCACCTAAAAAAAGAGTATTCCTTAAATTCATTGATTGCCTACAAGTATAATAGTCGTAATATTTGAGTAAAAAATAAATACTGTAGGCCTAAAATGAGAAACTGAAAAAGAAAACCTGAAAAGAAATTGTCTCTTTCTACAAAGAACAATAACTGACTAAGTTCATTTTGATTTGCTATTCCTGGCTCTAAGCTAAGCATGGCATAACAAGGGTCTACTGGAAAGAAAGGGTAAATTATGCATATGGTAAAAAATTAACAAATCAAACTTTGTAAATAAATACCCAAGCATTTGGTTTTGTCTTTGATTTCGACAAAATGTTATTGATCTCCAAAAATTTTTGTTTATGTGTGGTGAGCCACAGTAAAAGTTTAAATGTTGAAGAACTGTATATCCATATCTAGATTCAGTAAAAAATTTCTACTCATTTGACAAGTTAATTTCACAGTTTCACCAAAGTTTGATTAACAATATTATGGTTAATAAAATATTATCCAATTTAAGCTTATAATTATATTATTAAAGTGCAATTTGTCAAAGTAAAAAATGCCTGTAAAAAGAACAAGTGGCCATGGGCAACAATGCTCACCCGAGTCACTATGGCCTTGCTGTTCTACTTTTTTTTTTACTACACATGATGATGTATATTTATTCATACGTAAAAATTTGATTGCCCATTGTGGCCCCAACCTACCCTGGGGGGGGGGGGGGGTGTCATGATTTAAACAAAACTGAATGTACACTAAGTAATGAAGCTTTCAGAGAATTTTCATTTTCTGGTCCACTGATTCTTGAGAAGAAATGTTTTTAAAGATGCCATTAAATTTACAACAATTGTGAAATTTACTTGTCTGAACATAACTTTTACTTGTATAAAAATATTTCATAAAAGACCTTTTTAACAATTTGAAAAAATATTGTACATTACAATAGTCTATAATACATTCATTGAGTCTGTTTTTGAGATTTTGAGTGGACACATCTATTGCAAATTACTAAACTGTATCATCCTATCCTAAAGTAGATGTAAATCATGTTATATAATTGTAATACATGTATGAAAGAAAAATAGTAACAACAAGAAATAGCTGACTATATGACCTCAAATTTTTCTTTGCCTTCTTTTGCTTATCCTTTGTAGCCTAAATTGTCTTTTGCTAAAGCTCTCCTGCCAGATAATAAAAACCCAAATTTCCTTCAGTAAAAGTACACGTTTCAAAGTTACTGTAGTTCTAAGTAGTCAACTTCCTGGTACTTTAAATATTAAAATTAAAATTGTGACAAATGCCTGAAAAACATCAGATATTTCAGACAAGTTTCATAGTAACATTGTTCCTGATCAAGTTTGACAACCAGGGCCATCAATATTACGAGCAGGATCATTCAACATTTAACTATTTACAAACCGCATGCATGGCATGTTTTCATTTTGAACCTCCGATAAAAAGTTGACAACAAATTTTAATTCTTTAAGTTTTCATGCTTAGCTAAAAAAAATTCTTCCTAGAAAAATATCCCTTGTCAAATCGGACAAGTGGTCAGTAATTATCACTTGTTCATGAAAAATTTTACTGGTACATGTACTGGACAAGTGGATGAGCATACAATGTCGAGCCCAGGAACTCTGCCCCATTTTTTGTTTATATTTGCCTTAGCAACCAACAGCATTAAATCTCGAACCCGAGCTATTATAATATGTAGCATAAAAGCACACGAGGATGATCAAGAGGGTGTTACAACTCTTTCTGTTTTGTTGTATTTGTTTCTAGCATTTGTTATTAACTGTTTCTGATGTGATGTGAACTCTTCATGGTATATATAGTGAAACTATATTTGTGATAAAAACATGATAAAAAAATTTATTAAAAAATGTTTTTCAAAAATGTAAATGATACTAGTAGTATAAAAACTCATTTTTAAGGCTTTTAGAGTAGAATATAAACATCGAACCTAATGGGTCCTAGAAAAAACTTTGTGATATCCTACGATTCAAGATACTGAAGTTAAAATATGTACTTGTAGCATAGCATAAATTTTCCATCTTTAACGCTCAGTTATACCTAGATAAATATTGCTAATGAGAGGAGGAGCGCAATTAATATTTCTATCTTCATGATAACACAAATCTAAATAAGTCAGTTATTTTTATAGCTAATTTAGCCTTCATTAAGTTCAACAAATTTCTTTAAATCTGTTCAGAATCAGACAAGTAAAAAATATTTATGCATTCGGACACAGGGTTTAACATTTATAAGGCATGTCTGATCGACACTGACTAGTAAAAGTTTGGTCCTGTCTAAAAATTGAGTGTACATCTGACATGTAAAATTAATATAACATGTGTGCAGCATGTGTATCTTATTCACCTGCTCTCATGTACACACAGGATTCGAAATACCCCAAACTGTAGGGGTCTACAAATACAGTCATGACTTTAATGATTTTAAGTTAAAATTAAAAACAAGTAAGGCCATCATTAAAAATATCTTTGTTTCCCCAAACCCGACCCAAAAATCTCAAGTTGGGTCGGTAGGTAGGTAAATCATTTTTTTTTTCTGACAGCAGGTTTGGGAATACATTCTGAAAAATTGAATAATACCTTTATAAATAAGAAAGAACAAAAGAAACCAATTTTAAACCTAATATCATACAAATGAAGCAACATGTATGGTAAATTAATTCACAAATATTATTCATTTGAACTTGTAAAATATCTCAGGCCAGCGTAAATTTATTGAAATCGAATATTTACAAAAAAAACACAAGATTCGCAAATACTGAACCATCGGACATTCAAGTACATTTTTCAAACCTACTATCATCTTAGAGTACTTACACAGACAAAATGTCAAGGGCATCGCGTAGCACAGTAATTCTAGTGTTTCGTTTTGGAGTCACGACGTAATTCGGGAGCTAATTCTAAATCACAGGTCCCAACGTGGGACTTGCAGACCGGTCAGTCGAATAAGACAAAAAACGTAGGTCCAGTGTCGGAGTATACATGCAGATGGCACGTAAAAGATCCCTTACTGATGCTTAATGATCAAAGGCCATAAGTGCCGAGTAAAAGTCTAAATTAGGAGCCTTCCACCGGCCCAACAAATTTTAAAGGTATTTTAAAGCAAAGAAACAACCTGTTTTCAAGGGCCTAACTAAAGCAAAATAAACTGGCCGTCTCAGGAAGCCGTACCATAAGCAAATTTTAAAGACTTCAACACTATTTGGAAATAGTGTACATGTACATGTATAAACAATATATAATTCAACCAAACCATATCTAAAATGATTAAAGTTTCATATATCTAATTTTATAGTCACGGAGTCAATACCCCATAAATAAAAGGAATGAAGAAACGACATCTGAATTATATTTATCAAATGAAATAATCATACAAAGACATATTTAAAACTCCTATGGTCCTATGTAGTAAAAATAGGATCTTACATGAACTGTTTATTAGATCGAAACAAATCAAATGCAGTGAAATTTATTGATATGTATTCACAAGAAGCGCCCCTCATCTACTCATGAGCCAGGCTTTGCTATGCTTACTACGTACGTTAATTTTTTAAATACCATCTTAACACTCCTTAGTCATGGTACATTAATTCACGAGATGTCTCAAGAGTGTAGGATTCTAATAAGTTAAAGATATAATAAGATTGATACGTCACCATTGTTTTATAACATGAACTAACCCTCTGTGGCCAAATGTCGGCACCAAATGAGAGTAAAACAAAAGCCGCCGTTCTGATAAAAAACGGATTTTGATGAAATTGTATTTTATAAATTTGATAAACAATAAAAAAAAAATATTTAAATAATCTTATTAAAAAAACTTTTCAGTCGGCACGATTTAAGTGGGTCGGTCGTGTTAGGGGAAACAAAGGTATTTTATATTTTGGCCTAATTGTAATTGGAAGTATTCTATCAATACTAATATGTCAAGATAATGCTACGACATTGACGAGAAAAAACCATGCGTTTTCTACATGGGCATTTCTTCAATCAATTTGTTTATGTACCAGTATAAATTTATAAGAATCCTCTTGGGTTTTAATGTGATGGAGGCCTGGGTGCATTAAGTCATCAGGATGTTGTAACGCGGTCTTAAAACTCTTTAATAGCTTTGGGGCACGAACTACTTTTAAATTAGTTAAATAATCTAACTGCGTCTCCAGACGAGCCCTCACCACACCTCTCTTAAACCGGGTCTGAAGCACATTAATCATTTTAATGATTAGAAAATTCTATCTACAACTACTTCCTCTTCCAGATGACTCCAGTCTATTGCAGTGCAAACAAAAAAATGAGTTTTATATTTTTTGGTTTTGGTGTTTGGTATCTCCACTGCTTTACTGTTGTTACAAGGATTACAGCAAGTTAAACTATGAATTAAATTATTTTCTAACCCCACTAGTGATTGTACCAGCTAAATGACTGTGTATCAGTGTATCGTCCAAGTGTAGAATTGTAGATATCTTTTTATTAAAACTTTGAATTTGATAGATTTGAACTTAGGCGACTAACCGTATGTTTCTTACACATTCTTCTAATACTTCCACAACAAAACACTCGCCGCAACCATTCTTATTAGTCATCCTAAGCTTCCTCAGTCCTCGGTCGGAGCCTGTACTGCCATTTTGGTTGGCTAATTAACCCGACCCACTATTGTTTCGTAAATTGCCAACCCGTTTTTTTTTTAAATACAGAACATTTAATTCTAATAAATCAGATCTTATTTCCTCTGGTAATCCATCACATTTTTTTCAGACCAGCTGTACAGCATTTGAAGACAGAATAAAAAGATAAATATTTATTCATAATTGCCATGTCGAACCTCGTATCAGTCGATGCTGAAGAAAGATGGTGATCACCGCGATGAGGACGGAAATGCACAATTCATTTATTTTATTGATTAATCCTATTGCAAGTAATTGATGATAGTATCGTCATGATTTTTTCATAAATATGCAATACAGAATTAAAAAGTTTTGAAATTATTGGTAAATAAACATGATAAATGGTAATATTGATAATGTATTTTTTATCACCCTGTACATATACTGAGTGTAGGGCACTGTATTACAGTATATCTGGTAAAGTTTGAAATGACATTTGTTTAATCATAAAATATGCTCTTAAAGTGAAGAAATTGCATGCGTCTAATTAAATAAACGAGAAAACTACATGCATGGGTCCCAACTTGCATTTCATTCTATGTTAGGGGTCTCTTAGCAATACCCAGAGACCTATATAGTAATATACTAACAAAATATCACATAATTTACTCGATATGTACACACCATCTTGTAAAATATTGTATCGTGTCATAGGAGATGTTCTATTGCACACCTTAAACATACACATAGCCCAATCACCCTGTTGTATGTGTTAAATGTCTATGCATATTTATGTGTTATGTGATTTACATTTGTTGTGCAGTACTTATACATTGTTTAAAAGAATTTTTAATTATTTTAAAGATAAAGTCTTGGGTCCCTGTATTTATTTTGGGGCAGACAATAGTCACTAATTTAATTTAGGGTATGTGTACATCATTAATTAAATTTGTGTCTATGACTTAGTTGCTTTCAAATTGGCTTTTAGATCAGTCTCTACTCCAGTGGAGAGGATGATTCCTCTTGATTCTGGAGTCAAAAGGTCAAAGTTATGATTGCGGGGTATGGATATGGAGTGAAAAAGAGAAGATAATGAACAGTGATCTATTTCATAAAAATTACAAACAATACAAATCTTTGAACACTGCATAAACACAGACCCCCTGAAATTCCAGAGGTGGGATCACGTGCCAAGGAGGATTAAGCATTCCCTGTTGACCGGCCACACCCACTGTGAGCCCTATATATTGATCAAGTAGATGGAATATTCGATAGTCAAATTTAGCATATAAACAAAGGCCTAACAATTGGTATGAAGCAAGTCAGCCAAAATACGACCCAGTGATAGGTTATATTTGCTAACAGGTAAATCTTTGTACACCCTTGATTACACCTGGATAACAAATCTTTATTTCCTATATAACCTAATAATTTCTCTGTAAACCCAATTCCACTAATATTTTAAACTATTGATTTACTATATGCTTCAATACATCGTGACATCATGTTGTATGGTGTTTATTTGATATAGAAACTATTCATTGTGATGTCACATTATTTAACCCCACCCACCCCACCCCAGCTTTAGCTGGGTGTAAGGAAATTTACACCCCGCTTGCTAACCAATCAGATCTCGTGTTTTAAGATACATAGGAAATAATTAAGGACTTTTATTGAAGGTTATATAAAGATTTTTCAATCCAAAGAAACATGAATTATATCAATTGAGGCAATGAAATTATAATTATTTTACCAAACTTTTTCATTATTTCGTAAATATCTCTAAATCTTGAATATGGTCCATGTATACTGCCCTACTCATCTGCAAAAATGGGTACAAAACTGGTTGTTACAAAGAAACTTGGAAGTACTTGAACATGGACTACTTGGGAGCTATTTCATAGTTAGATTACTTTTTCTGTTTAACACGACAAAATGCTATAATGGTTACAACCAAAAGATTTACTTGAAATGCTTCACTTATATAGTAGCATTTATTATCTTGATACATCAGCTTTGTATATTTATTAGTATGATTGCAAATAGATGAACAGGCAGGCACATATGCTAAAGTGTTCCTTCACTTTGATTTTTTAATTATTTTAATAGATACTACTTATTTTTGAAACATATTTTCTGATCTGTTCCTAGAACGAATCATAAAATTGATAAATGAATGAACTTCTTTTCTACAATTTCAGTACTGTCCAGTAAATGAAGCCAGGTTTCTCAAACTTTCAATTTTGACATTTCTGATCAATTTGAATTTATTTAAATTATGTATATAATATCTTGCAGTTGAATACATAAAAAGAGTTGGTAAAATGTATATAATTATAAACTTTTAACTAATTGTTAATTTATTTTATTTAAATTATATGTAGTAATTGATTAATGAGTGGTTGGTTGTTTAGAACTATAAAAGTTTGCATCAAAATGTGAAAACTTGTTGGTGATTCATATGAAATTCATCAAATGCTAAATAAGAAACATGCACAGTCAAACCTCATTATTTTAAAATAGATGGAACTGAAAAAACTTAGAGATATAGGAGTATTCAAGATATCGAGTGTTAATTTCTTAAAAAATAAGTGGTTCGGACTTCCAGTTAACTTTGACATATCCGTGGTATTCAAGTTATCAGTGCTTGAGATACCAAAGTTCAACTGTATTTAAATTTTCAGTGACTGAACACTTTTGGAATGCATCTGATACACCTGCACAAACAAAAGTTTCTAGAAAATAAACACTTATTTAAAATTGCAGTGCTTTCTCCTGAGAAATATTAGGATTCAAGGAGACTCATTTATAACTATGAATGACTAAAAAGTGTCAATAGTTCAATGCTGTAGTTCCTTATTCTAGCTTGACATTTGATTTGTTGTTGTTGTTGTTGTTGTTTAACGTCCCTCTCGAGAATTTTTCACTCATATGGAAATGCTACCACTTGCCGGTGGAGAGCTGCAAATTTTGACTTGTACTCGGTACTCAGGGCCATTGAGCAGTGAGGGATCTTTTTCGTGCCAGCACCTACTGCGACACTGGACCTAGATATATATGGTCTCATCCGAAGGACCGGTCTCCATGTCCTACAGTGGGATTCGAACCCACAACGTAAGGATCAACTCCTTACTCCGCGACTCTAGAGCAAATGCTCTAACCACTGCGCCACACAGGTGACGCTTGACATTTGAAATTCAAAGTAAAAACATCAATGTTTTATACACAATTTATAATACTCTAATGCTTCATATATGGGCAAAATGTAACATGAAAAAGTATAATATTTTATCATCTATGGGACTATAGTCATATGTTGTTACCTACCATAAAGCCCTTTGGATTCCATGGGATTTGATCACATGACCAACCTGTATCTATAGCCCCATGGTAATTTTAAAGGGGATAGAATAAATGTGTCAGAAATACTTAAGCTTGTCCCTTAATAACCAGTCCTTTAGCTATAATATCTAAGTTTTCTTAGCTTTAAACCAAAAGAAATTTAACTTAAAAATCCAGCTGTTTTACAAAAATTATACAGTTGTGTATCTTTATAACCAAGTTGATTTGTAAAGGCAAAAAAATCAAAAATGTGCAGATAGTGAAAACAATTACAGGGTATGCGATATATGGTATAGGTCTAATTGGCGACTAATTAAGTCGCAATAGCACCTAAAAATTATGATTGGTGCCTAAAATTTTTCTAGAATTCGCCAAATTGGCAACCATTTTAAATTGGCTTGGTGATCATCAAATTACTGAACTATAAACATTTTCAATTTTTTTTTTTTTAGAAAGAGCCGAAAAGAAGCAATGGACATGTCTCTAATATTGACTAATATCAGTTTTTAGATTGGTGCCTAAGAAAAATTTACCTGGCGGCTAAAAATTTGCATTGGTGACTAAATTTTTTTTTTCATAAGGAGCCAGTTGGTGCCTAAATTTTAGAGGTCACATAGAGGCCTGTGGTAGAGTCAACATATTTAGTACATGTTTATCAATTTACCAGTCGCCACGTGGCATAGAGTATAGAGCTTTTGCTCCAGAGTTGCAAAGTAAGGAGTTGATCCTTACTTCAAGGGTTTTAATCCCATTGTGGGACCTGAAAACCGGTCCTTTGGATGAAACCGTATAAAGCAGGTTCTTTGTTGCAGTAGGTGTTTGCACAAAATATCCCTTACTGCTAATATAAATGGCCATAAGTGCTGAGTTCAGGTCTAATTTTGCAGCCCTCCACAGGGAAGTGGTGGCTTCTTAACATGAGTAAAAAATTCTCGAAGGGACGTTAAATAAACAGTAAAAAATCATTTTACCAAGGAGAGAAATCAATTGTTAATAAATAGAACATCATGTTTGACATAAACAGAATAAAATATGAAATCTAATTCAATTTGAGCAAATATTTTTCAAATCTAAGAATTGTCGAAACTTCCTGAGGTATTGATTATTTTTAACTCTTTGAATGAATGGGATGTTTAAAATTCTTTGGAATCTTGACTTATTTTAAGTGCACTATATAAGACTTATAAACTATGTCTCAAAGAGCAGCAGTATTTGGTTTATGTGACTACATAGGTAGTGCATATAGTCAGTGACAATTACTCCTATAAGAGGCTATCAAGTCATTTCCTTTGAGGCATGGAGATCAAAGTCACCTGCATGGTGCAATGGTTAGAGCATTTGCTTTAGAGTCGAGGAGTTTGTTTGTTTGTTTTTATGTTGATTAACGTCCCTCTCGAGAATTTTTCACTCATATGGAGACGCCACCACTTGCCAGTGGAGTGCTGCAAATTTTGTCCTATACTCGGCGCTTACGGCCATTGAGCAGTGAGGGATCTTTTTCCTGCCAGCACCTACTGCGACACGGGACATCGGTTTATACGGTCTCATCCGAAGGACCGGTCTCCACTTCCCACAGTTGGATTCGAACCCACGACGTAAGGATCAACTCCTTACTCCGCGACTCTAGAGCAGACGCTCTAACCACTGCACTATGCGGGCGACGAGTCGAGGAGTAAGATGATCCTTACATTGTGGATTCAAATCCCATAGCAGAACGTGGAGACCGGTCTTTGGAGGAGACCTTATAAACTGAGGTCCTGTGTCGCAATAAGTGCTGGCATGAAAAAGATCCCTCACTGCTCAAAAGCCATAAGTACTGAGTACAGTTTTAAATTTGCAGCCCTCCACCGGCAAGTGGTGGCTTTTTAATATGAGTGAAAAATTCTTAAAGGAACGTGAAACAAACGTGGAGATCAGTTTTGTGTTTTGAAGATGAAAGGTAAGGAACATTAAATGAATTGAAGTGTGCAAAAGTATTCATACTAATCTCGAGTTTTACAACAACAAATATAAACAAAATCCATTACCTTAATATTCCATTTATAAGTTTCTGAAAGTTTGTTAAGTTATAAATACTGAGTACGGTTGGTCTTGTTTTCTTGATCACCACTGCTTTTCAGACCCATAAAACTTAACCATGTTTTTCCAAAAGAACAGAATATTTTTTTTAAATTTTGCTTTTCCATAAATTAAAGATTTGCATGCATGCTACTTTTTTAACAAGTTAATCTACTGCTCCATTTCTGAAAACTATGTCAAAGGAACTATACATTGTTTTCGATTCCAAATAAAAAAGTCTCGACAATGAAAAAGTGAGGAATCTAAGATTGTCATGTGAAGATAAATGATCGAAATTTTAGTTTCCCTTTTCAGTAATTTTGGCTCTTCCCTCTGTAAATTCTAAATTTACAAACTGCCATTTTTAATAATCCTACCTTAATTCGTGTGAATTAAGTTAACCAGTGCCACGTATCATTGCTTGTACAAGTGTTTTGTCATTTTAAAAAAATCTTCGGGGGGGGGGGGTTATAATAAGCAAGCGTTTTGTCAACAAGTTAATGTCACCTAAAAACCTGAAAGGCTCATAGAAATGAACATGGAATAAACATATGTTTTCCGTACTTATCATTTCCCCTTCTTCATTGACAGTTTTTCCTCAATAACACGTTTTTAAGTAGTCAAATGAGATCTATCATTTATCTGTTTATGTATTTTCCTATTAATGTTCGTGTATGTCCTATCTGTTTACATCTACATGTAAGTACAGATACTAGCATTAAAATTCTTTGTTAAATGTCTTTTTTATCTAAGATTATTTATTTTTCATTAATGAAAACAACGTTTAGTAAATATACTGTGAATACTTACATATTGAGACGTAAAAGTCAAGACCTTTCATCATTTCCGCCATTCCTATGCGCATGCATCAGTGCGCATCGGAAATATCCTGTTTGGATGCGCGCGCATCAGCGCGCGTCTAAAATATCAAATGTGTGTTATGGCAGACGATAAAAGTGTGTGATGGTGTAACACAATTTCACATCTTACTATTCTTCTGAGGACTTTCACCAAATTTCACCACGTGATGTAGTTCGATATTTTGTGACGATACAAGCAATTTTTTTCCGAGGACGTGGAAAAAGTCCTCGGAAGAAATTTACGTCCTCGGAGTAAAGGTGTTTTTTCACACTATAGTCCTCGGGAGATCTGTGAAACCAACACACACACACACACACACACACACACACACATATATATATATATATATATATATATATATATATATATATATATATATATATATATATATATATATATATATATATCCCATGTTTTCCCCATTATCCCGTGGATATGACTCATTGGATAATTTTTTCATAATCCACAGTTGTGACGTCACAATGGTTTTTGCGTTAGCGCGATGAAGTAAAATAAAGTGGAGTCCTATATAAAACAGTGTAAAACATTGGTTGTGAAGTATTAAACATGGGATAAAAAGAATCTCCCATGATTTGTAGTTGGATATGACTTTTATCCAACTCGTTGTGTGTTTTTATCCCCTCGCCAAGGCTCGCGATAAAAAACACACAACTCGTTGGATAAAAATCATATCCAACTACAAATCATGGGAGATCCTATATATATATATATATATATATATATATATATATATATATATATATATATATATATATATATATATATATACGAGGAGTTATCAAAAAGTTCGTGGACTGACGCGATAAAATTAATAATATGTAGTCTTTGCTTACAAAATTTAAGCGGAACATAAAACAAGAAAAGTTTAAGAAATGTTGAAAATTTTAGCTTGATACGTTGATAATTTGCCAAATTATTCTAAAATTAAAAAGACTTTATGTGATCACCCGGCGCTGTTGCCGTTTAGTGTCATGACGTCCCCTTAACGTCATTGTTTCTTAATGTCCGCTCTCTCTACCTCATACACTTATCTTGTTGAGATTACCTGGAGTTAAGTAAGGACTTAAACCCGTCTTATTTATATGAATTTACAATGTCATGAGCAGCTGTTTTCAATGCATATAATATTATAAATGGATCTTTATATGGGGAAAGATCCTCACTTGATCATGCCAGAATACTTAGCTTGTTGGAGTTCAATTTCTACCACACATGATCAACGTCACTTTTCGACGTGACTGACTTTTGACACGCTGACTACAAATCGACACTAACTGTGCATATTTCATCTCTCTGAATCTTTTTGGGCATTAAAAAACAAGTACTCTGGATGCATTTTATTTTTCTGTAGCCAGTTTAAACATTCCTTAGGTCAATACCAGTTTTTCCAGGAGCGAAACTCTATAGAGTGTTCCAAAAAGAAACCCCTCCCCTTTTTTGACGTTATTTTCAAGCCCATAATTGTTTAGACACTCCATATAAAATTTACGATAAACTTTCATAGAAATTACAGAATTGCAAAATTGCAAATTTTACTGAACAAATGTGTCGCACCACATGCCTGAATTAACGAGATTTTTTGATGACAAATACTCATATCTAAAGAGTTTTTCTCAGTTACACTCAGGTAGAAAAAAACGTCATATTAGAGGTTGCGCCGCCTGGACATACCTTTGCTTACAAAAACACTAACAATTTATTAAAAAATAAAAATTATGATTGATGGTTTATTCTATAGATAGAAAAGATGATGCTAACTAAATGTGTAAAAATTCATTGATGTACCTAAAGCGGTTTTAATTTTATGACGTTAGTCCACGAACTTTTTGATAACCCCTCGTATATATATATATATAGTGAATACTTTATATTGAATAAAAGTACTTTTTAAACCTTTTGTTTTCTTTTACTCAGAAAATATTTTAAAAACATTCAATAAGCGAGATGAAATTCGAAAATGCTTACCTTACCTCTCTGAACACTTTTCTATGATTAAGACGTATGAAGATTATCATACTTTTATACGATACAGAAAGGGCGCGTTCTGTATCACAGCAGCGGGGCACCTCCGTCTTATAAAGAATGGATTCCTTACATGTGATTGTATTCTCAGTAAATGACTCTAACATGGTTCTGGTCAGGGCATTTATCACTCATACTGACAATTTTGATTTATGTTCGCAATTTTTGTCTCCATATTACAAAAAAAAAATATGACTGAGTACTTTAAAAAGTTGTTAAATGTTTTACTGCATCCTTATTTTCGGGTCTTATGACCAGATACTTTTATTTTATTGTTATTTAAAAAATAAAATACGACTTTTTATTTATTTATTTATTTATTTATTTTTGTTTTTGTTTTTGTTTGTGAGTGTTTTTCTGTTGTTGTTTTTTTTTTTTTGTTTTTTTTTGTTTTTGTTTTTTTGTTTTTTTTTTGTTTGTTTTTTTTTTTTTTGTTTTTTGTTTTGTTTTTGGTTGTTGCTTTCTTTTGCAAAATGGATGTTTCTAAGATAAATTCCTAACTTTCCTCTAACAACTGATAAACCAAGGAAGAACACCCATTGGTATAATATTTGTGTAGTCTTTACAGAACTTTCTATTCCTGTTTTCTATTTCTTTTTCTGATTCACTGAGTACAGAATATCTATGTTATATTTTAATACGTAGACAAAACAGATAATTGGAAAAAAAGTATAAAAGTATGACGTGCCCTTTCTCACAATTTCTTCAGGGCATAGTATGCAGCAGTGTATGATTCCAGTCAAGTCTCGTATTGGGGGGGGGGGGGAGGGGAGGGGAGAATATTGATGGGTTTTTTTTTCATGAAATGTGATGATATCAAACATTATTTAATCTCTAAAGTCCAATGAAACGATACAAATTTGGAGCAGAGCAAATACGGACGTCTAAAACATCAGCGTTGGGATCGGGTGCCATGGAGGAGTGAGCATCCCCTACCGCCGGTCACGCCCGCCGTGTGCTCCTTGAAATGATCGAGGGAAAAACGGAAAAATCAGTATAAATAATGGCCTAACAATTAGTATGAAAATCGTCAGCCAGCATTTGACTCAATGCTAGGTTGTATTTGCTGACAAGGTCATTGTATCAAACATAAAACTTGCAAAAAGATTACTTCAAACGAGACTGTTGATATCCTTGTTTCATTAACTTGTTTGTCAATAGCTTGCCTCGTTTGAGAAACTACGAAGAGCATGCTCTTGCGTTTCAAATCAATTGAGAGACATAAACCCATATGCAGTTGATAAGGGTATATTGCTACATAAGTAAGGGAAGTTGACAATTGAAAATTTGAAGTCATCACCTTTATCAAAAAGCTTTCTTTTAAGTTACCATTAAATCTTTTTCTAGTAAAATATCTAAATATGAAACAGATGTGTCATATAAATATCATAATTTCGATTATTAATAGTCCTTCATTTGCTGAAACGCATTCTTTTTGACAACTGAAGGGGGGAAAATAATGTGTTTTTTCCCTCTTCTAAATCTAATACGGTGGGGTTGTCTTCATTAAGCAAAGAGGTATTTAAATACCGTAAACTTCCTTTGAGGTACATGCATGTCCTACACAAATACTTAAACAAAAATAAGTACTTGTACAGTTTCACCGTCTTCACTTGAGGCTTCATAAATAGAACAATTATTAGTACTTTGACTTTTGATAATAATAACCTTACAACAAGTTAGTCACATAATATGGACAAGAACCACTTTTGCTTGGATTATCATTTTTTTCCTTTAAAGGTATATAAACATGTCTGAACATTTTTATAACATTGTGCTGAAATTATCTTCCCCTTTGTGAAGCTTGAATCAAGATCTGAACACAGTACGACAACTTAAGTCAACCATAATGTTTGAGTTTGTTATATAAATGATAAATTGAAGCTAAAATATTAATTAACAGGCTGGACAAAATGGGCAGATTGAAAGGCAGGGGTAGTAAAGAAATAACTCCACATCGTGTATTAAATGGTTTTCCAACAATCTATTGGAATTCCCATGGGTACCAATTGCACCCCGTTATTAGCAGACCTATTTTTGTATTCATATGCAGCAGAATTTGTTCAAAATCTTTTACGTGAAAAGAAAAAAAAAAACACTTGTTGTGACCTTCAACTTGACATTTAGATATATCGACGACGTATTGTCAATTAACAATGGTTATTTTCATTCTTATGTCGACACGATATATCCCGGTGAGCTTGAGATAAAAGATACCACAAAGTCTAACACATCTGTTTCATATTTGGATATTTTATTAGAAAAAGACGTTAATGGTAATCTAACAACAAAGCTTTATGATACACGTGATGACTTTAATTCTTCAATGGTCAACTTCCCTTACTTAATATGTAGCAATATACGCTTATCATCTGCTTACGGGGTCTATATCTCTCAGTCGATTCGATACGCAAGAGCATGCTCTACGTATGAACAATTTCTAAAACGAGGTAAATTATTGACAAACAAGTTGATGAAACAAGAATATAAGCAGTCTTGTTTAAAGTCATCATTTCGTAAGTTCTATGGTCGATTCAATGAACTTGTTCAGCAAATACAATCTCTCATTAAGCCAAATGCTGACAGACTTTTTTCATACTAATAGTTAGGCCATTATATACACACTGATTTGTTGACGGATTTTTCCGTTATTTCCCGATCAGGACAAGGAGCACAAGGCGGGTGTGACCGGTCAGCAGGGGATGCTCACTCCTCCATGGCACCTGATCCCACCTCTGATGTTATATAGGTCCGTGTGGCTTTGCTCCTATTTTGTAATGTTTAATGGACTTTTGAGCTCGAATACTGTTCGTTATCTCCACATATTTCAATAAATTTACTTAGGGATATTCAAAAAATCCTCAATTTGAAATACATTCTTAACATCTTTTTAAAAGTTCTTACAATTAAAAGGCACGAAACTAAAATGAAGTCTTGGTAGTAGTTCAAAATTAGTAATCAAAATACTGGTATTGGGTTCAACTATTTATTTCAATATGTTTAAATACAGACACATTTAGATTAACTCTCTTCTAAGAATCATTAACCTGCAATAGAATTTTCAAAAAGAATGTAATGTTCAATAATTTCAAGTTCTTGGAATGATAATGTTATATATGTACAGGTACTTACTTCTACGAAAGCTTGTTGCGGCTATCTTCCACTGTAATGTAAATTTACCAAGAACTTAAAAGCATTCGTAACAAGGCAATATATTGATATTCAGTTTTAAAAAATGTAGGCTTTGGCCCAAAATATAAACACTTGATAATTAATTTTTCTGATTTCATCAACATAAAAATGTTATAAATCAGGAACCAATCACCTAGCAGATACTTTTCCGCAAAAAGATCGATGCTGTATGTTGTCTATGCAATGTTAACTAATATATAATGCATATAGTCCTCTATCATTAATACCATTTAAAAAATGAAAAAGGAAACATACTAGTTAGATGCATTGAGTCCATGGGCAATTATCTCATCCTTCAAAGCTAGGGCTTTCATCCTGATAAGATCTCCGATGGCTGACCTACCAGTTCAGTATACATTGTATAAAATAGGTCTGGGTTTTTTTTTTAATGATAATCGGGATTTATTTTTGATTTAAAAAGGGTATGTGTTTCAAATATAACTTTGAAACATAAGATCAAGTTTATTTTTATTTAATTTTTGACGTACAATATAAAAAATTCATTTTTGAATATAGTAATATTTTTATCATTTCTACATCTAGAAATAAGGTAAAATCCAAAAAGAAATTAACAAAACATTAAAGCAGAATAACATATAAGGGTATCTAATGTAAATAAATATTAAACCTTGCACCTTTTGTAACTGACAGCATCACTAAAACTCTTGGAAGTGCCGAGTTCTGTCATTGAGAAAATTAAGAAGACTGAGAGGATGACGTAATGGATCATGATGTTTGTCTACAAAACATAAATGACGTAAACAAAACTCTGGATTACTCTTTCACTTTATAGAGTAATTTAATTATAAAATGCCACAGTATCAAAAAAGAGATTGCTCGTAAATTAACTGTCATAATGGAGTGATTTTCATTTTTAAACTTTTCTGAATTGAAATTTGACCATTGATTTTTTTTTTTTTTTTTTAATTTTAACATTTACATAAATACTTTCTTTATATCATTAACATCTATTTTTTTTTTGTATTTTCACACATACTGTCTGTATATAATTGATATTTATTATTTTTATATATACACACATACTTTTTTTGTATCATTGATTATATTATTTTTATATTTATGGATTATATAATACTTTCCTTACTTTGAATATCATTGATATTTATTTTTAATATATATGACTAAATACACACTTTTTAAAAATGTTCCAAATAATGTAACTTATAATTAATTGTTATTAAATGAATGAAGAAATTAAATTTATATTTAATTTATAAACAAAAGGATGGGGTGAAGGGTAATGTACGCTATGAAATTCATCAAAGTACAAAACTTCACGAGTCCTGTATCTTACAGTGCATTTTAAAAAACGGGGGAAGGGAGACACAGTTTTGTTCAAGAGATATCGCCATATACAAGATAAGCTGTGCTCTACAGACGACAATAAAAATAACATAGCATTCAACCTTATGAAAAAGATCAAGATAACGTACAGGGAATCGAACTATCTCATAAATCTGATAAAGTTTACATATCAAAAAGAGAGTAAAAACATGGATCGCTAGAAAAATTAGAAATGTTATCAGGTGCTTAGAGCGAAAATACAATCCAGTGATAGGTTATATTTGCTAACAAGGTCATTAGAAGAACCAGATTTAAAAAATGCTGACCTAAAACGAGGTTGATAAAATCCCTGTAACATCAACTTATCGCTCAGTGGTCTGTCCCGCTTTAACAATGAATCGTATTCAGAGCATGTTCTTGAGTATTGAATAAGTTGGGAGACGTTAACACCATATACAGGTGATAGCGGAATATAAAATAAATTATACATTTTTGAGAAACCCGTCTTTATCCTTTCTGTGAAAGAAATTTATCCAAAAAGTATTTCTTTCAATTCTTATAAAAATTTAAAATCAGAGAATATAGCAATATAAATCATGGAGGAAATATATGGAGATATATACGAACAGTATTCCAGCTGAAAAGTCCCTTCAAACAAACAAATCAGGAGCAGAGCAAACACGAATCTCTAAAACATCAGAGGTGGGATCGAGTGCCATGGAGGAGTAAGCATCCCCTGCCGACCGGTAACACCCGCCGTGTGCTCCTTGTCATGATCGGGAAATAACGGAAAAATCCGTCGACAATTCAGTGTGTAATAATATCCTAACAATTCATATTATTAATATGAAAATCGTCATTCAGCATTTGACTTAATGAGAGATTGTATTTGCTGACAAGGTCATTGTATCGACAATAAAACTTACGAAATGATGACTTTAAACGAGACTGTTGATATTCTTGTTTCATCACCTTGATTGTCAATAATATATGTAATAATATATATATTTATAATTGTTTAGTCATCAAATAAGTTGGGTGACGTAAACACCATATGCAGGCGAAAGCGAAATAAAAAAAATGAGGACATGTTGGACTACGGAATATTCCGTTTACCTGATTAATACTGAGGGCACACGGCGGGTGTGACCGGTCATCAAAGGTACTTTTTCCTCTTAGGCGCCTGATCCTAAGTCTGGGGATTTTCAGGGGTCCGTGTTTTGGCCCTGTGCACGGTTTGTAATGTTTATAGGATTTTTGAGATTGATCACCTTTTTCAGGGACCTAATCATAACTTATTTACTGATTAAAAATAATTTTAAGTATATAAAAAAGAGTTTATATATAAATATATGAGAACTAAACTGGAACTGCAAAATTTAAAAAGAAAAGGTATATTAAATGGTTTGAGTGAGAAAAGTAGTATTTATTTATATATTTAGTAATATTCAATTTTTATTTGGATTTGAAACTAAAATATATTCTTTTTTTAATATTATCAATTCATTCTGTAAATATTCTTTAACAAAAAATATTTTATATAACGAAACTTTTCAGAATGAAAAAGAATTCTTACCTTATTGGACTAAGCAAATCTCGATCAATTTTCTGTCAACTATGAATGGAATTTCTAGGAGATATTTATACGGAACTGTCCAATTACGTCCTGTCAATTAACAATGGGGCTTCGTTCAGTTTGGTAGATTATTTTCTGTCATTTATCAAATAAAGAATTGCAATAATATGTCATTTGTTTTATCTATGACTTCTAGTTATTAAAAAAATTCCATTACTCTTATTATTTTGCTGTATAATATTTCGATTCATGGAGTTTTATTTTTAATACAATGAATGTTGGTTATTATACAGCTCTTACATTATTAAAATGATTATAAAAGACGCCTACGAGCTTTTAAATTAACGAAGCTAAAAGTGCTTTTTTCTCATAAAAACGTCTCCATGATTATATAATTGAGTATTAAAGAGTATTAAACGTTAAACTTCAGAAGTATTTTATATTTTCTTTTAGAAATAAATAGGTTCTTAATAGATTTTAAAAAAAAAATCTTCATAAGGTTTCAGGATCGGAAAAAATATCCAACTTCACATTTATTTAATCTAAGCATCATATTCATTAAAAAAACAAATTATACATGTTACAAAAAAAATCGAGGCAATTAAGTACGTATATCGTGTATTATTTGAAAAGATGTTATTGTCATGTTTTATCACCTTTCAACTCAAAATTTTGCACTTTTAGTAATGATTAAGAAATCAATTTTATTAAATTTACACGGTAAGCGGTTAAGTTATATTGGTTAACAAAAGTCCCATTGATACATGAATGACATATTTACGATGTTTGCTTGACTATGCATTCCTTGAAAAATAAAGTACAGGAGACAATACTTGACTAAAATATCTAACTGGTTGAATGAAATGGGTGAAGATCAATCTAAAAAAAACCTACAAACAAAACAAAAAAAAATGTCAGCATAGGGCTTTGTACATGTAATATCTTAGAAACACTTATTTATTTGCTGCGATGTTAAAATGCGGCGATGAAAGAGAATCTCGAAAATAACAATAATAGAATATATAAAATTATAATAATACGATTGTAAAAAAGGAAAGTAAAATCTAAATGGGTCAGTAGCATTGTCTTTGAAATGCAAAAAAAAAAAAAATCTCAGCTAAAAACTGAAATAAATTAAATACAAAACTGAAATTCCATTGTAAAGTAATGATTGAATTATTATGGGATTATATATTGAAACACTGAACTACTTGATTTGACAAAACTAAGGAATTGAATTACTATCAGAGTATTTTTGTTACAAACTTAAAAAGAACAAAATTATACTGCAAAAGTTAAGTTTAATGGCAATAATACAATATCCCAAACTTCTTGTCAATGATAGTAAAGTAGGAAAATATTTAAATAGAAATTATAGAAATTAAGCAAAATTTATATCCATTTTGTTTAATTTGTCTGATCATTTTTATGAACAAATCATCATGTGTAAAATATTTTTATCTATCACAGTTTTATCCCTTCATTTAGTGGATATCATCCTTATCATTTTTTTCATATTCCACAGTTTGTTTTCTGACGCCTCATTATGTTATGAAATCAAAACATTTATATGCATAAGTAAGTATAAACATTAAAGATCCAGTCAGAGTTCAAAATATTGTAATTCCTTCAATTATTCAAATTAAAGATTCTACATTGAAAGAGAAGAATTTTTCCACTTTTTATCACACATCATTTTTAGATGCCCTATTTTCTTAAATGTATTATGTGACCCAAAGTAGCCGACCGGAAAAGGGGGAGGGGTAATTCCATTTAAAAAAGGAAAACAGATGGTATTTGATTTAACTTTTTTTTTTTATCCAACTCCATTCTATATCAAAATTTATCAATGTGTGCTTGTGAACTAAGAACCAAAGTGGTTAAACACACAACTCAATGGATATAAAAAATATTCAATCATATCATAAATCATGATATATATATATATATATATATATATATATATATATATATATATATATATATATATATATATATATATATATATATATATATATATATATATATATATATATATATATATATATATTCTTTATTACGTTGATTATAAACATGCAAAATAAGATTGAATATTCCTTTTAGATGAAATATCTTCCTCATTAATCAAAAGAATCATTTCATTTGAAAACATAAAAAAAAATATCAGTGGTATGCATAATACGTGCTTACACACCTTAAGGTCATAGGATACCCAAAATCTGGGGCAAGTTGTTTTTTATATCATATACAGCCAATTATGCCTAACGTTCATTTAACATTAGAATAACATTAATTAATTGTTAATTTAATGTTAATCATTTAAACCAATTTAACGTGAAAAGAACATCAAATAACATCAAATTAACGTCAAAGTAAGGCTAATTGAGAATTTGAGATTAACATTTAATTAACGTTAGACATTATTTGCAGTGTAACTTCTTTATTTTGTTGTTTTTAAATTCAAATTAATTTGTTCATGGTAAAATTATAGTAAATTAATATTTAGTTTGGCAGAATTTTGTATATTCATGATTTTTGCACTGCATTTCTTAGAGTTGAAAGAAAAGAATTGGGGAGTATAAAAAAATAAGATTGGCTTGGTAGAAAAAATATTGTAATTATTATGTTTTTAGCATTGATAAAATTTGTACAAGCTATTTTTACAATTTTTTTTTAACAATTGTTTTTAGTATCTAATGTCCTTATCATGTACCAAGCTGAGAATTCATATAAAAGCCTATGTTAATATTTAATAGTTCTGATTACATCTAAGAAGAACTTAACTTTAAATCCACATCCAACTTATTTAATCACAGTTTCCTTTTAAAAGATGAAATTCTTCAATTTTGTGTTTCATTTTTAAATACACTTTTTAAGGAGAAACTTCAGACGTGCGTTCTCTAGACGTTGTGAAAATCAAATTTGGTTTCTCTAAACTCAAAAAATCTCTAAGAAAATTTCAATTCACAATTTTTTATAAAGTTAGAGTAACTTATAAGCATCATACAACCATTCATCACATTAATAAAAGTCCAGTGCCCTGTTTTACTAAAGAATGTACCACTCAGTCTAAAAATTAAATGTAGTTTTAAAGTTTCGCAAACTTAATAATTTTGTGAGTTTATACTAAATAAATTGACATCGCAATTTAATCAACGTAAAGAATGAAACAATTTTTTCCCCAAAAATAGACGCTTGCTTCTTCAATAAAAATTGGAACTCGGTAATTTTCTTGTTTTGTGATTAGTCATCTACAAAATTACTTTTCAATTCTACACATAAGTTCTCTGAAGTTGATTTTAAAACGATTTTTAATTACAAAAGAGATTATGCAATATTTGGAGACCAAGTCTTCCCATAATTTGTTTATTTTCAATAGGCACATATTGTGCTCCTTTGTAAAACGGCCTGCTTTTCTTTCTATTCTTATGACAAAGAATGCATACAAAAGCTTCTGCATGCTTGCTGTTACCTTTTAATTTAAAATTTAAATATCACCAACGTTTTATGGAATACACTCAAAATTTGAAAACATTACAGAATCTTCCACATTGATTTCATATTAGAATATTTACTGTATATAAAGATTATGCGAACTAACCCTAAACTATGCTAAAACTTCTCATATCTTTGTTGCAATATTCCTGTATTTTTAATTCCATGGATTTTTTTTTTCATTTATTTCTTATCAAAACTATGTTGCTGTTTATCTAAATAAATACATTTCACTTCTACATTATTTAAATCCTGTTTTTCAAAGCTCTGTAACTTCATATGTGAAAGATATACTAGTACGTATAATGTATATTTATTTTTTATTAGTTTAATTCAAGTAAAGAATACCTTACGCATTGAAGTATAACAAGATTGTAGGCATCAAATGTCGACTGAACATTAAACACTGTTAAAGGGAAAGCGCCTTATACATCAATGTAGGATTCAGAATTTAGAATCAGTTATCCCATGGAAGATTTTTTCTTGTGTAATTGTTTGACAAAATATGCATAAAAGAAGAAGGGTTTTTAGTAAAAATACAAAAAGAAAGCTAGAACTTTCTTTTAACGCACAATCTTAATTGCATCTGTATAATATTGCAAGGGACCCTGTTTTTTGATAACATTTTCACATCTTAACTTCTACATGCGCAGATCTAGCAAAGGGGGGGGGGGGTCAGGAGGGGGTCCATCCCAACTGGAATTTTCAAGGTAATTAAAGAAGATGGGTGAACATGACGAGCGAAAAGCCTATAGTGTGACAAACATGAAGGTGAAAAATTAAATCTCAATTATATCAAAATTTTCCTTGATATTTCATCTAACATTAAAATATACTTTATGTAAAATCTCTACAAATTGCAAAAATCTCAAGAAGATTGAAATTATATACATAAGAAGTATTGTACACACACTAAAGAGGGCAAAAAAGAGTAATTTTCTCATACTATAACACTATTTTTCGATATGAGTGGGTGTTCGCTCCATTTTTATGAAAGTTAATCCTCGAAGTTTGCATAAAAATATACATTTTTTGGTTTCCAAAAATATGGAGCAAAGACCCACTATACCTTAAAAATATACTTTTATGACATATCATTCGCATCTTATCGAGAAATACTTGAAGTCCATTAAGTCAAGGGTCATATCACAAACATGATTTAAATGCCACTAGTCATCAGGACTTGTGTAGTCTAGTGGTTAGCGTGCTAGTCTCGAAAGAAAATGATACTCAGGATTTTTTTTATTGCTAGGGTTCGAACCCCACGAATACCACATTATTTTTTTTAATAAAAGAATAAATTTTGCCGAGAAAATTTTCCTCAGAAAAGTTTTTTTTTTATTATAATTTCATAAATTTCAATAATGAGAACTTTACTCTAAATACTGAATTCATAAATTGAACAAGATTTTTATATATCTGAAGCTATAGGCTTTCTGCACGCTATGTTCGCCCATCTCCTTTCTATGTAAAGTAACAAAAAAGCGACCTTGGACCCCTAGGTCACACTTACTCCTCTAAAAATGGTTAGGAGAGGCATAATAGGCATGAGAGGCATAAATATGAAGGAAATTGATTTTGGAAAGCAACCTGTCCTACTCCCAAACCCATGAAAATAGGTTTTTGAGGTTTGGACAAGGATACATTTTTGTTTGTTTGTTTCTCTTATCCACAACTCCTCCTATATCACTGAATAAATTTTAATGAAACTGTCGTAGAATCTTTGCTACATAATGCCATAGTGCTCCTTTTATTTTACTTTTTGATCTGACTGTACATATTTCAAGTTCCCCACAGCAAAACATGGACACTGCCATTCTTTCCATATTATCGGTAGTACCCATTTTTTCCCACAACTCCTCCTATACACTGAATAAAATTTAATGACACTTTCACAGAATCTTTTTACATAGTGCCATTCTGCACATCCTTCTTTATGTTTTGATAGGACAGATATTTGGGTTTTCCCATAGCAAAAAAATGGACTTTGTTATTATACTCGTATGAGACCGGGGTATAATTTTGTGAGCTCACTGCTCACAGTACCACTAGTTGAAATTAATACAGGTAATGGTAATGATGACCAAACAATTGGATTTTCTTATTAAAGGTGTTTGTATTATTTAATCTAATTACCATTGTCTTTTATGTATAATGGTCTATTTTATAAATGAGTCGCCATGCCGACTGTTTTATGGTACAAAATATATCGATTCTGGAAGCATCATGTAATTTTTCGTTATTTCTTGTTTTAATAATTGATATCGAAGCAATATCAATGTCACAGTAGTTCCTCTGCTATCTAAGTACTAAGCTACATATTTATGTAAATACCGGAATATATAAAAAGTAACCTAAGACGTAAATGAGGCAAATTTGTAGAGAAACGGACAAAGACCTTTAATATTTTTAGCTATATGTATCTATCTTGAGTTCATTATGTATTGTTCCTAAAACAAAAGTCCAGATCTACTCAAAAAAGTCCGGAGACTATTCTTTCTGTTAGAGACAGAGTAATAATGTTGTCACCTTACAGAAAGTATGATTTTGTCTCATGCACTTTATTTTTCAAAGAACGTTTAGTAAAACAAACATCATAAAATGTTATTCATACAATAATGAACATTTTGTTAACCAGGAGTCTTTCATATAGCGGGAGCTTAATATTTTACAGGACATTAAAGTTAGAGTAAGGAATTATTTTCTCTTGTGAAATGTGAAGATAATGAACAGTGACCATTTTAAAAAGTCCTTTACACAATATAAATTATAAGCAGGACCAACACGGGCCTCTGAAAACTAAGATGGAATCAGATGCCATGAAGGAGTAAGCATTCCTGTCGACCGGTCACACCCGCCATGTGCTCTTTGTCATGATTGGATAAACCGAAAAAATCCGTAGACATATCAATGTGAAAATACTGACCTTACAATTTGAATCAAAGACCTCAGTAAATATTCGACAGATTGTATTTGCAAAAAATGTCATAGTATCGACCATAGAATTTGCAAAATGTTGACTTTAAACAAGTGATTTCGCGGTTTCATCAACTTATTTGTCAATAGCTTGCCTCGTTTCAGAAATTATTTGTATGTAGAACAAGTCCTTGCGTATCAAATCAACTGAGATACATAAACTCAATGACATGTGATAAAGGTATATTGTTACATAAATAAGGGAAGTAATGAGGATAGAAAAGTTGAAGTCATCACGTTTGTCATACACTTAAGCTGTCAGTATGATAACAATGTCCTTCGCTAGCAAAACACCCAAATATAAAAAAGATATGTCAGACTCTGTGGTGCCTTTTGTTTCGAGTTTAATGGGATATATCGAATAAACGTAGGAATGCATGAAACTGAATATTGTTAATTGTTAAATCGTCGATATATGTAAATAGAATTGAAGGCCACAGCAAGAGACTTCTTTCATTAAGAAGTTTTTGAATAGAATCTGCTTTTTGTGAATACAAAAAAATCTGCTAATAAAGGGGCACAATTACCCATGGAAATTCTAACAGATTGTTGGAAGACATTGTCTCCGAAAACTACATAGATATTGTCAATAAGAAACTCAAACATCTTTTTAATATCAACCTCGGAGTACTTGTGTGTCGAATCAGAATGTTTTTTAACAAAATAAGTTTGCACACGGCTAATGACAAGGTATGCCAATTCCTGAGCTTATTGAAGAACCAGTTGTCTTTGATGTCAGAAAGTCAGGGGCCCATTTTACAAAAGAACTTACGAATAAGACCGAAAACTTAAATTGGTTGTAAAATTTTGCAAAATAAATGATTTTGTTTAAAATTGCTAGCGTAAAAATATCTTACTACATTCCTTTCAAAAAGATTAAAACCATTTTTAATATACTGTAAGTTAAAAAGTTACAAGCAGAATTAAATTTTGGTCTTAGTCGTAAGTTCTTTTGTAAAACGGGCCCCTGGTCTTTAATTTATCGTGGGGAATGGTTGTATAAAGGATTGAAATGTTGTACATTTTGATTTTGGTACGAATTTGTGATTTCAAATTTTCGTAAAATTTCTTGGTGTTTTAAGCGTCCACATCTGATTAACACTACCTCTCAAATATATTGTGGTGCAGTACTCCTGAAGTTTCTCCTTCACCGCTATTAATATTTTCGTGAGAAAGGGCTCGGTAGAACATCCACTATAACCCGCTATGTAGCTTTGTAAAAAACATTATGAAGTTTAGGAATACAGAATATGTATGGTAATTCAAATTCAATTTGGTTGTTGGGAATATATAAAAATATTCAAAACTGGCATATGATTTTGAAGTTCCTCCTTAGAAAGGGAAACTATGATCATAACTTGGATTACCATTTGTAGAATTAAATCCAAGTTTCTCTAAAATGCAACTGTAATAATGAACCCTACACACAAAGACTATGTTGCTAATAGCTTTGTCAGCTGGGACCAGTACATAGATCTGTAGTCTATTTAAGCCTTTTTTTACTTCTGAATTATTGAGAACAAAAGGATAGATGGTTTTCATATTGCCCCTTGACTGTTTAACACGAGATTTCTACATATAACGTTTATGCTTTCCTCAGTGAAAAATATTCTGGCAGATGGTTTTTTCTCCGACAACCAAAAATCAAAGACGCTGAGGGCATTCATTGCCTGAAAAGAATTCTTGGTGGTATCTAAGTCGCTAAGAGTGAAATAGATCATCAGTTTATGAGTTCCAACTTACATATAGACCTTTATAATTTTCTGACAAACCTAATGATAGATTTGTCTCAATAAAGAAAGCATGAATTTTAAGTTTCACAGTATTTCTATAGCAAGATTAAATAATGATAGAATTTACAAGAAATAAAAGAAAAATATTGACAGATCCTGTAGTTCAAGGGTGAATTCAAGAAAAAAAAATGACCAGATACATACATTTATTTATCAATCTGCACTGATAATACAGGCGATGTGAAAACAATATCTATGGCTCATCATATGTTTTTTTGTTTTTAGCTAAATACCTGCCAAATATCTTATTGATATCTTTAGTCACAAAAAAGTTATGCCCTAAAATGATATTAAAATATCAGGAGTGCAACACCTTTTTAGTGATATTTTGAAAGTGTAATATTTTTTTAGGGTCTATGACATAAATAATAATGGTTTATTTTGGAAATAAAGACTTTCCTTATAAAAGTCAATGTATTGAGCTTTATATTTACACTGTAGTAACTTTTGTTTGACCAAGTTATAATCATGGCTACTGTTGAAAAAATGTTAAAGCATGTCAGGAATGCAACAGGAAAAATGTATTGTTGCCAAAAAACATTGATTTTAAAAATCCATATGACTCTTAAGTCAATAAAGTATTTTCAAAATGTAAATCAATAACTGATACTTTAGAAAGTTAAATATATTAAATGAATCAAGGGCAGCATTAATGAGAGTTATGTATCTGTGCATACCCATTTACTGTAGATTCCTAAATATACTCGAGGAATAAATTATCGCGTAATTACGCGAGAAGCACCGCTCGCGAAATAAAATTACTCGCTTTTATTTTTATGGTGCTTTAATGTATGTAAAATCTCTAGATAAATCAACCATTCGCGAATTATTATTCTCGCGATTTGACGCCCTTGGGTCATTTCGCGGTAATAAGTACTCGCGTAAAATAAGGAATCTACAGTATGTCAGGAGTGCAGCATTTGATTTTTTTTCGGGGGGGGGGGGGGGGGGGGGTTGTTTGTTTGCTCTCAACATGGAAAAACCTTTATAAGTATATAGTTCTTTGCTATCTATTTTGGAAAATAAAGACACAAAGAACATTTTACGTAATAAATCTATCAATTCCAGGATCTGTTTGTGTTTCAGATCCATATTTCTAGGGTCAGGAGTGCAACACATTTTTTAAAGGTTCAAGTTCAATGACTTCCATTCATACTAATAAGTATTCTTTGATACATAAGGATCTATTTGAATAATTTAGTACTAAATTATTGACAATTTTATTATTGAAATCTATTTCTTTTTCAATTTTATCAATCCAGATTCCTTTTTATCTTTTAATTTATTTCTTGAAAAATTAAAGAAAAACACTGAAAAATTGTTATAAAATTCAAGTAATTCCACCACAACTTCACTGAAACAAAAGAATATGTTCTGATGTAATTTATACCTCAAAATTCTACTTTAAAGACTCACATGCTTTTGGTCAGGAGTGCAACAAAATTGTTAGAAATATCGATGATCAAATATGAATCAATATAAGAAACAATTGATGAGCAAAATGTTTCTGATTGACCTCAATTGCTAACAGTATTTGTCGCATGAAGTAAATGCCTTATAAAATATAATTTTATCTTCCAAATATATTTTTAACTAGTTTTGTGACATTGATAGGAAATAATTCAGGATATAGATCTGAGTTTAAACAATTTTATGCATTTTAACCATGAAGTATCAGGAATATAAATATTGTATAAATTCGTTACAACATTGATGTTGACAAAACCCTATGAATTTTTGTGTTCTATGGTTTTAATTTTAAATTTTTCTACAGTCAGGAGTGCAACAAAACTGCTATATAATTATCAATGAACTTTATTTCTCTTTACTTAAAAAATAAATTGCAGGAAATGTTCTATATTATTTGTAGTTGAAATCATTATGTCTATCAACAATTAAATAACAGACATTTTTGGACGTTTTACAGCCAATTCGCAGAATAGTATTTATCACTAAACATATATTTTAAAATATATATTGCTTAAGTAAATATTCGTATGTTGAAGTCAAGCAAATGTGAAAAGCTTGCTATAAATGATAAAAAAAAAAATAACAAAACGATAACTGCTCAAACTTTGAATGAATTTTTGTGTGTTATAATTTTTGAAACAATGTTAAATAAAAACATATCAAATATCAGGGGTGCAACAAAATAAGGTAAAATAGGGTCACTTCAAAATCTAGTATTTTTTGTTAGAAAACTAAAATATCATATTTCTTTTCGGGCTTCTATTTGTAAAAAAAAAAAAAAAAAAAAAAAAAAAAAAAAAAAAAAAAAAAGACTAAATGAACAAAAAGGTAATTTTTGGAATTTATTGTATCATAATTCTTTCCTATTAAAGCTTTCCAAACCAGAATTGAGACAATTAATGTAAAATAATAATCAAAAATCTAATTTTGTTTTACATGTACAAAAGAAGAAACTCAATTAAGGTTTACATCCAATCATTTATATTCCTAACACAAGTCTGAAGGATAAAAAAAACTATAATTACTTTTGATCATGTATTTTATAAAGTCTTTTAGGATGTAGTGATGTTTTCTTTTTTCAAATGAAGTACCACTAATAAAAATCCTGGAACTTTTTTCTACGCGGTTGTAGTTTTTATTGTCACAGATATTTTAACTGGAATGTATATACAATATGATGTTATAATTGAAAATATGTTATTGTAAGCTGAATTTTTTCAGAAAATGTCAATTTGCTGGTTATTATTTTTGAATTCACCCAGAAGGGTGTTACAAAATTACCAGTGGTGGATAAATACTTGTAGGTGCAAAAATGCCAGCTACTAGTGAACATGAAATATATTTTTTGCTTAAGTTTATAAATAGAGGATATTCAATGTTTTGTAGTTGGATATGGAATTCATTTTACGAGTGGGTCAGGATTTTTAATATTTTCACGAGAGCGAAGCACGAGTGAAAATATAAAAAAATCCTGTCTCACGAGTGAAATAAATTCCATGTCCAACTACAAAACATTGAATTTTCTGTATATTACATTTTCTTTTGATTTTCCCTTTGCCTCTGTCTTTTCTAATATATGTTCAGTGCCATAGGCTGTACGTGACGTCATAGTTGAGCAGTTGAGGTGTCATAGCTTAGCAGTTGTGCGATTGAAACCATTGTAACATGGATTTAGCAACATATTTGGGAAGAAATTGGCAGTTTTAATCTCTATCAACATGGTTTAGTTACTATTTCAATCATATTATAGGCCAAAAATTATATTTTACTTACTTTGATATCCTTTCACACTGTGACAGAATATCATTTTGGTATCCTTTCACACTGTGAGAGAATATAACTTTTATTCAATGAATAAAAGTGAAGTAAAAATGAATAAATCATAGTATTTCACTGTTGAAAATGTAATAACACTATTTATTCTACAAGGAGTGGTTTCTTAGAAGTTTTCAAATATGCCAAACATCAGTGAAAAAGAACTGGGTATTATATTTGTTTTCTTACAAGATTTTGTATGTTTCGTATATTTCTTCTGCAGGTCTTATCAGGCATCGTCAAACCTCTTAGAAAATACCTTTGCACCTTTTTTGAGAAAGAATCCCGTTTCAGTCAAGCATGGCCAGTTTCCTTCTATAAATGGAAAGTTATAGAAAATAAAATCAATTAAATGTGCAGTTGTTTTTGTAAATTAGGACGTTATCTAACCATAACACACAAACACGCTCGCGCGCAAGAGAGAGAGAGAGAGAGAGAGAGAGAGAGAGAGAGAGAGAGAGAGAGAGATTTCGTCACAACCAGATTGTAATGACTCTGAAACTTGACAACACTAAGAAATTGTAATCAAATATAATTTTTTTTCTCTTTCAGATCAGACTGTAATAACCTTCCATGTAGTCAAAGAAAACCATACTTCATTAATACTGAGTAATACTTCAGATTGTCTCTATGATATTAGTATAAAGTACACTTGAATTTTAAGCTATGTTTAATGACAATAAATGAGATATAAAAAAAAATATGTTATTGATGTTTCAACATCTGAAACATTTCAGCAAATAGAAATACAAAAATCGATGTTATTTATACGAATCATGAAGAGGGCAAAAACACAGGCCCCTGAAAAACGAGAGGTGCCTAGTAAAAGTAAACATCCCCTGTCGATCGTCACACCCGCCGCCTTCTGTATTGATGAGATAAGTGAAAATGGTGAAGATAACGAGCAGTGATCAATTAAAAAAAACTACATACAATACAAATCTGTGAACAGCGGATAAAACACGGACCCCTCGAAATTCCAGAGGTGGGATCAGGTGACTAGGAGGAATAAGCAAATCCTGTCGACTGGTTACTCGCGCTGGGAGCCCTATGTATTGATTAGGTAGACGGAGTAATCCGTATAGTCAAATTTATTTTGAAAAACAAACACCTAAATATTGGTATGAAATATATCAGTCAAAATACGGCCCAATGATAGGTTAATTATATTTTCTAACAATGTCATTATAACGGCCATAAATTTTACGAAATTCTGTCTTTAAACGAGGTTGTTGAAATCCTTGTTACATCAACTTATCAGTCAGTAGCCTGTCTCGATTTAAAAGTTGATCGTACTCAGAGCTCTTGATTGTCGAAGAAGATCAAAGAGCTATCATAGCTCATATTTTATTTTTTATATTGTATATTTTTGCCGACTATAAATAATATTTACTTGAACTTGAAAAAGTTGGGAGTCGAACAACATATAAAGGTTATAACGTAATATTACTGCATATGAAACAGATGTGGCAGACTCTAAGGTGTCTTCTATTTTGAGTTCGATAAAAAGCCGTCGATATATCTGACTGTCGAGTTGAAGGCTATTGCAAGTGTTTTCTTCTCATGTAGAAATTTCTTAATAAATTCTGCTTCATAAGGTGCACAATTAGTGCCCTTTGGAATTGCAGCAGTTTGTTAGAAGACCTGGTCTCCAAAGATTACATAGATTTTGTCAACCAAGAACTCCGGCATCCTTTTAATATCAACCTCAGAGCACTTGTATGTGTAAGAGTGATTTTTAACAAAATAACTTTGATGATGACCATTCATAAGATATAAAAATTTCCCAGTTCCATTTTTATTGAAGCAGTTGTCTATGATATCAAAAAGCCTAGTTTTTAATTTATCGTGAGGAATGGTTGAATTAAGTGTAGATGTTATTGAACAATTTGATGATTTTGAGTTTTCAAAAATTTCTTTGGAGTTTTTGAGAATCCACATCTGATTTACACCACTTCTGTATAGCTGTGGCACAGAACATCTGGAGTATCTCCTATTTTTGTAAAGAGTAAAGATATGGGCTAGGTAGACAATTGCTGGACCTGGCAATGTATCTTTGTTTTTAAGGATTTTTATGAAGTTTAGGAATCCATTATAGGTAGAGTAGATCAAACTTACCTTGGTTGACTGGAGTATTAAAAGTATTAAAGACTGAAATGTCATTTTGAAGAATTTCATCCTTAGAAGGTGAACTCATGCAAATAACAACTAAATATTTCAATACAAGTTTCATTTTTCATTCAAAGTTTCTCGATAAAGTCCTATAAAGTACTGATAATAAAAAAATATGTAGATTTATAAGGATATTGGTTAAAAGGAACATCATAGGACGTTTACAATTTCTTAATAGAAAATAAGAGATTTTAGAGATTTGATATATGTATACCCTTGTAAACTCATTGAGTAGGGCATAAAAATACATGCATCCAATTTATTGTTTGTAGCGTGTGTCCTCAACTGAATACTAAATATTAATGAAAATTTCCTCATGTTAAAGATTTAATTTGTCACTTACTAGTATTTGTCGAACAAAGGACATTTTTCTCGGCAAGCTAATCTATGGTTTCCATATACAAGATGCACTGGACAATTATGCATAAGGCAGATAAGCTATTCAGCTCTCGATAACAAATTGTTTTCAAAACTATGAATTAATGAAATTTGCGTTACTTGAAATCTGAACTTAGATCTAGATTTATTTGACTGACTTAATATCTGTTCCTAGTTTTCCACAAAAAATGGGGGAGACAGAAAAAAAGGATCTATTGCCTACCTTGTTCCTTGTAATTATGGAATTATCTACATCAAAACAGTACTCTTTATTACCATTTTATCGTCTCCCTGTCGAGACCCCTGACCTACACATCTAAACGGTTGTTGAATGGAACCACATCTAAATGATTGGGCACTTTGAATTGAAAGTTGCAGGTCCTTTGTATGAGACCTTAAAAACCGAGGCCTCGTGTCAAGGCAGGCGTTGGCACGATAAAGATCCCTCACTGCTCAATGGCCTTAAGTGCCGAGTAAAGGTCTAAATTTGAAGCCCTTCACCGATATCTGGTGACGTCTATATATGAGAAAAAAATTCTTGAATGGGACGTTAAACAACATACAACCAATCAATCTAAATAATTGTTGAAGGGAGCTACACTAACAAATTCAGTCTTAAACTCAGATTCAACAAGGCCAATTATTCACTTAAAAGATGCCTACCAGTCATTCACTGTTACAATGTGGCCATAATGAATATTCCTTAAGGCTCATCACTGCTCTGTTCACTCATAATTTTTGCTTTAACTCTAATGAATTTCCCAAAAGAAATCTAATTAAAAACTAAAATTCATACATTTTCAGCATACCTTGCATTGCAAAACTTGACAGAAATGGGTTTTTTCCCATAACAATTTAATAAAGGTCATTTATCCCAGTAAGAGTTACTTCTCTTACTACAGAATCAAAGAACCTTAAGATTCAAAACCATTTTCTGGATGATAAGCATTTGATGTGTGAGTATCAATGATAACTGTCAAGAAATAAATCTCATGATATCGTTTAGAATCACAAAAATTTATTCTCCAGTAAAAGGCATTTAGCAAAAACAAACATTTGTAAGGAATGTATATGATTAACAAAGAAATCACTCAGCACTTACAAAGCAGAATTGGAATTGCTGAACACAACAACAAATTAATATCTGAATATAATCAAAAACAGAGAACACTGTCAATGGGAAGTTGTCAACATGACACAGTGATGATTCTTACTATAGGTCAAGCTCTCTGTGGTTCTTACACTATATATAGGTCAAACTCTCTGTGATTCAAATTGTTTCTGTTGACCTATATGACATACATACATATTTTTTCTCAGTTAATTGTTTGTAATTCTGGACATGGTCTGGATGGGAATTTTATCTGGTAACAGAGATTTTTCACCTTTAAGATATTTTAAAAATATACACAAAGAATCTACTCTATATACATGTATATGTATATACTGTAAAACAAATATTGTTCAACAAAAAAAAAAAAGATTAAAAAAAGTTCTTTTTATAGTTTCAAAACATTTTCCAAAAATAATACAAAATATTAATAAAAAGTTAATAAAATGTAAAATCACAATCTGCATGGGACAAATAATCTTCTAAATACTTAAAAAAAGGAAAAAATAAGCAAATTGCATAAAATTAATTCTGACATAGTAAATTGATTGTAAATTAATAAAAAATTAAAATCAAAAACAAATTAAGTACATGCACGTTAGATACAGTTTACAAACTGCAGAATCAATGATATATGCAAATGTATGTATAACTAAGCTCACTATAAAATAACTCAAAATTCTATCTGTAGCCTGTGCCTTGTTTTTTTTTCCTTCCCAAACATTGAAATTCTGAGATATAACATTCAAATCATTCATAAAGTGCACAAAGCATGGGAGCTATTGAAGAAATTGAAATCTATAAGAAGTCTAAACAAACCAAACATACATACAATATATCCAATCTAATTAAGATAGTAAAATTTCTAACATCCTTAGTCAGGTTTGCAGTAAATAAAAAATAAACAACTTAGCAACTTTACAATTTTTTTAATTTTATCTACAAGTATATCTAATTCACGGCCACAAAATCTTCCCAATGCTCTGGGAGATTACATTCTTAGGACATTGTGATCTTATTTATATGTAACACAAACTAACACAGCACACCAGAAACATTTTGTACCAAACAGCTACTGTTTATGCTGCAATATGTGTTCTATAATCATACACTGACTTAAGCGGAAGTAAAACCACTGTAATCCCTAAAGTTATTGTCACTGACTTAAGCAGACTTAGAAGCAAATCTACATTTGTTATCCACTGTAATCCCTAAGTTATTGTCACTGACTTAAACTGACTCAGAAGCAAATCTACCTTTGTTATCCTCTGTAATCCCTAAGTTATTGTCACTGACTTAAGCAGACTTAGAAGCAAATCTACCTTTGTTATCCTCTGTAATCCCTAAGTTACTGTCACTGACTTAGAAGTAAATCTACCTTTCTTATCTACTGTATTCCCTAAGTTATTGTCACTGACTTAAACTGACTCAGAAGCAAGTCTACCTTTGTTATCCACTGTAATCCCTAAGTTATTGTCACTGACTTGAGCTGACTCAGAAGCAAATCTAACTTTGTTATCCACTGTATTCCCTAAGTTATTGTCACTGACTTAAGCTGACACAGAACTAAATCTACCTTTGTTATCCACTGTAATCCCTAAGTAATTGTCACTGACTTAAACTGACTCAGAAGTAAATCTACCTTTGCTATCCTCGGTAATCCCTAAGTTATTGTCACTGACTTAAACTGACTCGGAAGTAAATCTACCTTTGCTATCCTCGGTAATCCCTAAGTTATTGTCACTGACATTAGGAGTACCATCTATACATGGGACTCTTACTAAAATGGTAGAATCCATTTCTTCTCATTAACAATTAAAGATTTCTTGAAACATCTCTAATAAGAGATACTTTAACATTAAGAAACATAATCAAGCTGTATGATTTTACACTCTTATTCATTAAACAACAGTAACATACATATGTACACATACAAAATCAATATGTGATACTCGTTAACATGATCATGGTAAGTGGGACTAATAATCATTAACTATATTTTTCACACAGCAGTTCAATTTTGTGGGCATTTTCTACATCCAAAATCACACTTCATGAATTTATAATTCCTCACATTTTTGAAAATACACTTGTTTTCAAAGATAAACATACAAATTATTAAGAATTCCACAACAGTACAGTGTATTGTTATTTGAATATAAATTGTAATACATGTAATACACACTAAATTTTTATGATAAATGTATTTCATCACAAACTGAAACTTAAATTTTCATCACACATCAATTACAATTATTACTGAGAATTACATTCCACGCTGCTTATTTGAGAAAAAAATTGGATATGTGATATAATACCACATGTGATTGGTGCTTTCATTTACAAATGAGTTGTGATACTTCAAACTATCAAGACAACCCCTTATGTAATCACATTTTTGAGATGGTCCCTCACGCTAAAGATGCCACATTGTAGGCCACTTTGTCGGGGTTTTTAAGGCCAGTCAGCTGACAATCTGTGTACAGACTTTGTCCATTCAGAATCAGTAGAGTGTCTTTTGATGGTGTGGCAAAGTACTTGCTGAAATAATCCCCTCCAATCACTGCACGGGATACTTGAGTGAAAGAGTTCAAGGTCATCTGAGGTTCTCCAATTCCTAAAATAAAATTTGTAGAAGGGTAATATCAAAAGACAAAATATACTTGGTAACAAATTATATATACATACAAAGTTTAGAGGGCATTTGGTTACTGCATACCTCTTCAAGGCAGGATCAAAATAAATTACCTTGGATTGAAATGCACACATATACTGTATAGTGACCCCTTATTAATTTGAACAGCTTTGTCCCATATGAAATTTTGAAGATAACTTTTTTTCTTTTTAAGCTTTGTATAATGTCACAGGTGTGAATCTAGAAATTTGTGAAAGTGGGCCAACTCCCCAACTGCTTTTACACAAGTGGGGGAGCTGTCTCACCTGAGTTTTCTTAGCAAAATCAGTAATTATATTTCATTCTTTACTTTTGGTGATCTAAATAAAAAAGAATACAAATTTTAACTGTATTGTTGACTAAAGTACATCACTGAATATTTGATGTCAATATTATCTACAGATCTTGAATGATATTCTGTAATTAGCATACCAAATGGTCATTACGTTTCATTTCTTGCTGACGTATTGTACTAAAGTTCTTAATATCATTTTTTGAACAGGAAAGTGTACTTTTATCAGCAACATTCCAGAAATGAACATTTGAACACTTTCCTTTTTCCTGTTTTCTCTCACCCCCCCCCCCCCCCATTTCATGGTTTTGGTTTTCTGCCAATTTTTCTCCTTCTGCAAAGTCAGGCAAGTCTTCCTTAGAAAATATAATATGTAGCAGTTTGACTATAGTCCACATATCTAAATTTAAAGTAACTTAGAACTGTCTTTAATTCCTTTTCAATTGGTGCCATTTAAAACCCAGTTACAAACATTAAATCTTAAACCTGACGTGAGCTCAACTGAGTGAATAGTAAATTTCTTGCATAAACATATTGTGTATTGCCATACAAGGTTTCAAAGTGGGATAACTTAATAAACATAGCATAACCCACAAAATATGCATTCTAGATTCACCTTTGCATGATAAAATTCTTGTCCCCCCCCCCCCCCCCCCTCTAAAAAAAACAAACAAACAAAAATTGAGGCACATCACTGTATTTGAACATGTCTCCTTTTCCATTTGTGTTACTTTGTACGGTGCCTACCTTTCTACAACATTTCATATAAATCCACATAAATCCACTGACAAAACATAAAACGTTGACTTGGGTGGATACACAAACTTATTCCAATTTGTTGCTGGAAGTATGTTCATAGTTTTTGAAATCCAAGTAAACATCTAGTGAGTCACAAGGGTGACTGAATACTTGCAATCCTTTGAACTACACATTGAAATGGGACTTCGCACTTTATAAATAAGTACCTTTAAGTGTGGTGATCTTTCCATTGTCCAGTTGTATGGAGTAGATCTCAGGCAGTTCTTGTGATGTCAAGACAACATTGTAACCATGACCAGGGTTTGATGGGAAAAAGGTCACATCACTGACCTTTGAACCAACTATAACTTCCGTCATCTTGGAGATTTTACCTGAAATTGCATCACCAAAATAATTTTTTTGGAGTATGATGTGTTATTTTTTCTTATTTACAAAATGTAGTACTGTATATACTCGCCTGTAAGTCGGTTTTTTGGGTGTTAAATTTTGGTCCAAAACTCTTTGCTCGACTTATAGGCCAATCATAAAAAATGGCAAATTTCTGAACGGCGGAATGTCGTTTTTTAATAAACATTTCTGCAATTATCGTTTAACAAAGTCTGGATATATTATATTAGGTATTCTAAGATTATACATAAAATACAAATACGAGGGGCATTTCAAAAGTTCTGGCAACTGGTATATAAAATTTTAACTATGTTACGGATTAAAATGACTCTGATACCACTGTAAAGCTTAGGCAAATATGCATTAGTAGTGATGTCAGTTTACATTCAAAATGACATATAGGTCTGCTAAAATGACGTCATAATTAGGTATACTCTGTATACTGGGCATAAAAATGACTGATAAGGAGAACAATTTTTTTGTTGAGCAAAGAGCGTATTGCAAAATTCGCTCATTGCTTGGCTTTATGGCAACAGAAATAAAAGCTGATTTAGATGTAGTATATAGAGAGCATGCTCTTTCATATGGAGCAATAGCAAGATGGGTAGTTCAATTTAAAGAGGGTAAAAAATCAATTGAAGATGACCCCCGTTTGGGGCGTCCAGTTTGTGCATGTGACGAAAAAGAAATCGTCGCTGTTCAAAATACGATAGCTGATGATGCTCGATATACAGTTGAGGAAATAGCAGACTTAACTAACATTAATTTGTCAGCAGTTTTTCGTATTTTAAAGGAAAACTTAAAGCTTAGGAAAGTCTGTGCTAGATGGATGCCGCATCTTCTCTCGGAAGAGCAAAAGCGCATCCGGGTAGAAATGGCTTCACAGTTACTAACAATTTATGAAGATTGTGACCAAAGGCGAATAAATGAGATTGTAACTGGTGATGAAACATGGATATATTTTTCTGAACTGGAAACTAAGCTCAATAATAAAGTTTGGATCGGTGAAAATGATACAAGGCCTCAAATTGCACGCAGAAACCGGTCTGTCCGGAGAGTAATGTACGCCTTATTTTTTTATTCTAAAGGCCCTGTTGCTCAAGTTCCGGTTCCAGAACACAGCAGTGTTACTGGTCAGTTTTATGCAGAGAATGTCTTGTCTCAGGTTGTAGAGCACTATAAAACGACCCGACCAACAACCAGTACTAGAGGAATAAAGCTCCTCCATGACAACGCACCTGCCCATAGATCAGAGGTAGTAACCAAATATTTAAAGGAAAATGGTATTGCCGTTTTACCACATCCACCCTACAGTCCTGACCTAGCTCCATGCGATATTTGGTTGAATGCCGTTATCAAAGAAGCCCTCCGAGGACGGCGATTTGAAAGTCGTCATGCAGTCGGAAGTGCCGTATTCCAGTGTATGAAGCGTATACCGAAAGAGGACTATAGGGCAGCATTTTCCACGTTGATTTAAAGACTGAAAAAGTGTGTCCAGGTCAACAGAGACTATTTTGAGGGATTGATATAATTTAATTTATGATAATGACGCTCATTAATTTACCGCACACCAGTTGCCAGAACTTTTGAAATGCCCCTTGTATTTATATATTTTAATAATTTTATTTTTACCTAAAGTGTGTATAACTTAATTGTTTAATGATTTAAATTAAATATTGGCAGCATTTTTTAAAAATATTAACTGAAACCAGGTTAAAACATCAGCGCATTGGATAGAAATTGTCAACTAATTTTGGCAAAAAGGTGTACCGACTTGTAGGCGGGTCGATTGCAATCCCTTTAAAATAACAACAGCAAAAAAATACAACCGACTTACAGGCGGACCGACCTATAGGCGAGTATATACGGTAATAATATGCATTATAAAAACAAAATATCTTTCAATTTCTTTTATATTTCTAAGAAATGTGCATTAATTATTACCATTTTAAATAACAAAACTTTTCAAAAGAACATGACTGAAACTTATCTTAATGATTCTGGAATCCTCTTTCTTTTGATATTCTATATTGGGTTTTTTTATTGTAGAAACACATACTCCATATACAGAAAACTGTTTTAATCATTCCCCAAACTTACCCTTCCCTGAGATCTTGGCAATGTTGACTTTCCCTGTTTTTTTGTCTACCGTCACAATATTTTTGGAGTCTGGAGACACATATGGGGTCCCAGACAGGGTAATATTGAGCACAGGTTTATCAGTAATGTAGTCAATTAAGATCTGCAGGGTCTTAGAACCGCTGGGGGTAGACTGTAGACATTCCACAACAACATGTCCTCCTGAAATGGAAATTCAAAATAACCTGACAATGTTCCTTTCTGGATGATTCTGTTCATTTTCCCTAGCCTAGAAAGTAAAGACTAAAGTACATTGCAGACAATGTAATGGTATTAAAAACAAAGAAATTTTTCCTTAAGACATTGATATTGTCATGTCTGGATATTTAAATAATAATGTATCATTTTTAAACATCTATTGGGATATAAATACGGGTTGGTCAGAAGATCAAATTCCATAAAGCCCGAAGGGCTTTATGGTAAATCTGATCTCGTACCGACCCGTATTTATATCCCGATAGATGTTTAAAAATGATACATTATTACTTAATATTTACATTTATGACTTATTCATATTTTATATTTTCCTGATTATCACCTTTAACGTGTGAAATGTTTTATTTTTCAAACTCAACGGCACATATTTGATCCATTGATTGCACGTCAACCCTTTATGACGTCACTGAGAAATTACGTTGAGCGTTTATGACGCGAGAACCTATGTTTATATGGATATAGATACGCATTGCTTTTAATAAAAACATTTACAAATGTAAATATATATAACTGGCAGAAGTAGAATACTACCAGTGTTAAGAATTCTGGATAATGTGCATTGTTCTCTACTCAGAGTGATGAGCAGCACAGCATATTTCAAAATCCTTCAAAGTTTGTGGTTTCTTGTTTATTAATCTGACATTAAAACTAACAGCTGGTACTTGAAGCTTACCCAAGGGTATGAAGGCAATCTCTTGTGGTACACAATTAAAGACCTCCAGATCTACAGCCCTTGTGTACCTCATAGATTCCAACTCCAACTTAAACAGACTGTGTTGGTCTCTGTGAATCACATATCCATACTGCATGTTGTGATGAAGGTCATTAGTGGGTGGTAAGAACATGTCTTGAACCTGAAACAATTCATGTTCCCTTCAATTTAGCTATGCAAACATGGTGTGTTTTATTTCAAACAGGCATAATTTAAAGAATAAATATTTTTCCAATTTACCAAGAAATCCTTGAATATAAATATAAATAATGAATTGTACATTTTTGAGATTCATCATATCACAGATGGTTATGCAGAAAAGTCTTATATACACACTTCATTTAATTGTCAGCACAGCCGTCAGTGATATGACAAGATGACATTAAAAATTTACAATTCCATTGATTAATCAATGTAAACCAACATCATCCCAATCTTTAAAACTTGCAAGAATAATATGCTGATCAACAAAAATTTTTTCCGCGTTTGTAATAAATTCTTTAAAAGGTTACCTCAGTGAATTACACGTATGTTCTATAATGTTGACATATCAAATATATTCTCTCTACGTGTAGTCATTACCAGATCAAACTTGTATCCGACTGGCTGAGTGTGAACCATACGATGACGGATGTCTGAACTGGCATCTCTGATTACAACAATCGTTTTACTTCCTGTGTCTGTCTCCGAGTTCCAGCATAAAACCCAGACCTCGTCCAAATGTTCTACATAGTATATTTTTGTCGGAAACTGATCGGTGTTGACAAACTGACAATAAAGTAATGAAACTTCAGGTGATTGGTAATAAATGTTAAATCAGCAGCCACTCTTTCACAATTTTTCTTTACTTATCAATATACTGATATGAAATCTTAAAAGTCAAAGCATTCTTTTATATATATATATATATATATATATATATATATATATATATATATATATATATATATATATATATATATATATATATATATATATATATACACATATATATGTATATATATATATATATCAGAACAGAGTATCAAATAAAATAAAAATTGCAATCACGAAAGAAAATCATTCAAATGACAAATTACCCAAACTGCTGTTTTAAGCCATACTGACCTCTATGGGGTTCATGGTTTCAGCTGAGTCTATGACCACCACCCTATGCTCATTTGGCTGAGCTATATATAGAAATTTATTCCTGACATTGACTGCCTGACCCCACACACAATCCTTCCTCTGGTCACACAGATAGATTGGCCCATCCAGCTCCTCAGGTATGTATTTCAGGTGTCCGAAGCTGCTGTGTACCTGTCGTTTGGTGTAACAACCACTCGGGTTATAGGCGCTGTACCCAGTCTGATGAAAGACAAAGAAGGTCTCCTGTCTGGTGGTCTGTTTCCCATACACTGAAACAGAGCAACATTGAGGCAATGATGCATGTGTTTGAAATAAAATTGTTTCACTAAGTTTCATAAAAGAGAGCAAGAGTACTTTAGTTAAGAAGAGCAAAATAAGATTACTGATAATCTTTAAAATGTTAGCAAGTAATGCCAAATATGTATTAGTAGTGTTATGATCCTGACATGCTATTTTGTAGTTTGGAAGTCATAAATTAATAGTAAATGAATAAATTTATTTATGAGAATACGAAAAAAGCTATATAAATAGTTAAATTTTATAAAATAACCAGAATGCTTACATTTGTCAGTCTGGTTTGGTTTCTGAATGTATAACATGGCTATGTCTTCACTACTGCCTGCTGCATTTGTAGCCAGACACTTATATGCCCCGGAGTCTCTCTGGTAATTGGAGTCTTTAATGATCAGAGTGCCATTCTCGTCTATAATATGGAAATTATTTTCCTTTGATTCTTTCATTATCAGAATTACACATATCAGATTTATTCCCCTTTGTATTTTGAGTTGTAATCTCAATACCTAGTTTCAGTTTCTCCAGTTCAATTTTCTGTTTCTGATGTTACAAGATGTGCAATAAATGGTTAAAAAGAAATGCACTGCATTGCATCATATGGAGTCATGTAAAGTGGTAGCATTGATTTTTTTTAATAGCTAAACTATACATGTCAATAAACATACACTGGAGACGTAAACTAGACATACGTATTCTGGCGTAGTGATCTGGAGACACAGGGATGACCTTGTCATTGAACTGCCACTGGATGGTGGGGCGTGGAATTCCCACTCCCTGACAGTGAAGGTGAATGTCCACTCCACTCACAGGTAACATCATAGAGGAGGGGGACACCTTTACAATGGGTGGGACTGAAAGAGGAAAGGATTATACAGCACACTGAATTTAGAGTAAATCTAATTGACTTCATCAGAAAAACAAAATCAATATATCATACAAGATTCTTGGCAGAATAATACAGGTCTTAGAGTTGATTGAAGTGACTTTATAATACAAGAAATGGAATTTGCCATCTTTTTAAAAAAAATGACTATTTTCAGTACATTTTATGAAAAATATTATTTCTTGTCTGCCATTTGAGTTTTAACTAAAATAAAGTCTAGAGACCTATATGAGTTTACTCACTGTTTACTTCTAGCTCATGGATTTGTTTGAATCCAGGTCTATACTGGTCATAACAGGTCCAGTTCCCTATGTGATGGATGCCAACATTCTCAAAGTATAACGTTCCATCGGAGAAAACCTGATAAACATTGAACTCAGTGGTAAAGGGTACTGGAGTATGCAGTCAAAGTTTGTGGTGAAAAATTACACACCTTAATAAAAGAGTATTTTAGATGCAGAAATAAAGCTGCATAATAAAAAGAATTTATTCAAAATGCATTTATTCAAAAGTTCTCAAAGGAATTCTACTCAAAAATTCCCAATTTTTGTTTCCAAATCTAAGCTATGTGTAAGAGACAACAATTATAAGTGTATAATCAATAAGTCACACATCTTCATCTCTACACAAACACACATTATTTTAAAGTGTTGACATTTCAATTTTTTCCTGCAAACATCATGTTGCAATAAACTAAAATTAGAAAGATGTGTTTGTGGAATTGATGAGAAACTTACAGCGATTCCCGGGAAGGTCACCGTCTCAAGGTCTGTGTTGTGTCGGTTCCAAACGATGTGGGAATTCTCTGAGGATGGTGAAATTCCACATCGCAGCTCCAATCCATTACCAACTGTTGCTAATGTTGGCACCTCCTGAAACTCCTCCTGGAATGCAGCTAACTCAAAATCTGCCAAATACAGAACAATTTATTTGCATAAGAGTTTTTCCTCATATAAAACATATTGTCAGCTTAACAGATATGACAAATTACATTTATAATGAAGCAAAATTCTCCATCCCTGGCCCTTCATTATAAGCGTGTATTAATGTATTTGTTACATAACACTCTTTATGCCCTCCATCTAATATCTGAACTAATTGCTTTCTCTGCATGTATTTTTATGGATTTCTTTTATTGTCACAAACAAATCACAACAGAACAATGTACAAGTACACCAACATGTTATTACCAAATGCCTTGAGAAATTCATCTTCTTGGATTTCATCATCCTGAATGTGTTCAAATCTGAACAGATCCATGAGGGAGCATGATGCAAACATGCGTTGAAATGGTTCAGTGACCCAGATGTCCCATAATTCATCTCGGATGATTCTGTTGTCCATGTTCTTGTCATAGTAACTAAACATCAATGAGGCTAGGTAATCCCTCTCTGTAAACAAATCATTTACTGTGATTTGACAAGTGTGGCATTTATCTTATTTCAGGGGTGGAGGGGGCTGAGGGAGTGAAATTAGTGTTGCAAATGAATTGCCTTACAAATTGGTTTTCCACAGATATATACTAAGATACAATTTCTTTCACTATGACTAAAATGTCGCCTTTCCATTGAATAGCATATAAATCTACCTGCTGTCATTTAAGCACTGAATTATTAATTTCTGAAAGATGTAGTCTCATAATGGCAAAGGTGTGTGCAAACAAATTGTGAAATATTATCTTTAACAAAAATAATAATCTAAATTTCTGTTTTATCCCTCTGGTAATTTACAATTAATGAAGAGCCATTTGAATAGCTACTACCATAAAAGAAAAGAGTGCACAATGCTGAAAGATTATTATCCAATTTTGAATTTATTTTGAAATCTGATAGCATAAACATTATTAATGATTTGATGCAATGTTTAGGTTTTCTTTGCAAAAACTAACTAAAGTAGTTCTTACAGACTTTGGTGATTGAGTCTTGTGTAAGTTGATCCCTTGAAATTTATAAGTTTTTTTATAGGGGAAAACAAAGTACATGTCAATATAAATCTATGGACAGCAAGTAAATATAAGGCCAATTTTCTTGTATATTCCTGTAAAAATGTGAAGCATAGATTGGTATACCTGGCAATAGGAGAGATATCTTTACGTACTTGATATCTAGGTCAGTAGCCACTTACTGCCATAGAGAGCTGATGGGGAGCAGTCCCTCTCCTGGAATCGGACACAGTGGTACCTCAGGATGTCCGCCTTCATCTTGACGTACTCCTGTGTGGTACACAACTCAGAAAACATGGCTTCCTCCACCTTATCCTTCAGCGTCTTGGGATCCAGAGCATTGTCATAATGTCCCTTCTCTGTGGTTTGTCCAGAAGTGACCTTCTCCAGACTAACTTTGATTTCTGGCACTTTCTGGCTTTCACTTGGTTTTTCTGATGGCAGAATTAAACCTGTTTTATCTTTTTCATTCACGGTCAGGTGTGCCTTGAGGTGTACTTTGTCATCTGGTCTTTTCACTCTGTGTAATATTGGCTCTCTTTGAGTAGATACACCTGACAAAGAGATACATAAACGGTGATCACTAACACAAGAAATATCTGTGCTAGAGTACTGAAAGCATATAAACACAAAAGTCATTAATTTTTTTAAGTTGTCTTACGAACAGCTGCATAAATTCTCACAATCAATTCAAATGTCCTCATTCTATTGATATTTTTTGCAGCCATCTTTTCTCAACAAAATCAAATTTTGTCCAGATGTTGAATATTATTATTATGACAATTGATATAAATAATTCCTTGCCAAATCAAACTGCTGATGTTTCGTTATGTATTCCTACCCTTTGTATCACCACAATCCCTCTTGATATAATTAACGGACTTTTGTGTTATACAGGATTCCTGATGGTAGAGATGACAATCCCCAGTGTGGTAGTCATACTTAATGGCCATACAGTCTTCACAGCTGTCCCGACAGCCCTCAAACGAACTGATCCTGTTAGACCTGATTTCACATGGGGCCGAGACTGGCAGCTGAACTTCGTGGTAAGAACAGTCTAAGATGGTGACAAGAGTTATACATTTAAATTATTGATTTTGTCAAAGTATATCCAATACACATTGCTAATTAACTATTGCAGAGAAAAATTTTGCATAAAAAAAGTTACGTCCTTCTTAATTACAACCTGTTTTCAGGCAGAAGCTTTTTTTGTCTTCTATTTTTTTTTTCTTCACATTTCTTGAAATCAAAAATAATTTTTACACAGGTTAATGCAAGTATCAAGGGCTAATCCTAGAGCATTTCCTTGTGATTTTGTATTCACACAGATATACAGAATACAACACACATTAAAGTCTTAATTATAATTTCCAGCATCAGAAAACTAACCCTCTGGGTTTGCACATCTCCTGACATAGTAATTTTCTCGTCCTTTCTCTAACATTTCTATACAGGATTTGTCAAAGTAAATTTCACAGAAGCCATTGGTTAGGAACTTGAATGCCTCACAGTGTCCACGAAGACAGGTGTCATGGCAGTCTAGGAGGGTGGACAAGGTGCTGGTAGCCTTACTGCACATGTACGGTGACCTCCCTGGGGTCACCTCCAAAACATGGCAGCTAGAGTTGGTCTCTGTAAAGGAAGACAGCCTCTTTTTAGGTTTATCATAGTAGTTTGTAAGTCACACAGATCAGCCATTACAACATCTCTGGATGTCATTAAGATACACGTATTACTAGATAAAATTGCCAAAATCTCAAATTCCCACTGAAACCTTTAACGATGCCCAAGCTTTTTAATAGTTTAACTAAGCATGGCTTAAACTATAAACTATTCACTGACAATTAACCCAAACCAATTTGAAGAGATATCAAGATTTCTCAAAATTAATCCATTCCGAGGCCACTTTAATAAAGAACAATAAGATTCTACAAGTTTTGCAAAGAAACTAGTTAAATTTCTGATTCTTACAAGAGACTAATGTTTTCCAGATTAATATGTTTATGACCTACCTGTGCAAATCATGTACAGGTGTTAACTGTTAAGATTTATTTACTTCACGAATAAAATCACAAGTGTTATGTTTGTGCATGTATGTTTCTGAGAATTGTAAATTAATATTTCAAGTTTCCCCAACACACTTGAAATTCAATAGCAAAAGAATTCTGTTTTTTCTTCCAAGATTAATTTAAAAGCATATTGCATCTAATTCATATGTAACTCATAAATATCTGCACCCAACTCAGAGTTTCCCATACCATTTTATGTCATTAAAAGTACTTTGAAAAAATTATTGATTTTACATAAAATGTTTGAAAGCATTTGTGTATTGGGAAAAATTCCTCTGCAATTATTAATATTGATTTATCATGCAGCTTAAAGCTGTAATGGACTATTTCTGGGGGAAAAATATTCTGTTGTCTTCACTGGACTCTGACAGAAAAATGAGCAACTTATTATCTCCAATACAACTAAATATGCATGCATTGTTAAAAGAATTGATTGCATTTATCAACAGAATTTATTTTCTTACAGAAGTAACCACTTTTAAAGTTGTCGCCAATTTTGCAATTATTGATGAGAGAAAACTTGTTCAAATGGGACCTCCTAGAAAGAAAGCACAGAGTATTGCAAGAGAATATAGATCTTCTGTGTGCAGCAATACGATAAACATCACAATGTTAATCTTTTATCTAGACTTTTACATCTCTAGAACACTTCAATATAAATGGGACACCGACCTAGAGAACCAGGATTGGTTTTAGTCTTTACAAAAAGCTTGTCGATTTCGGTTCTGGTCTACATCTCATAAATTATTTTATTTCAGTATGTAGAGAATAGGACCAACCTTTCCATAGACATTAATTATGTAGAATGCCATTGTCAACACATTTTGAGTTTGTTATCTTGAAATGTTATTTGATATATTTTTTCTTTGCATTTCATTGTACATAATGGTATTGTAGAAAGCTTTTTTTTCCTTAATGTATGTTTACTTTACAACAAATTTACGTGGATATAATAAAAACATGCCATTCATAAGTATATTACCAATTATATAAATGAAATCCAAGGGAGTGCAGATACTGATATGTAGTCTTACTGTTTGAAAACTTGAGATCTGAATTTAGAACATTGAATCAGTACATGTATGCTTTTCTAAATATATATTATATTATATATTATACCTATATTGAGGTACAGTTCCAGTTGACTGTGTTTAAAATTACAATGGAATTTACGATTTCCTTTCTCTTAAGTGTCTTTTACATCAAGGATGAATGTGCATAAAAGATAGAAAATTAAAAGGAAAATACACAAGCCCCTATATAAAAAAATAAAAATAGTCTTTGAACCCCCTTAAAAAAAAAAATAAAAATAGTCTTTGAAAAGGCGAGAATTTAAAATTATTAAAGTGTGGCACCAGATTGATTCTAACCAAGAGTCTGAAAAAAAGGTATCCGTGGTGTTCATACTCAGCTGTTAATTACCAATCAGAGCTATTCTGGCTATGAAAATAGCTGGTATAAATGTGAACCAGGTTGTCAAAAACAGGTTTACCTTCTTTTTTTCAGGTTTTTCGTGAAACCAACATTTACGTTAAAAATATAAACTGGAAAAATTTAGACATATATACTGGTACAATAGACAAGATAGAAAACACTTCTGAACATTGATTATTAAATGTGACTTATTCCGGGAAATTGATATCTCCTATAGGTAAATTCCTTTGAAATTGTGAATACATCCTTTGTGAAATGAAAACTCTAGACAGATTACACTAAGGTAAGCATGTTCTTTCTTTTAGATTTATTTTCTTTCAAATGCAGTAAGCTTGTTTGAAGTGCAGGTACATCAATTACTCAATTCCAGTGAAAACTATTGAACATATTTGGAAAAAAAGTTGTCAAGTTCCCACTTCTGATCAATTCAATGTACTACAGTGTGCAATTTATTTTGTTTACAGACTTCACACACTGAGAGATAAAGCATTTAGTTTAGTAATAATTCAGATCTCTTTTTCTTACCATGGGAAGGCAATGGTTGAACATGAGCTAAAGAATTGCTACTGTAACAAAATATGTAGCATAAACTCTCTCTCTCTCTCTCTCTCTCTCTCAGAACTGAAACTAAGGTGGTTAAATTCTGAAATACAAACAAACTAATCTGCCCAATGACAATTTGACATTTTGTATATATATGCCCATGTTAGGCATAGACAATGCTTTTGTGAAAAGTTATATCTTCCTTTATCCTCAAACAAATAGCAAACATCTTCCTTATCCTCATACAAATGACAAACATCTTCCTTATCCTCATACAAATGACAAACATCTTCCTTATCCTCATACAAATGACAAACAACTTCCTTATCCTCAAACAAATGACAAACATCTTCCTTATCCTCATACAAATGACAAACATCTTCCTTATCCTCAAACAAATGACAAACATCTTCCTTATCCTCATACAAATGACAAACATCTTCCTTATCCTCATACAAATGACAAACAACTTCCTTATCCTCAAACAAATGACAAACATCTTCCTTATCCTCAAACAAATGACAAACATCTTCCTTATCCTCAAACAAATGACAAACATCTTCCTTATCCTCATACAAATGACAAACATCTTCCTTATCCTCATACAAATGACAAACATCTTCCTTATCCTCATACAAATGACAAACATCTTCCTTATCCTCATACAAATGACAAACAACTTCCTTATCCTCAAACAAATGACAAACATCTTCCTTATCCTCATACAAATGACGAACATCTTCCTTATCCTCAAACAAATGACAAACATCTTCCTTATCCTCATACAAATGACAAACATCTTCCTTATCCTCATACAAATGACAAACATCTTCCTTATCCTCAAACAAATAGCAAACATCTTCCTTATCCTCAAACAAATGGCAAACATCTTCCTTATCCTCAAACAAATGACAAACATCTTCCTTATCCTCAAACAATGGCAAACATCTTCCTTATCCTCAACAAATGGCAAACATCTTCCTTAACATCAAACAAAATGACAAACATCTTCCTTATCCTCAAACAAATGGTAAACTTCTTCCTTGACCTCAAACAAAATGACAATCATCTTTCAATTGGTAAACAGTCCTGACCTTCATTTGACAAGGACTTAAAATTTAACCAATATTAAATCTGTGAACAGACACCAAATTAACTTATTCTACAATTTTGATATTTGGTTGAGATTTTAATGTTGCTATCAGGATTTTCTTGTATTCTTATCCCTAAAAGCTTTTGTTACACAAGGGAAATCATTTTCCATCATATCTGTGGTTGTAAAACCTTTTCCTTAGAAATTGAAATCTGAGGGTCTTGGATATCTCCGTACGGTACACCAAGAATTGTAGTCAAAAGAGCTTTCAGTAATTTCAGGAAAATTCTTTTTTTTTTGTTCACTTTTAAGGATGGGGCTTAGGATGGAAGAAAAAAAAAATGGTTAAAATTTTTCCATTATACAGACATAGCTTCATAATATGTGTATTCAAATTTGCCAATTTATTGTCAATAGTCAATAACGATGCAAGTAAAATCCAGGTTTAAAGATTGAAGACAAAATTGCTTTATATTTGAATTGAAAAAAGTCAGTCAAAAGTAGTATTTGTATATTGATATGGAAATGATCAAAATGATGTCTTGCATACAAAGTGAATGTTTCTCTATCTGTCTTTACAAAGTCTGTCATTGAAAATCAAGAGTACCAGAAATGCTGTCCACAAAGTTACTGACAATCTTATAGTTTCTATGAAGTATGCATACCAATACAGTCAAACCTTAATATCTCAAACTCAACGGAACCAAGATTAAACTTTGAGATATCTAAGGATTCCAGACAAGGTTAAAAACTGTGAAGAAAAAATGGTTGGGACAGCTAAAGCATTACAACATACACTGTATCCCTGATATTTCAGATATCGGTGTTTGAGATAACGACGTTCAACAGTATATATCAAGTTTGATCCACAGTTAGGGTTAATAACAACTGTGAGTTAAAAATGCAAATACAAACAATCAGTGTCTTTTTTTATTTGGTGTGTATGAGAATGATAACTGATCTGAAAGCAACTACTGATTAGAATAATGGTTAAGCTTCTTATTTCAATTATTGTGTTCCCTGGTTTGTAATCATTGTCAAACATGAAAATACAAGATACTCATGCCTTAAATTAATTGATGTTCCCTGATTTCTGGTAACCTATGTTACCTATGACTGAGTTTTACAAGCGGATATTAAAATCCACACCTGTACTTACATGAATTATGAAAGTGCTTGATGTATGGGTTTTTGCCCTCCACACCTGTACTCACCTGTATTATGACAGTGCTTGATGTAGTGATTTTTTCCCTCCAAACCTATTCTCACCTGTATTATGACATTGCTTGATGTACTGATTTTTGCCCTCCAAACCTATACTCACCTGTATTATGACAGTGCTTGATGTAGTGATTTTTGCCCTCCACACCTATACTCACCTGTATTATGACAGTGTTTGATGTAGTGATTTTTGCCCTCCACACCTATACTCACTTGTATTATGACAGTGTTTGATGTGGTGATTTTTGCCCTCCACACCTGTACTCACCTGTATTATGACAGTGTTTGATGTAGTGATTTTTGCCCTCCACACCTATACTTACCTGTATTATGACAGTGTTTGGTGTAGTGATTTTTACCCTCCACACCTATGCTTACCTGTATTATGACAGTGTTTGATGTAGTGATTTTTGCCCTCTACACCTATACATACCTGTATTATGACAGTGTTTGATGTAGTGATTTTTACTCTCCACACATATGCTTACCTGTACTATGACAGTATTTGATGTACATAGTGATTTTTGCCTTCCACACATATACTTATCTGTATTATGACAGTGTTTGATGTAGTGATTTTTGCCCTTCACACCTGTACTTACCTGTATTATGACAGTGTTTGATGTAGTGATTTTTACCCTCCACACCTGTACTTACCTGTATTATGACAGTGTTTGATGTAGTGATTTTTACCCTCCACACCTATGCTTACCTGTATTATGACAGTATTTGATGTAGTGATTTTTGCCCTCCACACCTATTCTTACCTGTATTATGACAGTGCTTGATGTAGTGATTTTTGCCCTCCACACCTGTACTCACCTGTATTATGACAGTGCTTGATGTAGGGATTTTTGCCTTCCATACCTGTAGTCACCTGAATTATGACAGTGCTTGATGTAGTGATTTTTGCCCTCCACACCTATTCTTATCTGTATTATGACAGTGTTTGATGTAGTGATTTTTGCCCTCCACACCTACACTTACCCGTATTATGACAGTGTTTGATGTACTGATTTCTGCCCTCCACACCTGTACTTACCTGTATTATGACAGTGCTTGATGTAGTGATTTTTGCCCATCTCGTTTAGCATATTGACACAGGATTCATCATAATACACCTGGCACACGCCTCCATTCTGAACGTAAGTGAATGCCTTACAGTTCCTACAGGCAGACTGGCAAGTGATGATGTCCTTAGTGAAGCTGACAGAAACGTCACACATCATGTACGTGTTCTCAGAGTTTAACTTGATCTGTTCATAACTGCATTTCCTGTCAGCTGAAAAAAAAAAGAATTTGTATTGAACAAAAAAGTACTAACTTCACTGACAGACTGAAGAAAACAAAACTGGTAAATAAAAAGTTACCTGTCCTAAAATGACAAAGTTTTATACAGTTTTCAAGCTTGTTTTCAATAATAAGTAAAGTTTAAAAATCAGTCAAATTTATTTTTAGTCCAAAAGATATAAGTACCTCACTGTCTCTTTCATATGACCATAATATAGTGTATTATAGCATTTAATAAATCAATCTAATTAAAATCAGATGTTCCGAATCTGCTACCGCTTCTCAAACATCTAACAACATCCCATTTGGGGTCACGTCAGAGAGACCTTTCGATTACCCAATGAAATCGCCGTCGTCAAAATCTTGGCTTATATTTCGGATGCATTTCATTTTTACTGCCAAACCTAAACGCCCGAGGGGTTTCATAGTAAACAAAATATGCATAGTAAAGACCGTGCTATATATGAATGTGACGTGCGGGATATATAGTAGTTTGTGTTTTTCGTTTGCGTTATTCAGGTAAGAATGCCAGATTGGCGGACTATAGTTCAATTTATACCAAAATTACTTTAATTCAAAGTAAGACAGTCTACTGAGCATCAGTAATGTAAAGATGTAGCCGTGGAACTAATTTTAGAATTGTATACAGAAGGTTGAATCTGATTGGCCAAAATTTTTATGTTTATTCATAATCGAAAGGTCGTTCTGACGTGACCCCGAATGGGATGTTGTTAGATGTTTGAGAAGCGGTAGTGGATTCGGAACATCTAATTTTAATTTGATTGTTAATAAATAAAATTACTGAGAAGTATTTTTTCCGCATGGTATTAATTAATGCTATGAACATGGTCACAAATTTTCCATGGAAATTTCTCCCAGCATACTTAAAGTACATTTAAGGCATAATGATATAGTGGCAATCTAAGAAATGCATGTAATTTTCTACCCGCAGATTGAACAGAAATTGTAATTCCACTAAATTTTGACTCTGTGGACAAAAAGTATATTTACAGTACATAACTCAATGAAATATATATTTTATATTTTCTAAAATGCCCTCTCAATTCAATCCCAATATCTGAAATACATATACATTCAATGCATAAAGATATACACCAAAAACATGCACAACACAAATACAGATCACAAACACAGACAATGAGACATATATCATGACAATATCAGTATATTCTATATGTCAAAACTGACAATATAAACCATTCATATACACTATGCCTGTTGGAAAATGTGAATGTACTTCAAAAAAAACTTTTATTGTAGAAATAAAGACTTCATCTAATTTGTACAGAAGAAAAATTGTGCAGAGGGGAAATGGACGTGGGAAAAAATAAAGATGATATGCACACTAATATATACCCGGAATGTGTCTACATCGTAGGACCTCATAGAAAGTCATTTTAGGGTTAGGCCAATAGGTCACATCCTGTCCCCTCTCAAAGACTGCACACAGACCACTATCTGTGGCATACTCAAATCCAAGGCATGTCGCCTGTTGTTCGCAGCGATCAAGGCAGAGATCCCAGGAACTGGCCTGGCTTGTTACTATCTGTTTCCCCCAAAGTACCCCTTCTAGTTTCTCATGAACCTGATATTCACATCTGATACCTACATGTATAACACGTAAACAAAGTCACTTAATTAACATTTCAGACAATAACACATATAAAACATTTCAATACTGTATGTGCACTTCTACTGGAGTACCTATTTATCGTTTTTTAAGTGCCTTTCAAACAGTGCTTATGTTTTTCACTAAAATATGAACTGACAAAGACAAGATAAATGGATTTAAACTGAAGCAATGATACGATGAAATACATGCATATATGATACATAATGAATGAATGCAGACGGAGTGATACATTTTGTGCAGCTTTCACTGCATCATGGGAAAAATTCACAAATCATCAATAATAACCAAGTCCCCCGAGTCAACATGCAACACATGCAGACAAAACAATAAAGCATCCTAAATGTAAACTGCCGAGCATGTTAGGACTGGAATTATCCCCATATGACTAGCAATTATAGAGCTTATTCACATGCAGATCTCATATCCAAAATAAAACACATCTGGCTATATATGTAATCTAGTCAACTGGAATCTTCTAAAATGCCCAATGCAATGGAACACTGTTTAAAATCAGAAGATCTCAAGGTCACACTTTTAAAAAATTTAAAATAATTTTCATGAAACCAGTTTTAATGGTACTTAGGCCAGATAAAATTAATAAGCAAAATAATATTCTCATCCCCGCCTGCCTTTCTCAAAGTGTCCCACCCCATTGTTTTTTTTTTATTTTGGGTGCTTGTTTTCCCAAGTATTTACTATGTTTTACTAAACAAGAGGCCCATGGGCCACATCGCTCACCTGAGCACTTTGGCTAAGAGCTCAGTATTTTATAAGTGCTATCAACCTACCCTAATAGGAGGGGGGGGGCATGATTTGAACAAACTTGAATCTACACTTACTGAGGATGCTTCCATATTTCTTTGACAAATCATGGCTTTAGAAAATTTTTAAAGATTTTTTCCTGTAAGTTTTATTTTCTATTGTGGCAACGCCCTACCCCCAGGGGTCATAATTTGAACAAACTTGAATCTACACTACCTGTGGATGCTTCCATATTATTGAATATTACCAAATATTACCAATCATTGCTCTGCTGTTCTTGAGAAGAAGATTTTTAAGGATTTTTCCTATGTATATTCAATGTAAAACATTGATCATCCATTGTGGCCCAGCCTAACCCCTGGGGTCATGATTTGAACAAACTTGAATCAACACTACCTGAGGATGCTTCATATAAATATGACCATTCACGGCTTTACTGTTCTTGAGAAGAAGATTTTTAAATATTTTTTTCCCATGTAAAACTGATCTTCCATTTTGGCCCCACCCTACCTTGAGGGGTCAAGATTTGAACAAACTTGAATCTGCACTACCTGAGGATGTGTCCACATAACTTTCATCTTTCCTAGCCCAGTGGTTCTTGAGAAGAAGACTTTTAAAGATTTTTCCTTTGTATTCCTATGTAAAACTTTGATCGTCCATTGTGGCCCCACTCTACCCCGGGGTCATGATTTGAACAAATTTGAATCTACACTACCTGAGGATGTGTCCACATAACTTTCATCTTTCCTGGCCCAGTGGTTCTTGAGAAGAAGATTTTTGAAGATTTTTCCTTTGTATTCCCATGTAAAACTTTGATCGTCCATTGTGGCCCAACCCTACCTCCAGTGAGAAAGGACAGTAAGCAGTGGAAACTCCAATACAGTGTACAGCAACAGTATGATATCTTGGGATCTGCGCCCCATTTCATAGCAGCAGTTGTGTGTGGCATGTACTCATAGAATTGCCAACAATTGCATTAATAAACTATCTTTCATTTTCATCTACTCTGTCAAGCAATTTAGTCATAATTACTCTAAACGAACCTGATTTTTGACATTTTGGGGGGCAGTTTTTTCAGTGCAACGTTACATGTAGCTTTATTTAAAATGCTGAAGTGAAATATTCCTCACAGTGAAAAACTTTGAGATTCCGTTGTCCGTACAACAATACAAGTCAAAGAATTGCCAAAGGTTTTAAGTAAACTAAGGAAAGCTCAAGAACTGAACTATATGATCCAGTTAATTACAATATCGATGGCATGGCTGCCTCTAAGCATCCTTAATATTCAAGCAAGTTTGGTCAAATTAGGCCTAACGGTTATAAAAGAATACGACCACTCCTACATCTTTAATCTGATCAGTATGAATTGTTTTAGTTCATTATCTGAAGCAATCATACAACTCATGTTCTCATCCAAGCATGGATAATCCAAACAAGTCTGGTTCACCTACAAAACTGAACCTGGTCACTCATCCACAAATGTAGGTTATAATTAGGAACATGACTCATTACATGACTCATTACTGACATAACACAACTCTGGGTGCATCAGTAGATATCAGGTTACAATGACCAAGTTTGGGTCTGGGCTCATAAGCTCTCTAACCAGTAAGGATGAGCTGACTGATATCTTTAATCTGTTGTAATATAATATAGAATACTACTTCTTACACCTGATTCTTTATAGTAATTCCATAGTTGATTAACTTTGTCTAAGCAGCTTCGATGTATCAAATATTATTTTAAACCGCTTAATTTAAAAAAAATTATACCCATTATACCCATTAGTAAGATAAATGATATAATCAATATATTTAAATTGAACATGTTCACAACTGACAAGCAATTACCATTTCATTACTAGAGTACATCAAAATTGAGAACCCCATACCACAGTCATAAAAACTTCACAAAATTAACCAATATCTTTTGCATGTCTTGAGGGAAAAGTCTTGGCACAGTTCTTGGATAACCTATTATTATCATGTCAAAAACTGAATGAAACACATAGGAATGAGATATTATGGAAATGCTTTAAAAAAATTACCATAAACCAACCTACTCAACCATAAAAAAAGTAAGACAGTTACATCATCTTCATGAGAACATAACTTTGAGACGTACAGGCATATTTGATGTTGGAGCATACACACCTCTGACTATTGAGTTATTCCTGGCAGACTGCTGGGCTATTTGTGGAGGTTTCGGATGGTTGGAACAAGCTTCCCCGGAATCAATCTTGATGTGTTTCTGCTCCAGACAGGCATGCCTGTGGAGTTCGCAGTGACTGGGATACACCACCCCATTGGATCCACACACAGCATGAGCATGCTTAGAGCAGAGGGTAGTGTCACCACACACACAGGACCTCTTGTGACAGACTCTACCTGAGGGACAGTCACCATCTGATGAACAGGGCACTATGGAATACATAATTAATATCACTTAATCAAAAAAGAGTAAACCAGAAAAATATGTCCATATAAGGAAATAAAAGCCCAGCCAATGTACAGTTGTATATTAATATGAACATGATGAAAAGAAATCCAGTAGTACTTTTTATTTTTGGTATGAAAAAGGGGAAAAAAAGTTCATTTGTTGTTTTTATACGCAGAAACTATACCTTTTGTAGTTTGGTATCTATGTACATGTACTATTTAGTGTTAATTTATCCTATCCACACAGCTAAATAATACCTTACTTTTTCAGGTTCATTTTCTTTATATGCAGTAAATCTATGCATGACCTCTTGCATAAAAATCACTTCATTTTGTCTTCAAAGATAAGTTTTGTTTTTTTTTCAAAGCGAATAATAGTTTTAATAAACTGGTACAATCTCACTTTTGATATTACAAATAAAGCACAAGGTCAAATATAGGGTCAAGGTCACAAAATTTTGACAATTATACTTCTCTTAGCAATATATACTGGTATCAGTGTGTGAATTTTGATGATAATATTTTGAACAGTTTCCTTGAAAATGAGGTAATTTAAGTCCATGGTGCTGATGAACAGACAAAGGGATGAAAAATAGACATCACAAATACTGCTATCTACCCAAGCCTTACCCACGAAGAGGCATAAAGACACTGGATTTTTCATTATTTTCTAATTAAAATTTGTATATAAAGGAATACTGGAAAGGGAAACTTCAAACTAAGCCTACTTACCATGAGGTCTGGACAAGATGTACTTAGTTTTCCTTTGTTGTGTTTTCCTCTCTGACACAGGAGTCACACGAGTAGGTCTGGTCGTAGGAGGATTTGGTCTGGTAGAGGGCGCTGCTGTGGTAGAAGAGACTTTGACCTTTGACCCTCCGACTTTCTGACCTGACACAACACCAGAGACTTTATCTTTCTGTTTGAGTAATTTTTTTGCCTTTGTTTTTTCTGTTTGTTTGTTTTGTTCCTTTTTAGTTGCTGTCTCTGGCTGTTCTTCAGTACTCCTTTCATTCTGAATCTTCTCAATAACTTTTCTCATTGAGTCATTACTCACTTCTTTCTCAGTTCTTCCACTGCCTTTTAACAATGTTTTGGGTCTCCGTGTTGTTTTCGGTAGATTTTGGAGACTTTTGGCTGTTGTTATTGATGGTTTAGCCTTAGTCTGTGATGTCTGGGTTTCTTTGACTGTGTTTTCTGTTGTTACTTTGACTTTTCCGATGTCATCGTCTAATACAACATCAGTTTCTGTATAAGGTAGCCTACTACCATAAACCTCCCTGATAAATTCTTTCATCTGATCACTCCATTTAGAAGGATTTCCTTCATCTCTAATTGTCAGTTTTACACTGGTTATTTTACCTTTGTGTTTCTTCTGATGTTCAATTTCTACATCCTCTTTCTGTGTTTGGTGATTAGGATCCAATGTTGTAGATTTTGCATCACTCCTTTCTGTTGATTTTTGACTCTCTCCTTTCTCCGAGTGCACATGTTCATGTAAATTCAAACCAACAGATTTGTCCCCCTTTGTTTCTGAAGTTTTTGTTTCTTTTTCGGGGACATAGATTTTGTTGACAGGAGGTTTCCAGTAACCAATGTAGCCAGGGTCATTGTACAGGGTGCCATGTTTCTGTAAATACATAATGCATGTTAAATTGTGATAATAGTTATCGGTATTGAACTAAAAAAAAATTTCCCATGTAATATACTCGGTGCTGACAAAATATGCATGTGCTTGTTAATAGCCAGTCATTATACTTTCATGAATTTCTACATTTTAATTATAAACTTTCTGGAAAAGTCTGGAAGGAATTAATGCTGAACAAGTGGATATTTCCACCTTTTATGCTGGTAAGTGTTACAATTTGAGGGTACAAATATATCGATGATCTGTAATTTTGACTAGGAGTCTGGAGCCATATTTCAGTTCATCTTTGCATGAAAAACATTTTTTGTGGCATGTCTCCTCTAGCAAGTCTGGAAGGAATTAATGCTGAACAAGTGGATATTTCCACCTTTTATGCTGGTAAGTGTTACAATTTGAGGGTACAAATATATCGATGATCTGTAATTTTGACTAGGAGTCTGGAGCCATATTTCAGTTCATCTTTGCATGAAAAACATTTTTTGTGGCATGTCTCCTCTAGCCTGTCATTTTAGAGATAAATTGAAGGCATTTGTTTCAAATTTCTTCTATTGCATGGCCTCCTTAAAATCTTTTTACCAGCACTGTATGCTGTGAAAATGCAATTATAACATGAATTTTCTTATTAATTTCACAGGGACTAGCAGATACAAAAAGATGCCTCATACTTTATTTTTTTTATAGTATCCATTACTTAACTCCATGCAGCACCACAGCTATATGTGAGGCTAGCCATTATGGGATAAATGCACTCTCGAGATCAGCATTTCATGGTGAGTCACTGAGTTCCATTTGTATCACCATAGAATCCAACTCAATAAAACCATTTTTATGAACTATTATGTATCTGTTTTAGGATTTAAACAGTATAACAAAAGGATCAGATGAATGGTCATCCACATAAAATGTATCAATGAAAAAAAAGCTATTCTACTAAACAAATGTACTTGCATGAACAAAATGACAGAATCTGTACAACTACTGGAGGGGAATGAAGACACAAAATTAATGAAAAAATCCTCAAACTAAGGTCCCTGCATCAAAATCTGCATAGACAGTATACTGGGGAGATGAACTTATTTGGGATGATTGTAAAATCAATCAGCAGACATCATCATGTAGTCCCAATATCCCTGATATTTGTTGGAGGTATTGATCCCACTTTAATCTTTCCAATAACACTACTCGGGAGAGGTAGATTTCAATGAATTGTTACCGATATTCTACAGAACAGTAATGTATTGGTCAAATGATACAGATGTTGAAATGTCACAAGCCATTCTATCTATGGCTTGTTGTTTCGTAATTAATTACAACCCATTCTATGTAGCAGAAAATCATGCATTCTTTATATAACAGGCTAAATTGGAGATATAACAGTTCTGCACATGTATCTGAGAATATTTACATATTTCCACTTTTTATGTTTGATAGCTTTTAAAATCCTAATATTCAGATGAATCGTTTTGAAATTCAACGGTAGACAAAAGATTGCAATAAAAATTACCTGGTATATTTAGGTACATTATAATAATCTCCATATATTTCTTCATCAATTCATTTCATTTTAATACAACTGATTTCCTTAATGTTTTTCATGAGAAATAATTACCAATTCAGTTAAATTACAATGCATATACTTGACTTCAATTGTTTTCCCTTTTTTTTTCCTTTTTTGCTGTAGCAAAAACAAGACAGGCAGGATGAGTTCATTAACGTGAGTCATTTGTAGTGAGGCAACAAGAATGTGTCAGCAAATCACAGGGGCTGAAAATCAATGACTGATTCCTAAAACAAAACTAAGTGTTAAGAGACCATATGCTTTTGAAATAAACTCAATAATACTTAAAAGATTTCTACATGTGTATATATATGAATACAAAACTGTTAAGAAAAGACAAATTTCTTGAATTATCAATATGTACATGATGTAACAACATGAAATGCAGTTATTGGGACTATTTGGTATGAAATAAAGGAGGAGTCACTTACAGAATCTATATAAGTTATGTTTCCAAATGAGGATTATACCCTATTGTAATTGCATGTGTAATGGTTGGGATGCAAGTCCTTTCTTTTGTTTATATCATACTGAACCTATACCACCATGATCACTGCTTGGGCTATTCTTTTATAAAGTTCTGACTATAGTACACAAGATACAGACTGTATATCAGCTTCATATTCAAATCTCTCCATGAATAATGGTACATTCTTCAACTTAATTAATATAAAAGTGATAATTAACTTCAATACATTCAAATTCATAGCTGAAAATGTAAATTACTATACCAATGCCAAATATCTCAATATTGTTAGTAATATTACTGTCTGATATTAAATATTTGCAAGACTTAATGAAGTTTTCTCATCCTTTGTGCAAATTATAAACTATAAACTGCTGCCATAAACTGTCTAACAGAAATTATTTGTCTTGGACTAACAGTATCTTCTCAGAGAAAGGTAAAAATTCTACACATTTGCATTTCTTCTTTACAAAGAAAAAGAAGAAATTTCCTCATGCACAAAAAAGCTTTGGCAATTTGCAAATTTCTGAATCTATAGCATCAAGAATACAAACAGATCTGTCACTTGTCTATGACTAGATATAAAATCAATTCTTTCTACTGGAAATCCACTGGGAAAATCATGTCTGTATTCAATTAAGGAAGTTGAGAATTGTAAGATTGTCAGCAGTAATTGTCAAGTAAAGAAATGGAGGAAACATGAAGCTGGGGGGGAATATTTACATGTAAACTGGTCATGCATTGTCTATAAGGCACAGATATAAGCTTGAGGAATATTTTCATGTAAACTGGTCATGCATTGTCTATAAGCCACAGATATAAGCAAGAGGAATATTTACATGTAATTGGACATGCATTGTCTATAGATCTCAGATAAAAGCAAGAGAGGAATATTTACATGTAAACTGGTCATACATTGTCTATAAGCCACAGATATAAGAGGAATATTTACATAAAAATGTATTGATATAAGAAAGATGAATATATTTACATGTAAACTGGTCATGCATTGTCTATAAGCCACAGATGTAAGAAAGAAGAATATTTACATGTAAATTTGACATGCATTGTCTATAAGGCACAGATATAAGCTTGACCCTTTACCTGTAAACTGGTCATGCATTGTCTATATGTCACAGATATAAGCTTGAGGAATATTTACATGTAAACTAGTCATGCATTGTCTATAAGCTACAGATATAAGAAAGAGGAATATCTACCATGTCTGAATATAAATGTATTGATATAAGAAAGAGGAATATTTACATGTAAACTGGATATGCATTAATACAAGCAAGAGGAATATTTTATTACATGTTAACCGGTCATGCATTGCTACAAGCAAGAGGAATACATGTAAACTGGTCATGTATTGATTAAAGCAAGAGCAAAATTTACATGTAAACTGGTCATGCATTAAATATTGATACAAGCAAGAGGAATATTAACATGAAAACTGGTCATGCATTGATACAAGCATCAGGAATATATTTACATGTAAACTGGTCATGCATTTTGTATAGGCCATATATAATATATAAGCTATAGGAATATATTTACATGTAAACTGGTCATGCATTGTGTACAGGCAATTTATATAAGCAAGAGAACTATTTATATGTAAATTAGTCATGTATTGTGTATAGGCCATATATATATATATATTTACATGTAAATTGGTCATGCATTGTGTAAAGGCCACAGATACATGTATAAGAAAGAGGAATATTTACATGCTATCTGGTTATGCATTATCTATAGGCCACATGCTACCTTAATAGAAATAAACGAGAGGTAAACAGCCAAACACACAAACTAAATCACATATTATGTAAAGTTAATTCAAAAGAAGTTTTTAAATTAAGAAGAGAGTTAAGAGGGAAAAAAATCGATACAAACACTACCATCAGAGATTTAGTTACTGTGATCATGATGATGGCACTTAGACTTAAATATTATATTATATTAAAAACTGCTTTTTAATGGGCTTTCAGCAGGCTAATACAAGTCTCATAGAAATGTAAATCATAAACCAACTGCTATTTTTTCTTCAAGCAGGGAGTATTATGAAAAAGTAAACTTTTTCAATCATCCAAAAAATGTTGGTACTAAGATGCTAGTCCAAATCATGCCCAGCAGTTTGCATCCCTAGATGCATCTGAACCATGCAAGTTTGGTCCAGGGTAGGCCTAATATATTTACTTGGGACCTGCTCATATAACTCTGGAATCTAATGCCCATAAGGGAGATATGCAGATAAATTCATCTCGATATCATTGAGATGAGGTTAAATAAAAAAACATCCTTCATGGAATCTAAATACTTCTATAAATGCTACAATTTATCATCATTCAGTGGATTTCATAAGTGATTAAAACAAAGCCTGCATAAAGAACAACACATTAACCATCTGCTTTTTAACTATTATATATGTGCTCATTAGTTGAAATGATTTATGTTTGATGTCTTGTTTCTCTTTGAATGATAAATGAAGTTTCACAATTTGATGTGAAGAACATAGTATTACTGACCATTGATTAATTGTTATTTTTCAGCTGAGAATATTTACTCATTAATCAAGAGGAAATCTTGGCTGATCTGAGCTGACGATCACATGAATTATACAATTTAGACATGGAAAGCTAAGGATTGGAAAATATGCTGCGTCTCCCACTTCATATGGTCAATAAGTACAGGGCTAGGGTTAGGGCTTTTTTTTTCTTTTTTACATTTATTAAAAAGCTATGGGATTTGAAACTCTATTTAAATACCCCTATATCAGTTTAAATATTATGAAATAAAGTAAAAAAAAAAATATGGGCTTCCCAGACATTTAATATATTATCATATCTAATTATTGATGACTGATTTAAAGAACAAATCATTAGAAGATCATTCAACAATTTATAATCATTTTCTTCCAAGATGGGCCACCTTCACCATAGCTCAGTCTCTAGAGTGCTCGCTCCATGATTGGAAGGTCGCAGGTTCAAACCCCAGCTGCGACTAACATACCGGTAAGTCGATAAAAAAATAGGTAGTAACTATTCCTTCACCAAGCATTCTGCACTTTGAAGTGAAAGTTGCAGGTCGTTCGGATGAGGCCTTAAAAACCAAGGCCCTGTGTCACCGCAGGCGTTGGCAGGATAAAGATCCCTCCCTGCTCAATGGCCTCGAGTGCCAAGTAAAGGTCTAAATTTGAAGCCCTTCACCGGTATATGGTGACATCTATATACGAGTGAAAAATTCTCAAATGGGACATAAAACAACATGCAATCAATCTATCCAAGATGGGAATCTTTATTACCTTTGTCCATGCTTTTCAATTTTACAAAAGGATTGTTCAATAAAGCCGTAAACAGGCATAAGTCATACCTACATGTTTCATCAATAAGATTTGTATGGGAGGATGAAATTTCTCTGAACAAAAAATATTTGAAGCATGCATGAAATTATTGATCCATTCATAATTTTAGGCATGCCATTAAGAACAGAGAAAAATTCATAGTCATTTCCCTGTGGTCTTAAAATGTTAAGCAGTCATTCCAATGGATTTGATATTTATAACTGAATAATTCTTGCACACTATCTTCAGCTAATTCCTCTATCACTGAAGTCCTGGGAATCAGCTTATTGATTGGTCCTCAGAAAAAGTAAAAAAAGAACAGATGCAGTTTGCATGCCATTCATTTTAATGAAACTAAATTAAAATTGAGAATTTGTGAGGTTTTCAAAAAGTGGAAACTGGAAATCTGCTAGAGTACTTCCTATTTTTAGACGTTTCTTTTTAGGACTATGAAACTCGGGTTGGATTTTTTAGACTTGTTTTGTAAGCTTTTTTAAAATAAAATGCATAAAGACAAACAAAAACCAGTAAATACAAACACCCTGGTATTAGAAGAATGTGGTTGCAAGTAATATAAAGATCATATTCAAAGTCAAAGAAAAACTGGCAAAGAAATATTGAAATTGTGTCTGGACTCTTGGAGCCCTTGTTTGGAATGAGTTCTTGAGTCCATTGTTACTGCCTTGCTGATGACTTAAGAGATGTGTCTTCACCTTGACACAAGGTTATATTTCAAAGATATCACTGTACTGAGCAATGAGATATTGAAATCGAGTCCAGGCTGTAAACCCTTCATTTTTATTGAATTAGAATTTAATTTTGAAGCCCTTAAGTATGTCATGACCTTAACTCATAGGTCATATCCCAGAGTCAAAGTTACTGAACAATGAGATACTCAGGTTTTGCTAAGAAAACAGCTTTGAACAGATGATTAAAATATATTCAACCCTTACACATTTTAACCATTATACAGTTGACATCTTGAACACTGATTTCTCAAATACCATGAAACTTTTTCTTTATTTATTTTAAGCTCCATCTCAAATCCTTGGATATCTTGAATCTTCTTTATTTCTTGGCCCCATCAAGTTCAAGATAACATGGTTTGACTGTATAATTATGTTAGTAGTTATGATTTTATATTTCTTCAAGGACATGCAGTCAAGGTCATGTTCATTAGTAAGGTGACAACTTTAAATAATCATGCACAATATTATCAATTTCTTCTGCTTTTATGTGTTGTTTATAGATTTTTCGAGTTCATATCAACAGTACCCTGTAAAAATTTATATGTCCTAGCAACAGTACTCTGTAAAGATAAAGACAATCTATACATAATGCTTATAATTCTGCTCATTAACTGATAAACGAAAATTACTACAAGCATCCAATGAATTACAGAATACAAATCGAAAAAAGCATCCAAAAAACTGAAGAAATCAATTGAGTTCCATTGTGATCTCGGAGATTCAAACCTGTTGTGGATAGTAATTTGATTTTGAAAGCTGTCCTTGGTTCATCAGAGAAAACCCAATAATGGAGACATTAGGGAAACAGTAACCCTGGTATGCAGTCATAATCCAAAGAAGTTCCTGCTTTTTTGTACTTTCAGAAAGCACAAGATTAACATCTCGATTACAATATCCACAGAATTTTAGTAATAGTTCCTTGTTTTATAATCTTTAAGTTGCATTAGCTGATTTGATATACAGCTTGCTGATGAGCTTCTGGCCAATACAGTTCTAAACAAGAGGCCCACGGCCTTGATGGTCACCTGAGTAACACAAGTTCCTCAAGCTATGACAACTTTAGCCCTATCTGGAACTGGAATTCTGTCCTCATGTGAAAAAAAAAAATTAACAGTAGGGTGAGGTCACTCAATAATCATTATCAAATTTACAAGCTTCTCCTAGAAGTTCAGGAGTAAAGATAAGATACACTTTATGATCAATTTCAATATACAGTGTATTACCAATTAAGCCTCATCCTGGCACCTATCTCTGGACCAGGGGGACAAATTTTATAATTTTTGCAGAGGGCTATCTGCTCATTATAATCTTACAAACAGTTTGTCTTCCAGATACCAATGAGTAATTAAGATTTTCAAAGATTTAATATACTTTCAATATATGACCAACTTAGCACCACCCTGGAGTCTGAACCCAGGGATCATGAATTTCAAAATTTTGGTAAAGGGCTTCATGCTTATTATAATCATCCCAACAGATTGCCTGCTGATGTCCAAGAGTAAAGGAAAAAAAAATCAAAGATGTAAAATGTATTTTCAATAGATGACCAAGGCCATCCTTAAAAAATTATTATTATTTTTTTTTTTTGCAGTAACACGACCCATCATTTTAGATGTGATTAGGTAGGTAGGTATTTTTTTTTTGGGGGGGGGGGGGGAATGTGAAGAATGATATTTAGTACAGGCGTTGTAAAACAACAGCATCCGATCATCCAGATTTCTTAAAACTTATAAGAATCTCATGCTCTTACTGAATCATTGATTTGAGTAATTGCTTGCATATTGCAAGTAATCAAGAGAATTTTCATTGACGGTTATAAACTAAATCACAAGTTATCTTTATGGTTTAAGTACATAGTATGACCTATCTTTTACAAGTGTGGTCTACCTTAACCTCATGTCTCGTTTGTTTTTAATTTTGATCTAAAGATCAGATCACAAACTTTTTTAAAAATCAAATTTTACTGCAACCATAGGAGTATTTATATTCTTTAATTCATCCTTTTGTATGTAATATTTCATGTTTTTTTCACTCACGTACTGCTCTCTCCCTTTTTCTCCCATGCAATATTTGACATACTTTTAAAAAACATTTTAATGAGAGTTGATATTAGATTTGTAATTAAATTTTTTTAAAGTAAATGTGCAGCATATCAAAGATTTTTTTTTTTAAATGTTTTTTATTTGAAAGGGTTGAACATTTATTTTGAATACATGCATGATTGATTGTTAAAAATTCATTTAGTGAAATATTTTAAAGTAAATTAATGTGAAGCAAAGAAAGTGTCACTTTGCAACGAAAAACAAATCTCGATCTCGTTACAAGCAATTAAAAAAATGGAAAAGATATTTTTTGTGTATATTAACGACTTATCATTCTCACCCTGATGTATTTACTATAATTGTTCAGTATTGCATTTACGTAATACATATGCATGGTATGTATAGGTCTTGAACAAGTGTTGGTAAAATGGGTGGGCAAACACTATGCAGGGGCAAATTGAAAACTGGGGTTATTCGAGATTTTTCTCAATCACTTTATCAATCGAACTGAAAATTTCAGATTATGTTTGTTATAGGTTTATAGGTATTCCCTGTAAAAATTGCTCTGAAATGCTCAATATTTTAGATTTTCTTGGCGATTGTTGATGCATGATTTCCAAATTGGTAAAATGGGAAGGCAGTGTCAAGCCGACATTTTACGTCTCCATTCAAACCTAATGTGCACAGACATCTAAATATAATGAATCTCATGCCCTCATACCTTCTTCAACATTTTTTTCTTGGAAGGGGGAGGGGAGATAATAAGTAATAGACAGGATCAAATTGAGGGAGTATTGAATTCTATTCTAATTGTCTTTTCTCAACTCACTGAGACCATTCACAGTATCCTAGTGGTTGGGCACTCCCTTTGTGACTTGGAGGCCCTGGCCGGGTTCAATTTTTGTTCCTGATGCCATGTCAAACCTTTGGCATTTAACATAGGCAGTAACTGTTCCTTCACAAGTACACTAGACATCAAAATCAAAAAAATTTGAATGGGATGTAAAATAACATTCGATCAATATATCAATCAATCATAATCTTTGCTTAAAGGAACTTAATCATAAGATTTTCCGACAGAATTTTCTCTCCATTGTCTTTCAGATTCTGCAACATCTGTATGGAAATCAGAAGGTAAGATGAAACTTTGTCAATAAATCAATTGTTCTGAGAGCCTTCTACTGCCAGACCATACCTCAGACAACAGACAGAGCTAAATACCCAGGGGAACCTCTCCAACAAAAATACCTCAGAATGGACTGTAGACAGAGCTAAATACCCAGGAGATCCCCATCAACACAGGTATCTAGTGAAGTCCATAAGAGGAAAACAATCGGTCTTAATTGACAGCCATTACAGGGTTTCAAATAAGGAATTCTAGTTTTCAGACTACTTTAAATGTATATCAATTTGTAAGCTGAGAGAACTCTGGAGCATAAAAAAAAATTGTTTTACAAATAGAAGATGGACAACATCTACCACATTACCCCCCCCCCCCCCCCCCTCTTTCATATGTCATTGTAATATTATCTATGTAAGATCACAATCACTATGTTCAAATCAGCCATCATCTGAGCAAAACTGAATCTTCACTATATGGGAATGCTTGAATATTAACTGTGGCACTGCTGTTCTTGAGACACTCATAAATAAAACAAGTGATCTCAGATTTTCATGTAGCATGGGTAACTGGTCTGTCCATCAAACCAAGATATTGTTTCTCACTTGAGTGACAAGCAGTATGATATTGATCTTACAGCAGGTTTATTTTGTACAAGCAGAGTTTTTTTTAAATAATTTTCCAATTGACCTCAGCAGTATACATATTGGTTTTCAATTGTCTGAACATTCATTTCACCAGCCACAGGCAATTAAACAGGGATCCATTACAATACCATATAAGTGGAATTTTTAGCGAGACACAAATTTAGCAATTTATCCAAAAAAATTGGTACAGCATTTTTAGTGAGAAGTAATTTTAGCAATTTTATAATGACAAGAAAGATATCTATAGTAACCAATATGGAATAAATTATTAGTGATCTCAAAACCCTCACTAATAATGCCAAAATTGAATCCTCGCTAAAATTCTGCTTATCGGGTACTTTCTTGAAAAAAAGTTATTCCCAATAATATACAATCTCACACTTTCTACAAGAAGTACATTTCTTCTCCAAGTACAAACATTTCATCAAAAAAAAAAAAAAAATTCAATATCCCCTCACCATGAAGTTGGAGGGGATATAGTAACATGCTTGTGTGTATGTGGGTGAGTGATCGCGTAACTTTTGTTACACAAGTTATTATCTATATTGGGATCCATATGCTCTTTTGAGATGGAATGTTCCACATTGCGGTGCCATTGTTATGTAATTGTGTATCACGGATACCATCAGTAGACCACTGTTTATAGGTGTTTATTACAGAAAATGATATTGAATATCATTTTTTGTAGTGCGTAAAACACTCACAGTCACTCAGAAATGTAAAGCAAAATTACAGACTACAAAAGTTAAATATATTTTTATTCTACCGAGATTGTGATGTAAATAATTAATGTTTCTAACTTTAACAATGACTTATTCATTAACTTCTACAGTTATTGATTTCTGCTTTTTATTATGCTGTCTTCAGTTAAGAAAACCCTGCATTCTATCAGTAACCATGCAAGTTTTTAAGATGCATTTTGCTGTAACTGCAACATTCAGAATTTCATCAAATGGTATTATTTTACCTAAATATGTGTATTTTCATATATTTTTTTTTTATCATTCAAGACTTTTTTTCTTTTCAACATTTACGTGAATAAACACTGATATTTATTCAGGGTAAAATTTTGCAAATTTCCATGTGACAAAGTGTTTGCGTTGGAGTGTTCCTTTAAAGAACTCATTAAATGTGTTGTTTAGTATCATGTCTCATTTTTTTAATAAACTTTTAATGTGGTGATAAATTTTGTGAAACTTTTGGCATAAAAAAAAATTCACAAATATTTCCCCCATGGAAACATTTCCAAGTTTACAGTATCTGTATTCTAGTTAAAGTTACAGAGAAATTTCCATCAAATACTATAAATGCTTAGAATCAACAAAATAAAATAAGAACTTGTGTGCAAATTTCTATCAAAATGTTAGTACATATCCTTAATAATCCATCACAGTTACTGTAATCATAAATTCAATATAGCAAGAATCATTTATTTAACCATATCTATCGCGTACAAAGTTGATTAAGGACCTTTTCTGGCCCCCTTTACATGACTCTGACAACTTAATATCAATTCATAATCAATCAGCAGGGATAAAGCATACACAAATTGTCCAATTCTTAATCTCCATAATTCTATTGATTTTTTTCCGTAAACTTCAGAAAACACAGAATTTATTTGCCAGATTTCTATATCCTCCCTACATTTACCTTGAGTCATACACCTTGTGTGTAAAAATTTTACTCTATGTTGCGAAAAGCAAAAATAATCTAAAATTTCATGAAAATATAAAATAATTGAACTTGGAAAATCATTCTGCATATATCACCCTCTTGCTGTTAAAAAAAAAATAGATTTCATTTCAAATTCTTATAATAAAGTACCATAATTTGATGTAATTTGATTTTTATGATATGAAGGTTCAAAATTTGGCCCTATGTTACTCTAGCCTGCCTTTTAAAACTGCTTTGTAAACACATTACCTTTTCATGAGGTCTGGACTCAGACAGATAACACAGTACTCCACAGACTACCACACATATCCACCACTTCATTATGAAAGCCAGATCTGAAACCAACAGCAAACGGATATATCATGTTTAATGACAAATTTCCAAAATTTTGGAACGTATGTGTTTATTAGATAAAAGGGATATTTAATTATTATTGTCATATCAGGTGTCATTAATATCCAAAATATACTCTTCATTAAATTTTAATTGTAATTTTACATTTATTTAATAGTTTGCATTATAGTTAGAACTACAATTCTAGTTAGAACAATATATCTAGTATGAAGAAAAGATAAGTTCTGCAGAAATCACATTATGCATACATTGAATTATTGAATGATGATTTACAAAATATTAATTCTAAAATCCCTGAAATAATTGTGCTTATATTCAATAGATTCTGAACATCAATGAAGTAAGGAAATTCAATACATCAGTAATCAGGTATTCCTAAAGCCTGTATAAATAGCCAATACCGATTTTATCCTTCAAGCAGATTTTCTTACACGTGACAATTTAGCTTTCTAAGAATTAGACATAAAACTGTTTTCTAGATTTTCATACTTACCAACTTCTTAGAAAACACACCAGACATGTATCTAAAATGGACAGAAATTTTCCATTAAACACCAACCACTTCTGAGCCAGCATCAATAATGGTAAAGCAGAAATATTTCAGCTCTGCAATGCAATATTGATTTCTTGAACTAACAAAGCTCTCATGCGAGAATAATCAGGGGTCCTGACGTCCCATCAAAGGGCACATCCCACGAATGCTGACCCAAATCACACCTCTCAACTTGAAGAGTTCTTCCGTTGGCTGTCCTAACATACCATAATTGAGGAAAGTCTTTTCATTTCCGAACATAGATTAAAATCATTGAATTCTGCAGCTATATTTTTTCCACATCAATCATTTTTTTAACAAAGACGACATTTACTGTGATTTACGCCACTTGCCATCTTCCGTATTTTAATTGAAAAAACAAGCTGATTTTTTAATTGGACTATTTACCTGTAGGATGGAGGTTTATAACTGCATCACAATGGCTACATAAAAGCTTGGATCTAATTACTGTGACCTTGAAAACAAGTGATCATCAGAGCGTGACCAATACTTGTGTTAAGGTGGGCTGAGTTATAAACTGTATTGTATCTTATTACATCAAACTGTTACTTCTGGGTTTAATCTTATACAGAATTTCACTAATAAGGCATAAGCACTGATTCAACCCAATCTTTTTTTAAGTCAAAATGACAGAAACTGATATTTACAGCCTGTACGTGATATCATACAGCTCCCCAAGTTGTGATATCATGTATCTTAAGTAGTTGAATCCACATTTTTTAAAAGTTATGTCCCTTGGCCGCCCTTTTTGGGAAAAAACCCATAGAATCCTCACAGTAGCCTTTGTAGTTTTCTGGTTTGTAACTTCGTCATTTGACTCGAAAAAAATCTTTGCATCTTGTGTTTTGATTACCCCAGGATGGTTTCCTGAATATTTATTTATAAATCTATTTAAAATTTATGGATTCCCAAATATTGTCTTTCGAATGATTATGTATAGTTATGTGTATTTGTTTTATGTATGATGGCATATGATACCAAATAAATGATGATGATGATGATGACCCATTAATTAAACTCAGTGGATTCATCAGAGCACTCCCAAATGTTTGGTACCATAAAGAGGAGAAATATTGTTTCTTTCCCGTTGAACTTTTGGCTAACCCCTCAAAGGGACACAACTATTGCAAAGTGTGGATTGGACTATTCCTCCAGTTATGAACAAGAGACTGAGGGGCCACATCGCTCCCCTGAGCACTGTAGCTAGGAAAAGAGCAAAAATCAGTTTAGTATTGGAATGCTTAAATGCACAAGTGGTCCCGACCTACCCCTAAAAGGGACGATTTGAACAAAATTGACACTAACTAAGGATGCTTACATTTTTTTTTTTTTTTTGACTGTGACTTTTTTCCTACAAGTTTAAACTTTCATTTTGGCCCCTACCTACCCCTGAGGGTCATGATTTGATCAAACTTGAATTTACACTATCTGAGGATGCTTCCATATAAATATGACCAATCATGGCTTTGCTGTTCTTGAGAAGAAGATTTTTTTTAAGATTTTTCCTATATATTCCTATGTAAAACTTTGATCGTCCATGGTGGCCCCACCCTACCCCTGGGGGTCATGATTTGAACAAATTTGAATCTACACCACCTGAGGATGCTTCCATATAAATAAGACCAATCATAGCTTTGCTGTTCTTGAGAAGAAGATTTTTGAATATTTTCCCTATATATTCCTATGTAAAGGGTAAAGACCAATCTATAATACAATTATTATATGCATATATATCCTGAAAGCATTTTTTTTTTCCAAAAAAAGAAAAAAAAAATAATAGTTGAAACAGCATAAACTTCAAAATTTACCATTTCTGAACAAATCAATATACAGTATCTTATGACTGGTTAGGCTCAAAGAAATTCCTGTATATATGGGAATCTCTGTCAGTCTATTTTAAACTCAAATATTGAAGTAAACAAGGAGTTATCTCTTAACATGTGAAATGTCAAGTGTAGCTGTGATAGCTACACTATTTCTGTCTCAAACAAAGACGATTCTGCCTGATCAAGGTCTTGATTAAATCTTTAATCTCCACTTACAGAAACCTCTGGCCATCTTGTATATTTATAGCCATTAATATTTGAATATTGAATAAAATGGAGCTGTCCAATAAAATTGGTCAATGCCTTACTGTTGTAATTTCAATAATTAATTTATTAATAATAATAATTAATTAATTTAAGTAATTTCAATATTATTGCAGTAACCAGTAACAGCAAACATGCTTAATTTCAAATTCAGCAAAGGGTTTTTCATTCCCTGAAGTATTATAAACTAAATGGATATAACAAACTATGCATAATACAAAACAAAATTGATCGTCCCTGGCACTTCTTTATAAGCTTGTCAACTGAATATAATTTACAATGCTGCCTCCTCTGACTAACTTGTATCTCTGTGGACATTCTTGCTGGCCAAGGGTTTCCAATCCGAAATCTCAGAAACCCTTGGTGACCAGAGAAGACAGTACAAACTGTATCTCTGTGAGAAGTAGGAGTCCAAAGTGGTTGAATGATACTCTTTACAATCTTTACATTGTAGCTAAAACCTGTTGGTGAGTTAATCTTCCTTCTTGATAAGTCCATTTTGACAACTAAATCATTTTAGGCCATATCCTATGTCAAGTTGTCAACATGTGGCCTTACAGGGTGCCAGTCAATGCTTGTGCCCCATCACAAAAATGCCCCAGTCAAAGAACCCCACATAGCTAAATGAAGACACTCACTCAGATTGTGTTGGACCTAATAAAGTATTCCAAGAAAAGCATACTAGGGTTTGAATTCAGAGATATTCACAGAAAAACAGGGTGGCCAGCTGTGATGTTACAGCATAATGAGATTGATAAATGACAGAAATTTTTTTATCTACCACTACCAGTAAACCAAAAACAATTGTGCTTATACCGACGATCCCAGTGTTAAACATAGATGTCTGGGTTTGAAGAGAGCTAACGAGTTGCAGACTATATTATATATCTAACTAAATGTTTGGTGCATCACCCTGATAAAAATTAGATTTATGCTAGTTTTCTTCTGTTATATTTTTGTAGATATTTTCTGTTAAAACAACTCTTCGAATTATAAATTCACCAATTTTTTATAAACGTTCCTTGTAGAAGTCTAAACCGACTTACGCAAATTAACATCAGTGATACATTGTACTTTCGAATTTGGCATACTCATGATCGAATCATTTGATTGTCAAAAACGTTAACAATATGTTAAGACATGAAAATAACTTGAGATTTAGAGCTTTCTTGATTTTATCAAAAAAGAGAAGCATCAAGTTTGATAAACGCAAGGTAATAGTGCTATTTAAATAAATGTATATGATATACATCAAAATAAAAATGAGGCAAAAACTATTTTTATGTCATTTAATGAAAAAATTCCACATTGGATTGTTAAACTACAGCATCATAACATCCAGACGTCTTATCCTTAAACTTATGAGAACCCCACTCTAACATGTTATGAAGCATTTGGTTAACACAACTGAGGGTCTTTCAGTGGAATTAATATAACTTATCATTATGATGGTTGAAGTACCAGGGACCTACATACTAACGGGATAGGCAACTCTTGCAAGTCTAGCGATACCTTGTAAGTTGCGGGATTTCGTAAGTCACTTTTAATTAAATATATCTCTTTTGCTATCAAATATTTCAGAATAAAATCTTAAATATCTATCAAGAAATTATTCAAGATTTGTTATTAGCACTATTTTTACTCCTTATCTTACTAGAAGTAATTACGTTTATTGTGTGTGCCCCTGATCGGCCGTATTTCCGAGAAATCGCCCATTTTGGTGGTTGTTTACTTAATATCTAAATCATTTTATAATATGTGCTTTAAAATTTATTAAATATCCATTCCGGTACACAAAAAGAACAGATTACATTAATCAGAAAACAAGCTTTTTACTGGGAAAAGAAGTAGTTCGAAAAACTTGCAGTGTTGTGTGTGATGTTTTTGGTAAATAAACATGGCGCTGAAGGACAGTTGCCTATCCCGTTAGTATATACTAGGTCCTTGGAAGTACACAGTTTTTTTTATCGACTTCTTCCACTTCTTTGGAATGCGCTGCACTTTAAGATTTAGGAGTCATCTTACTTAAGATAAATCATTAACTTAATTTGTGATCTAGAAGAACTGTTAACTGCCAAATATAGATAAAACGTTTTACTGATCTTCTCTCTACTTAGGACCTACTTGAACTCGAGAGAGTCAGTCGTTCAGAAAGAAATGCTACAGAAATATAAAATGACAAAATCATTTAGACGGAAAATTTAAGAAGTGTACAATAAATTTTTCATGGCAAAACAGCGTAATAGATAGTTTTCATATGGCATATTTTCTCTTCGAGTTATTTCCCTTGCCCGCCATTTTGGTGGTCAACCTGGTAATTTTTCCTCTTTGTCTTACCAAATTTAAGAGGGTGTAGCAGAAATATTTGGAGGAAAATCTTTATGGAATAAAAATTATGAAAAAAAGGAGGCTTTACCAAATGTATATTTTTTAGAAAAACAATGCTGCCTACCCCACAATTGCCAGTATATAAAGTTAAAGTTGGTTGAATAATGAAGAAATATGAGTATGTTGACCTCCAATATGGCGGCCAAAGGGAAATAACTCTTGATAATTTGGGCCTACTGAAAACTATCTATTAAGTGATAAAAAGCGGAAGAAATACGCCAAATGCGGAAGGGTAGACAGATCAGGAGTTGTTTATACTTACACTACAAACTTAAAATTACGAAGTAATTAACTCCATATCTTGCTGATTTCAGAAAAAGACACAGAGGGAAATTTTTCAAGGAATTTCTATAAAAGTTATCAACATACCGAGATAATTCGAGTTGTACTTAAAGATTACAATAACCATTCCATTCCTTAAATTACAAGGTGTTTAATTCGAGCAGTCAAAACTCACCAGCAAGCCTATCTTTTTTCATAAAACTTGTCCAAGCATCGGCATTATACTGCAATAAATGAACATTCAAAATCTTCAAACATGAGAAACTTAAAAAGTCCGCGAAAGCGGCGACTGGAAGCAAGGGCAGAGAACCAGCACTCAGTGGATGGCGGTAACAGGTTGTTTCGGCATTAAACATGTTCGGCCCTCACACATTCGGTTATATCGCAATAGAATTTATGCCAAACATTTGTACCCTTGCTATTATTAGAAATAGTCTCAAGTATTTTTCCTTAATACTAGTCATCAAAATAAAAAACACAAAAAAAAAAGAAAAGATAAATTGTGTCTGCACTTGAAACATTAACTATCTTTTTTTTATGGCACGCCAAATTCACAAAATTGAGATAATCATAGTTTCACAATCGATAAACTAGGTTTATCGGTTGTAAACTATAGTTTACGAATTGTAAACTATAATTAACAACGTTAATCTATATTTCACATCTGTAAACCATAGTTAACGCGATAATCTATGTTTCACAACCGTAAACTATACTTAACACCGAAAACAATCATTTGCGATTGCAAAACATAGATTTTCTGATAAATACAGTTCCACGATTTGTAAACTATAGTTTACAAACCGTTAACTATAGTTAACGATCTGATAAATATAGTTTCACGATTTGTGAAACTATGATTAACAACCGTTAACTATAGTTTACGATTGTAAACTATAGTTTACGATTGTAAACTATAGTTTACAAACGTGAATCTATGTTTATCAACAAAATCTATTGTTAACGCTTATTACAGACAGATAAACTTAGATTAGCATTCGTAAACTATAGTTAACAACCGTTAAATATAGTTTTACAGATGAAAACTATACTTAACGAATCGTTAAATATAGTTTACGATTTGTAAACTATAGTTTACAGTCGATAAACCTAGTTTATCAATTGTGAAACTAGGTTTTACTCATTTTTGTAAATTTGGCGTGCCATATTTTTTCCTCTCTCTCTTTCTGATTCAATTTTAGACCGTTGAAAATGCTTACAAGTGTTACATTTTTATGTATTTGAAATTTCATGGCCGTAGGAACCGGGGGGGGGGGGCACAGCCCCCGTGCCCCCCACCCCAATAATTTTGCCGATATATAGAATACTATAGAAAACATAGCTATTTTATGCTTGTGCCCCCTCAATCAAAACGTCTGATGACCTTTTTTTTTCTTGCTTGTCAAGAAATTTTGGTACTTGATAGTGCCCCCCCCCCAACTGAAAATGTATGGTTGTGCCCCCTCAAAGTGAAATTGCTTCCTACGGGCCTGAATTTATCAAACAAATTACATCTGCCATACGAGAGGGTTTGATGTATGTTTAAAACAAACATGTTTGTAAATCACTATTTTTTTCTATACATAGATTTTGACAGTTGCAGCCATTTATGGTGAGAACCTCGTAAGTTGTTGGAACTTGTGTTCAAACCATTTGTATATTATTTATACAATAAAAATACATGTAGGTTCAAATCAGAGGGTTCGATTGGACAATTTAAAAACATGTAGATCTATATCAATGTGATTCGTACTTCTTGGAAATTAAGGGAGGGAAATAATTAATGAAAAAGTGTAAGAGGAGGATGAATAAAGAAAGAAATGGACAAAGGAAGGAGGGAGAAAGATAGTCCCTGTTCATTCCCCAAGTAATACAAAAAGTATAAAGCACTGTATATCTTAACAAAAATTATTAGATAGATCTTTTAAATAACTGCATGAATTGCTCTTGAAACCTTAATTGGTAGATCAGGGACACTTTCAGAATTTCCTCATGGTGTTAGCGTGCACGTGCGGCCGGGAAGGGGGGAGGGGTAAACAGACGTATGCAATATATTCTTTTACAATCATATAGGTTACTAATGGTATTTATTTATTGTTTTGATGGGTTAAATTTCAATGTCATATCAGTTTTGAAAATTTCATTTTTTTTTTTATTTATCCTGTTAAATAATCGAAAGAGCGACATTAATTCTCAGTCTGCGCGACTTAATACGTATATAAATAGATGATCTTATTTCATACTTCCTTCCTCAAAGTCATGACAAATACTTCCTTGTTTACATACTAGATTGTTGACATTATGTAACTTCAGTTTGCTATTTTGATTCCGTACATGGTTAGTCGGCATGCTAACTCTTGGCCCATGAACTTTCTCAATTCCAACCCCTCAATCTTCCAAAGTCAAATTACTTTCCCGACGAATAAATTGTTCGCGCAAATTGAATCCACGGTTATCATCTGCGGCAATTCAAAAAATCAAATATGTATAAAGCTAATTAAGATTGCTGGGAAAAAACTTTTCCATCCTTAAATTTATTCAGCCTTTAAAGTCATATACTAGGGCGTATGTTTGATAAGTTCAGATAACCGAAGTTTAAAAAAGAAGATCTTTTTATATAATTTTTACTACTTTATATAAAGATGGGACTTTTCTGTAAATTACACAATTGAAATCAATCGCGTTTCAAACATATCAAAACTTTAAAACAATAACCAATTTATTTACCGACTCCACATTTAAATAAGAGACAAATTTAAGGTCAACTATAGAAACGTGAGGTTATTCAAGTCGAAATCAGTGAAAATTTAATTTGAACGTAAATAACATATCATACACTCAATCTCGTATTATTATTATTATTTATGGCTCAGATACGCCATATATAGGCTTAAAATCTCCAGGTAACATTTAATTTCGGTTTATTGATACATCAAACGCTTTCGGGTAAAATGTCGAATTCTGTACATGCACAGAGAAGTGTGTAACATGGAAGGCTGGTATACTTGTAGCTTCGAAATTGTCTTTTAAGACACTTTATCTCTTTCTCCAAGTCGTACTTGGTAATTCACGCTATTTGTCCAGTGGTGCTTTGATGTATGATCAAGATAATAATATACTTGTACGTGAAGTTAAATTTATATATACCTAACATGTATTTTAGAAGCTTGTTACTTCCACCACCGACTTTGGGACGGATTTAAGTTTGCATCCATGCTTAGATGTACATGCATATACTTGTCGGTCCGCAAGATATAAAAGATTTAGAGACTTCAAGGAAATTGTGGGAAGGGGTGAAGATGCAAGAAAGAAACGTTTAAATTTTGGGGCAATCCAGCCAAAAATTGTGGATGCTGCAAAACAAAAATAGCACTGATTGACAAACAAAAATCAGAACTATATGTAAATGAAAATGACATTCAGTCTAAAGTTAGAAATGAATTAAAATTAAATAAAAAGAGTTATGTGATCTAGACAATAAAACTTAAAAGTACTATTGACGTGTATTATTTTTATTAAAATAAACTTTGCTGGTATTTTAAAATGAAATTGTTGAATCCTAAATTATTTTTATTTTTATTTTTCGACCACCCAATGCATTTTTTTTGAGACAGAAAATCGTAAACCAAAAAAAATAAAAACTTTGGCCTAAATTCGTATATTTGTACTGCATGGTGAAAAGGCACAAAGAGGGACAACTCATTGTATTCACAATGGTCTCAATTACATTTCTCACAACATACATAGTGATCATATCCTATACATCGTCCTCATAAGTTCCTTCCTGGAAAAATACACGTTACCATTTTAATACTTTTTTAATAATCTATTCACAGCACATTACTCACCGCATACCAAACTAAGCCCCTTCACTACTGTTCTTCCTTATGTAGATATACATGACAAATTAATTTCTCCATGTCAATGTTTAAAAAATCCTTGGCTTATATGACTTGCATACCATTCTCTTGTTAAACATTTACTTTAAAACAATTTATAAGGCCACAAATATCTTGTGGACAAATGAAACTACATGCATATTCTTTGTATGTAGAAAAGCAACACATATTTTAAACAAGAAGGGTGAAACTCCACATAATTATTCCATTTTTTTATTCAACTATGCAGTTATATTCATACAAAGGAAATTCTTTTGCTGAAAAGTATAAACCCCCGACAAAGAAATATATAAAACGAAAGCTGCATTTACATGTCAGTTTAGCACTAAACTTTTTCAATCATTATCATTTTTCTTTAAATGTAAAAAAAAGAATTTACTAAGGAAAATTCAACATATTATAAACAAATTACCAACAAAATTAAATATATAAAGTCTATTCCATCATGGAAAACAATCCATAACGTGAGCACTGGTCAAAAACAATTTTAGTTAAATAAGTTTTAATTTAACAAAAATATATAAAGGGCTTGCAATGTTGGCAGCTATTAAAGATTTATTAGCAGATTTTCTCCAACCTGAGAAAATACAACAGCTGATGGACAAGATATTAATCAAGAAAGACAAACTTAAAGTTCACGCAAATCTGACAAAATAAAAAGTGAGGATTTACTTATACAATTCTTTCAGTTCCATAAGATAATACCACTTAAACAATACCAAATTATCAAACAAGTTACAAAAAATAATATAAAGGTGTCATACCTTATTTTATTTTGTTTTACCCCCTAAAATTTAAATCCCCATGAAACGGAACAAACTGAGAAAAAAAAAATTGGTTAAGAGTCAAGGAAAATTCACTCAACATTAGTTCTCCTTGTCTCCCTAGTCTGCTGGCATGCCACTTATTTGTACAGCATACCGTGGGAAAAGTGAAAATGTCAGAACATCAGATGCAATTTTTACATGTTTTCATTGGCTGTCATTATGATGTCACATGGCATATTTAGCAGTCCATTCCTTGGCTGTATTGTTGTATTTTTCCCTGTCCGTTTTGTAAATTCGGGCTATTTCTGGTACAAGAGGATCATCAGGATTGGGGTCAGTTAGCAATGAACATATGGAAAGTAGTACTGTATGGAAAAAAAATACCTGGCTTCAATTTTAGTTTGAAAACAATTTTACATATATACTATAAACTGATTATTTTCATCATCTTGTGTGTGCATGCAAGTATCAAATACCTAGGACATTGGTAATATTTACACAAAGACGTCTTATATAAATATATACATACATGTATATATATTCTTTAAAAAAAAAATCTGTAACAATGCGTGTTGTGAAATTACCTTTTGATATTGTTAAAGCTGGGGACCACTGTGATCGTAATATATCCAGACAAATACTTCCATTACTGTTAATGTTTGGGTGATATATTCTTGTCGTAAAGGCAACCTACACAAAAATCAGAAGCATTCTAAACATGGATATCCATAAAAAAATAAATTTTTGTTTTAAATTTGTAACACTAGAACAACTTTTGATGCCTTTCTAAAATTATCAGTGACAACTTGTCTCCTATATGTTGTATTTTCCAAACCCTACACATGAATTCATTCCACAGTTGGACTGTAGTACAAAGATAAATTAATATTCAAACCTGGAGGTGATGACTTCTTCAACACCACAGACATACATTTTTACCACTAGTACTGTGCTGCGATACATGTATATTGACTATACAGTATATGATAATGATATATTCAATGTTCATATTATCAATTTATCATCAATTCTTTTTTTTTTTTCTCATGTATGTTGAAATTGATCATTAGTAAAAATTTCCACCTACAGAGCAGTGAGTTTGGGTCCGATAAACCAATACATCACAATGAGAATCCCCCCCCCCCCCAATTTATACGAGAATTTTCCCAATTTTTTTTAAATCATAACATTGGAGTACATCCAGAAATTCAAAAAGTCTTCATTGATCAAGTTTATTTAAGAACTGTGTAGAATTACTCTGGAAAATAAAAACACATATTTTCATGCATAGCGACATTGTGGCACCCAATACTAAGTCAGGTTATACCAGAAATAACTCATATTTATTATCTAAATAATAACACAAGAGTACATGCAAAAATCATAGTTACATGTGAATTAATTTAAAGTATGTAACTCCTGTTACATTGGTTCAAGGGTTTTTTGATAACTATATTTTAGATATCTCCTCAAACAGCATAACTCAAAAACTCCTCATACAGCAGAACTCAAAATTAGAAAGATTGTGGGTCAGTGTGGGTATTGGTGAGCAACAGTGCAATAAACTTGACCTTTTTGTACTTAAAATGCAACTTTATTATTAATCACCTTTAAACTCAATCATATGTTATAAGATGTAATCATGGCAATAAATATAATTATATTTTATGCAAAACGGTTTAAAAAATCATTGGAAAAAAGTGTCAATTAATGCACATAAATTGTGTGGCCTTTCTGCACTAATAATATCGTACTTTGGGAAATACATTGTGATATTTTCTTCAATTTTTTCTTTATAAAGATATGATGAATAAACCTATTGTTTTTTTCAAATCAGCCTCTACCATGGAATAGTTTTTGTGCGATTTGCCAATGGTGAAATAGTCACCGAACTATTCACTGGCAGCATTCCATTTCCCTCTGAACTCTTCTGGTTTTATCTGGATCATGACGTGACACAAGTAAAGTCTGCTTTGGTATTATAAAACACCTACATAGAGCTCTGAGGGCAATACCAAGTTTATTGTCCTCTTTGAAAGCAACTATTTCCCTCAGCTTCAACTCTGGAAATAGTTACTGTCTTGAGGGACAATAAACTTGCTATGTCCTCATAGCCAGTAAATAGTATAATATCAAGCTTTTTTATGAATTTAGTGCTGAGTGGAAAGAAGTATCATGTAATTACAAAAAATGAAATGAAAAGTTGGGACTACTGATGTAAAATTTGAAATATGGGTCAAATTATGCAAATTTCAGACTAAAAGCAAAGAAATTTTATGTTGACTTTTTCAATATATATATGTAATTTTAGTATAAACTTACCTTAGGGGGTTTAAATGGATAATCTGTAGGGAAATGTATTGTTAGGAAAAATACACCACCAGTGAATGGACTGTCTGTCTGTAAAACAGAATGATAATCGTAAAGAAAACATACTTGAAGAGTGCATTAAATCTTTTGTTAAAATAGATAAGCTAGCATTTCATATCAATTTTTAAACATCTGAATACAATCCTTAAAAATGCATACAAATAGTCTATATATATATATATATATATATATATATATATATATATATATATATATATATATATATATATATATATATATATATATATATATCTTTGATAGTTTCCATTAAACTGTTCTTTACTCACCGGACCCATTATTGTGGCTTGCCAATGAAATACTGAAAAAGAAGAGGGGAAAAATATTAATTCAGTCAAAACAGATGCTGTAGATTGCATGGTTTAATGACCACAATTGGTATAGAATATATATTGAGTTAATAAATGAAATCAGGGTTCGAAATTCACTATATACAACTCGCAAAACGCGAGTTAGAATTCCCAAATTGCGAGTTAAAAATTAGGTAACTCGCAAAAACTTGCGAGTTGATTTTTTTTTGCATTGAAACTGTAGAAAAATTATATAATATGACAGAACACAATGCTTTTGATTTAAATCAGTAATTTAACTAAAAGTCACACTGTAGTTGTATTTTGTGTATTGTACAGTAGTTACTTTTTCCTCAAGTTACATGTATTTAATTTATATAAATTTAACTTTATATGAAAATTGCGAGTAGTCTTATAAAATTGCGAGTTCACTTTCTTGGTACTCGCAATTATTTGCGAGTTGTAATTTTAGGGAGTTTCTAACCCTGGAAATGATATTAAACTTCAGTACAGTCAGGACATGTTCTTTCTCCAGGGTATAAGAATGACCTTTATTTTAAAGACACACCTGTCCCAAAATCAAGTAAATAAAACTTCACGGATTTACCCACGACTAAAAACAGACCCCACCACCCACCTTCCCATTAACTTACCAATCTCATACCTGCCTACCCAAAACAGATGTCCTCCATAGTTTTCTATCAATTGCCTGTAAGACTTGACTTTAATGCAAAAGATTTTGTACTTTAACTGCAGAAAATTTAAGTGAGTCCAAACAAAGCAAATTTACTACTATAATTGTTGTACATACAGAAGACAAGTCTAAAACTCAACTTAGACATGACATGATGAAACTTTGGACAAGAAGAAGACCAAAATATTTTGATAACTTGAAGTTTGTTAATCTTATTCTCAATGTACGTGCACAAGAATAAGATTTCAAGTTCTGAAAAAAGTTTAATGATTTTATTAACACAACAGTGAAATCTAAGTGAGGCAAGTGAATCATTCTCTGCCTCTACTTGATTTAGCCACACGCAAGCATCCTGAATGAAAATGTAACCTCATACAATATATACTCAATACAATCATTGAGGTTGCTGATAAACACATTGAAAACAATACTGTAAAAGTATTACATTTAGCTGTGTATTCTATTTACCGCCTTTCACAGAAAGCAGCTTACACTAAATCAAGTACATTGCTAAATGTCTTGAGTTTATATATTCATATAAAGTGCATTCAGAAAACGCTAAATAAAATCAATTTCCGGCAAATATTGTACACACCAAATAAAATACATTTACAGTAATTTTAAACAATTAAGTTCTGATTTTAATAGACGTATTACTTACAATCGTCACCCACGGGTCCTGCTGAGCACTGTGCTGGGGGGTCTCTGCCTAAGTCTGTTAACTCCTAAAAAAGAAATTTGCAGACTTGGTGTTTGTTTCTTACAAAATATGAGTTAAAATAAAGTATATATCTCAAATATATATATATGTTTGTTTTTGAGGAAATTCATGTTGAAGTTTTTTTTTATATGGGTATCACCACACTATCACGTGGTTTTTAGCATATTACAGTCCTTTATTTTTGCCTATCTAAAAATAAACTCTTTCAAGCTCATTTTTCCTGTAGTGAAAGCTTTTTCTGTAATGATAAAGGGGGATTTGTGGGGAGGGGGAGGGTTTTTACAAGTGGGGATGGGGTGGAAATTCAGCCCTACATGGGGCCAGGGCTAGACAAATAGCATTGCCCGACGCCCGGGACAACCAATTTTGTTTGGTGGGCAAGTTATTTGATAAGTGGTACCTGCCCGCGGACAAGTGCTTCTCCAGTTAACAAAAAATCAAATGTTGTTTGTTTTATCGCTGTTGAAATGTAATGAATCACAGTAGAGCACCTGTTTTTCGCTGCTGTTCATTACTACATCGAATACTCGGTTGGAACTCCTCTAGAATTTACCCATTTATGTGTAGTTAAAATACACACAGGACGTAAAACATAGCAGCTATTGATTCCATGTCAAAAAAGTTGAAGAGGATTTTAGACCTTTTTAGGTATTGTAAAAAATAATGTAAAAATTCATCCCGTGAGTACAAACGTGTTATACTGATATTAAAATTGGAGCTGTTGACTGGCGATCACTGAAAGCCACAATCGACATGCAGTGGTGGTTTTCATAATCAAATACTTTATAATATTCAAAAAAAATTTTTTTTCTATCTTTCAGTATTTTTGGGATGTTAAAGTAATACAGAGAAAAGTTTAAATTATGCGCACTGCACAAGCTAAGAAATCTACATGGAACAAGACTTACCCCTAAATTTTTCCGTGCAAAAAATTAAGTGATTTTATGTCTAGTTTGGTTCCCATGTAGTGTATCAGTTGAGAAATAATTTAATGTTTAACGATAATGCTTTAATTTTATGTTAATTAAGAAAAAGTGGGACAAGCATATTTTTTGGTAGGACAAGTAATTTTACGATGGTAACCTGTCCGAGGGCAAGTACTGAAAAATTCTATTTGTCTACCCCTGATGGGGCAGTGGAAAATCCCGTAATACCGTATAAGAAGAATTCTTAGTGAGACACAAATTTAGCAATTTATCCCAAAAAACTTGTATATTATTTTAGCGAGAAGTAATTTTAGCGTTTTTATAATGCAGGGTTCGACATTCACGCTCGTCACCTCGTCATTTCCATCCTGTGATGATTTTTGACGACCTGATTTTCAGTCTGGCTCGCCCAAATGACGACCTGGGATGGGTTGGGAATATTCAATAATGATGTTTAATATTTTAAAATAAACTTTACAAGGCCTTATTGTTTCCTGTAACCCGCCTCGTGGATTTTTCTTTCTGCCAAATCTGTGTTTGATCAATCAGCTGATATAATTTTTACCAAAAGTATTAAATTAAGTTTTATTTGAGATATAAAATATGTCAACCTAGTCAACAATCACCATAAATATAAAGAGTAATGATCATTTTTGTAACATATAGTATTTCCCCCCACAACTTTCTGATGTTCGTACAGCCATGTTGGGTGTCCACTGTAAACATCACATCTGGTTAATTCAGTACAGGGATGTTTGACTCCATTTTTTTAGGCCTTTATGGTAAGTGAAAATGAATGTTTTAAACTAGAAACTTTATTTTGTGTCAATATATGAGGTGAGATTATACATTACAGCTTTTGACATTCCATAAATGTACAAAAGCACAACTTCTGTCGTCTTAACAAATTTTTAACAATTGCACATTTTTGTTTCATTTGATATTTTGTTCGGGCGACCTGAAATTCATTCGGGCAACCTGAAATCAGTGCCAAGGTTGCCCAAATGGGGAGACCAAATTTTGACGAGTGTCGAACCCTGTAATGTCAAGAAAGCTAACTATAGCAACCAATACAGAATAAATTGTTAGTGATATTCAATTTAGGGATCTCCAAACCCTCACTAATAATGCCAAAATTGAATCCTTGCTAAAAATTCTGCTTTTACAGTAATTAAAAGTATAAGGCACTTGGCATGTTTTTTCATTCAAAGAAACATCAGAAATTTTGGTTTGCTTGGCTAATATATTATTAGTAATCGAGGTTCAATCAAGGGGGTACAGGGATTTACCCCGGGTTTTATTCCATACACCCTGAGGCCAAAGTACTTAATGATTAAATTTCAGTTTGATATTTCTTTATTTCATTTTGTAATGACTCATAATCGCTTACCATCCACTGTAACAATTAATTTACTTGTCCTACACATGTATGCAAAACAAGTCATATTCCTTGGGGGTGTATTGTAGTTTTCATTCATTTCTGTATCCCTTGCTCACTTAATAAGCCCCTGATATAGAGTTCTAAATGAGAATGTTTTATGTAATTGGGCACTAGTTAATAATTGAAATCTTTCTTACTGTTAAACGTATTGCATATTATCATGTTTGTAAACTTAACGAAACAAACAGATCACCAACACATTGTTTTGTATTATCATGTTTGGTAATGTACCAAGTTGTCTCATTTTCCTTTTGTAATATTTTGGTCCAAAATAAACGTCTGTAACTTTGGAGTCATTGCAAAATTAGTCTGCAGCAGTCATGAATTCTAACCAGGTTACCCAGTTCTATTTATATGCTTATTTTCGTTTTAACTTGTCAACTTTGGGTGTATCGACCTCTCTGAACTCCACCGAGATTTCATTGGTCATGCTACTTAATCATTTCTAAATCACCAGAAAACGAACCCTCGCTTAACTTTTCATGCTATAATGATCACATTTTCGCGAGAATATAACCGCAGAAATTTCTCTATGATTTCGGGGATCCCCACATTTCTGTTCAGTAATTTTCGATGAAATAAAATGGCGGCCTACGGTTGATCGAGAAGTAAACCCTCTGTCGCCGGGAAACAAATAATAACACAAATTTGACCAAAATTTGGCCTTTTGTAGAGTGGATATGACTAAAGAAAATAATGTTTTACATAAACATACCTTTTGAATCCTTTTTAACGCCATATTTGTGATTTTGTTTGTCTAAACAGACGGAAGGTTGTCTTCTTTGACCACTTCTTTCACTAAATCCCGGATATAAAATCAGCGCATGCGTGAATTTTTGTGCCATTGTTAGCATGGTTGGATTAAGCGTGGATGACATCTATCTTATTTTTAAATGGGGTAAAAATAATTATTAGCCAATATGGCTATTTCATGGACTGTGAGAGTGAAACCTCTTTTTACAATTCTAAGGGGGTAGGGGTGGATCCAGATGTTCTAGCAGAGAAGATGATGATGATGACAGGGAGGCCTAAATTCAGTTTAATGAAAATTAGCACCTACATCTTATTTACTATGTTAAAAAAAATAAGAAAACGTAGGAGCTAACTTAATTAGACTGGCCTAAATTTATAAGCAAAAACGAAACACACGCACACACACACAACAAAAGAAAAACAAAAAAAACCCCAAAAAGTAGTAAAGAAACATTAATTAAGTAAACCAAAAAAAAAAAAAAACAGTAACAGACTGGATAAAAAAAATGCGATAGAGTTGTACATGTACATGTACCTCATTATGTCGAGAACTGCATGTCTCTAGACTTTCAGTTTTGTTTTGTTTTGTTTGTTTTTTGTTTTGTTTTTTTAAGAAAACGTTTGTTAATGAACACTTTGTAAATGTGTGCTAGAAAAATATATGATACAAAACAAATTAAAAAAATCCCGGGACCGATGTGTAAATTAAATTGTGGGGGGGGGGGGGGGGGGAGGGGTTCCTATCCACAGGCGCGTAATTTTCAAACCAGATCTACATGTATCTCATAAAAAAAAGTACAGACCGAGGATGACATGTAGCGCTATCCAGGGCTCCTGTGCCGTAAAGATTCATATTTAGGAATAATTGTCTGTTGCTATCTAAAAGCACTCAATCTATGATTACATGTATTTCTCTTCTATGTATTCGAATGATTCATTTGGATTATCTCTCTTTTTCCACAACTCCACAAGGTATATGGATCCATCAGATGTGAGGGGTTAGGTGGGTTCGGATCTCCTAGGATTTATATTAACCCTCCTAGGATTTATATTAACCCTCCTAGGATTTATATTAACCTAAGATGACTTTTAAAGAACACTTGCAATCTCTTAAAATGGAAATGAGGTCCATAAACCCCCATATCGACATTCCCCCAGGGGTAGACTTGGACAATGACCACCACCCCAGTTCCGATTAAAGCAGTCAAAAAAAAAAAAAAAAAAAAAAAATCAAGAATGACAAAGTCCCAGGACCAGACTCTATTCCACCAGAGGTCCTGAAATAACAGGAAGCATTTTAAATTAGAAAAGATCTGTGAGACAAAAGAAATACCCGAGGACTGGAGAACGAGACTCATCGTGAAGTTACCCAGAAAAGGAGATTTAAGTGATTGTTACAGTTGTAGAGGAATCCAACTACTTTCCCTCCCTAGCAAAGTCCCCACAAGAATTATCTTAGAATCAAAAAAGCTATCTACAGTGGTTTAATAGATGACTTCAAGAAAGCAGTCTATACACACTATCTGGAGAGCTTTAAGTCATTATGGTATTTCAACAAAGATAATAAACGTAATTCAAGGGCTATATAACAACACAAAGTGCCAACTGAGGTATATACATCAGACAAAACAGAGAACAGCCTCCAAGTGTTCATCAGTGATTGTCTCCGTGAAATTCTCAGAACAAGACGATCTGAGAATATATCGAGCACAGAATTATGGAGAAGAACCTACCAAGCACCAATAGCAAATGCCATCAAGCTGCGAAAATGGCGTTGGATTGGTCATAACCTCAGAAGACCTCAAAATAACATCACAAGGCATGCCCTGGACTGGAACCAACAGGGCAACAGGAACATAGGGCGACCAGCAACAACTTGGAGACAGACCCTTTAATTACGGAGTTAACATCAATCCGAATTCCTGGGGAGAGTTGAAATGTGCAGTCCAAGACAATTTGAAAGTTGTTGTAAAGACCCTATACCCCTGCAGGTGCGAAGAATTAATTAAAAGACGACTTTGACACACCCTATCCCCGAAACACTGGATAGAAAGGGTTATGTATAGGAAACGGCTTGTCCATGAGATATGACGTTAGAAAAAATGAGTTTGGAATTGTTTTATTTTTAAAGAGGGTATAGATACATCAGGAAAGATACCAGATTCGCCTATAGATGGCCTTAGAAAAAGGAAAACATCATGAGACTGCGATTTTGGACTTCAGAAATGGTTTCATATTAAACAATCATATTATATTAATAATGAATAACTCTAGAGAAAGTAGGATCAAACTAACCAACACAAATCCTGAATAAATCACGAATGTTACTCCACATTGCAAAAATAGAGCCTCCTTTTAAGAATAACGTCACGATTACGTCGACAAATGACATATTCTATAAGGTAGATTTAATGACCACTGGGACCTGGAGGTCCTTACATATAAAGGATGCGTAAGTCTAACACCATGTTTAAGTAGGACTTAAGTACCCTCTTAGACTTAAGACCATAACTTAAGGTGTGTTAAGATTTGATAATTTAAGCAAAACTTAGTATAGAACTGACTAAGTATATATATATATCTTAAATTATACCATTACACATATTTGGAAATATTTATTGACTGCATTATAGAACATTCATCCATTCACATTATGCATTAAACAAAATAAATATATGTCTAGATATATAACAGAACAGAACAGAACATTTATTTTCTAATTCAGAGCCCATAACAGACAAGTATATGAAATTATTACAATAATAAAGAAAAGATATGCCAATGGATAGTATAACAATTTGTAAATGACACTGCTCATTTCAACAATAATATTGTACTATTTCAGTTAAAGGGAATACTATATATAAAACTGTATGGCTACTACACGTACATAATACCGGTATATAGATTTTAGATTGAAAACCAGATGATTAATTAACATTGAACTTAATAGTATAACACACTAGACTGAAGCTAGCAGCCAACAACAGCAGCCATTAAGCCCGTAGAAGCTAGCAGCCACTAAGGAAATTCATCAAAGGACTGAGAGTACTCTGACGCAATACTGTTTAATGCCTCATTTTCGACAATTTATAATTAATAATTAGATAATTAATGCAACACTTAATTATTAATTAATAATTCAAACACTTGGAGGCAGTTAAGCTCACCTGCATAAGGAAAATTATGCGGTTTCACAACAAACAAACAAACAAACAAAAAGAAGAAAATGTCACCATCTTTGACCGCTTAAGAATAAAACAGCATTGGATAGGTTAAGTACTTCCGGGAGAATCCCTTTTAGGCTCTTTTACGGGTCTCAGGAACATGATGGTGCCAAAAGGCTAACCTGAAATTTGCTTACTCCTACTATTTACATTGATAAGGGTTTGAAGGTAATTTAATCTATTTTAAGTTATGATCCTTGAAGTGTGCTTCGAACAGTTACTGGCTCAAGGTAAAAGGGTCCACAGGGCTATTATATACGGCCATAAAATTTAGGCTGAAGTGGTACCACCAAGTGGTGCCAAGGGCGGGTTACATATTTCAAGCAGCTATTATACCTCTTATCTTATAAGTGTGCTTTAAATCATTACTGAGCAAGATAGAAGATTTCTAGGACTATCTTTCCCGCAATCGGTTTGAGGCTGTAACGGCACCACCAAGTGGTGCCAACGGTGGGGAACATCTTTCATGCTTTCATTTTTCAACCATCATTGACCACTGGAACAAACTAACACTAAACTGGAAAAAAGTTAAGGGCCTTAGGGAGTATCCTTTGTCAACTTTTTGACAGGTTCCAATGACTAGAAAAGGCCAGTTAGGTAACCTGAACTTTGTTGTTTTTCACATTGTCTATTGATATACGGATTAAAAGTCAGATGTTATACCCCTTATCTTTGAAGAGTGCTTCAAATCATTACTGGGGCAAGGTAGAGGGCCCCTAGGACTATCATTTCCCGCTATCAGAATGTTGCTGTAGTGGTACCACCAAGTGGTGCCATGGATGGGGCACGTATTTCAAGCATTCATTTTGAAAGCATCTTTGACTACTAGAACAAAGTAACACTAGTGAAAGGTTAAGGACCTTAGGGAGAACCACTTGACAGGTTTTGGAAGTGTCCCTAGGAAAGGAAGGGGCCAGTAAGCTAACCTGAAATTTGTTTTTTTCACTTTGTGTTTTAATATACGGGTTAAAGGTCAGCTATTATACCTCTTATCTTTGAAGTGTGCTTCAAATCATTATTGGGGCAAGGTAGAGGGTCCCTTGGACTATCATTTCCCGCTATCAGAATGTTGCTGTAGTGGTACCACCAAGTGGTGCCATGGGTGGGGCACGTATTTGAAGCATTCATATTGAAAGCATCTTTGGCTACCAGAACAAAGTAACACTAGAGAAAGGTTAAGGACCTTAGGGAGAACTACTTGCCAGGTTTTCGAAGGGTCGTGTTGAAGAAAAAGGGCCAGTTAGCTAATCTGAACTTTGTTGTTTTTCACTTTGTGTTTTAATATACAGGTTAAAGGTCAGCTATTATACCTCTTATCTTTGAAGTGTGCTTCAAATCATTACTGGGACAAGGTAGAGGGCCCCTAGGACTATCATTTCCCGCTATCAGAATGTTGCTGTAGTGGTACCACCAAGTGGTGCCATGGGTGGGGGACGTATTTCAAGCATTCATTTTGAAACTATCAGAATGTTGCTGTAGTGGTACCACCAAGTGGTGCCATGGGTGGGGGACGTATTTCAAGCATTCATTTTGAAAGCATCTTTGGCTACTAGAACAAAGTAACACTAGTGAAAGGTTGAGGACTTTAGAGAGAACAACTTTCCAGGTTTCTGAAGGGTCCCGACAAAGAGAAAGGGCCAGTAAGCTAACCTTAAATTTGTTGTTTTTCGTTTGTGTTTTAATATACGGGTTAAAGGTCAGCAATTATACCCCTTATCTTTGAAGTGTGCTTCAAATAATTGTTGGGGCAATGTAGAGGGCCCCTAGGACTATCATGTCCTGCTATCAAAATGTTGCTGTAGTGGTACCACCAAGTGGTGCCATGGGTGGGGCACGTATTTCAAGCATTCATTTTGAAAGCATCTTTGGTTACTAGAACAAAGTAACACTAGTGAAAGGTTAAGGACCTTAGGGAGAATCACTTGCCAGGTTTTCGTAGGGTCCCGGGGAAGTAAAAGGGCCAGTAAGCTAACCTGAACTTTGTTGTTTTTCACTTTGTGTTTTAATATACGGGTTAAAGGTCAGCTATTATACCCCTTTTCTTTGAAGTGTGCTTCAAATCATTACTAGGGCAAGGTAGAGGGCCCCTAGGACTATCATTTCCCACTATCAGAATGTTGCTGTAGTGGTACCACCAAGTGGTGCCATGAGTGGGGGACGTATTTCAAGCATTCATTTTGAATGCATCTTTGCCTACTAGAACAAAGTAACACTAGTGAAAGGTTAAGGACCTTAGGGAGAACCACTTGCCAGGTTTTGGAAGTGTCCCTAGGAAAGGAAGGGGCCAGTTAGCTAACCTGAACTTTGTTGTTTTTCACTTTGTGTTTTAATATACGGGTTAAAGGTCAGCTATTATACCTCTTATCTTTGAAGTGTGCTTCAAATCATTACTGGGACAAGGTAGAGGGCCCCTAGGACTATCATTTCCCGCTATCAGAATGTTGCTGTAGTGGTACCACCAAGTGGTGCCAAGGGTGGGGGACGTATTTCAAGCATTCATTTTGAAAGCATCTTTGACTACTAGACCAAAGTAACACTAGTGATAGGTTGAGGACCTTAGGGAGAAGCACTTGCCAGGTTTCTGAAGTGTCCTGAAAAAGAAAAAGGGCCAGGAAGCTAACCTGAACTTTGTTGTTTTTCACTTTGTGTTTTAATATATGGGTTAAAGGTCAGTTAATATACCCTTTATCTTTGAAGTGTGCTTCAAATCATATCTTGGGCAATGTAGAAGGCCCCTAGGACTATCATTTCCCACTATCAGAATGTTGCTGTAGTGGTACCACCAAGTGGTGCCATGGGTGGGGTACGTATTTCAAGCATTCATTTTGAAAGCATCTTTGACTACTAGACCAAAGTAACACTAGTGATAGGTTGAGGACCTTAGGGAGAAGCACTTGCCAGGTTTCTGAAGTGTCCTGAAAAAGAAAAAGGGCCAGGAAGCTAACCTGAACTTTGTTGTTTTTCACTTTGTGTTTTAATATATGGGTTAAAGGTCAGTTAATATACCCTTTGTCTTTGAAGTGTGCTTCAAATCATATCTTGGGCAATGTAGAAGGCCCCTAGGACTATCATTTCCCACTATCAGAATGTTGCTGTAGTGGTACCACCAAGTGGTGCCATGGGTGGGGTACGTATTTCAAGCATTCATTTTGAAAGCATCTTTGGCTACTAGACCAAAGTAACACTAGTGAAAGGTTAAGGACCTTAGGGAGAACCACTTGCCAGGTTTTGGAAGTGTCCTTGGGAAAAGAAGGGGCTAGTTAGCTAACCTGAAATTTGTTGTTTTTCACTTTGTGTTTTAATATACGGGTAAAAAGGTCAGCAATTATAACCCTTAACTTTGAAGTGTGCTTCAAATCATTACTAGGGCAAGGTAGAGGGCCCCTAGGACTTTCATTTCCTGCTATCAGAATGTTGCTGTAGTGGTACCACCAAGTGGTGCCATGGGTGGGGCACGTATTTCAAGCATTCATTTTGAAAGCATCTTTGGCTACTAGAACAAAGTAACACTAGTGAAAGGTTAAGGACCTTAGGGAGAACCATTTGCCAGGTTTTCGAAGGGTCGTGTTGAAGAAAAAGGGCCAGTTAGCTAACCTGAACTTTGTTGTTTTTCACTTTGTGTTTTAATATATGTGTTAAAGGTCAGTTAATATACCCTTTATTTTTTTATCTTTGAAGTGTGCTTCAAATCATTACTGGGGTAATGTAGAGGGCTCCTAGGACTATCATTTCCCACTATCAGAATGTTGCTGTAGTGGTACCACCAAGTGGTGCCATGGGTGGGGTACGTATTTCAAGCATTCATTTTGAAAGCATCTTTGGCTACTAGACCAAAGTAACACTAGTGAAAGGTTAAGGACCTTAGGGAAAACCACTTGCCAGGTTTTGGAAGTGTCCTGTTGAAGGAAAAGGGCCAGTAAGCTAACCTGAACTTTGTTGTTTTTACACTTCAAAGGTAAGGGAGGTAGTAGTCTTTCTTTAACTTCATCTCACAATGGAATGTAAAAAAAAGTTTGGTTTAGTCTACTGGTCCCTTCCAGGGCCAGAGAGCCGGAGATCCCTCAAAAAGTTGACAAGATATACTAAATAAGAATACTTACCCATAGCAGTGCTATTTTAAATGTTGTCCAAAGATGACAAAGAGAAAATTGCTAACAATTTGGTCCTAAACCTTAACACTACTTAATGGCACCCCTACAACCCAAATGTGACAGTGGGAAACGATAGCCCTATTTGGCCTCAGTCTTGGTTGAATGCACTATTCAAAGGCAAGGTTGATAATTGCTGATATTTAACTCTTTCAAACAATAGATCGTCCTTGGGTAGAGGGTATGCAGTGACCTTGAATCAATTTTTTAGATGAAAGATCAACGTCAGAAAATAGCTTTGCATAAGAAAACTTTGTTCAGAGTATGTCTTCTCTCTCCTTGGCCTTACCTGGCTCAAACTTTACTCCTAGGGTATCTATTGGCGAAGGGTGTTCAAGGACTTGAGCCATTTTTTTCAAACAAATGTCAAGGTAAAGAAAACCTCCTTGTGTAAAATCCTTGTTCAGAGCATATTTTCTCCCCGCTTGGCTCTTTTGAGCTCATACTTTATACTTAGAGTCCTCTCGGGTAGAGGGTTTGCGGTGACATTGAGCCAATTTTCTAGATGAAAGGTGAAGGTAAGAAAATCTCTTTGCATAAACATATACTTGTCTAGAGCAAACGTTCCTTCTAATTTTTATAGATGAAAGGTCAAAGTCAGTAAACTCTTTGTGTACAATCCTTGTCCAGGGTTTATTTTTTTCTCTCGTTTGCCCTACCTGGATGAAACATTTATTTTCTAGGATGGTTGTCAAGTTTATAGAAAACCTCTGCAAATAAATTTCTTGTTCATTTTTCCTTCCATCCTGGTCACAAAGAAAACTACAACTGAGTTCAAGGCTTAAATCCATTACAAAATACATGACTGTTTTCATATTTTGAGTATGCAAAAATGAACCAAATTATGTTCGAAAATTACTCACATAGACCCTCATCAGACTTGTTGCAGACCGGTAAACGGGTAAACAGGGTACAAATACCATAATTACTATATGGGCCTGTACAAAATTGGACTAGGCAGCAATTAATGATCATTATTCTAATCAAAATAACAAGAAACACACTAGAGGTGTGATAAAATATATAGAGAAACAAAGGGTTAATTTCTATTGTAAAACTTTATATTTTGTATGTTGTTAAACCATTCCCTCACGTTGATTTGGTCCCTCCCTTCGACAAGAACCAAATATCATGGCACTTTGGAAAAGTTTGCTAACATAAACTCACCCTATGAATGCAAAATTTTGGGAACAGCTTTATATTGAGTATTTTGTTAGGCAAGTGTTCCACTCCACCCCCATCCCCCACCCCAACCACCACCAGCCTTTATTTTTAGCTCATTTGATCTGACGGATCAAATAAACTTTTATTTCTGATTATAATCTCTGTTGTTGTTGTCTTTGGCGTAAAATTTTTACAATATTATCTTCTCAAGAACTGCTGGACCAGTTTAAACAAAATTGCCTAAAAGTTTCCTTGGGTAAAGGGGATCTAAGTTTGTTCAAATAAGGGTAAAGCTCATTTTAAGGAGATATAAGATGACTGAAAATTTCAGAAGTCTTATTCTCAAGAACCACTGAGTCAGAAAAGTTTGATTTATTTGAAAGCTTCATAACATAGTGTAGATTTAATTTGTCCACACATGACCCCCAGGGATAGAGTGGGGCCATAAGAGGCAATTAAAGTTTTATAATGGAACGTATAAGAAATACAAACTTTTCAAGACCCACTTGGCAAGAGCAATGGAAACTTATTGCGATAGCTTCATTACATATTGTGGAATCAAAATTGTTTTTACAAAGCACTACTCCTCCTACCGTTTTATCTAATTTGAATGAGACTGTACAAGTAGATTATACTAAGATACATTATTCTGTTAATTTTTATTTAAAGAGATTTAGTTGAACAGTGTTGTCATGGTTAGTAAGGTAGACACAGTCAAACCTCATTATCTCAAACTAGATGGGGCCACTATTAAAGTTTGAGATATCCGATGATTCGAGACAACCTTGAATTTATACATGTTATAGGTGGATTCATGAATCCCTATTTGACCCCCAGGGTGAAAATGAAAACTCCAAAACATTATTGCACATCTACAGGACACCACCCTCCATTTTCCATAAGATGATTAGGCTACTGTGTACAAGAGGCCCAGCGGCCACATCGCTCACTTGAGCACTGTGGCTAGGAAAAAAGCAAAAATCAGTTTAGTATTGAAAAGCTTAAATGCGTAAGTAGTCCCAACCTACCCCTAAAAGGGAGTGGGGATATGATTTGAACAAATTAAGATCTACACTAACTCAGGATGCTTACATAATTTTTTGACTGTGACTTTTTTCTCTACAAGTTTGAACTTTTATCGTGGCCCCACCCTACCGCTGGAGGTCATGATTTGAATAAACTTGAATCTACACTATCTGAGGATGCTTCCATATATATATGACAAAAGATTTTTCCTATATATTCCTATGTAAAACTTTGATCGTTCATTGTGGCCCCACCCTTACCCGGGGGTCATGATTTGAACAAACTTGAATCTACACCACCTGAGGATGCTTCCACATAATTTTGACCAATCATAGCTTTGCTGTTCTTGAGAAGAAGATTTTTGAAGATTTTTCCTATATACTTTATGAAAACTTTGATCTTCCATTGTGGCCCCACCCTACATCCGGGGGTCATGATTTGAACAAATTTGAATCTATACCACCTGCAGATGCTTCCATATATATGTGACCAATTATAGCTTTGCTGTTCTTGAGAAGTAGATATTTCCTATATACTCCTATGTTAAACTTTGATCGACCATTGTGGCCCCACCCTACCCCGGGGATCATGATTTGAACAAACTTGAATCTACACCACCTGAGAATGCTTCCATATAAATATGACCAATCATAGCTTTGCTATTCTTGAGAAGAAGATTTCTGAAGATGTTTCCTATATATTCCTATGTAAAACTTTGATTGTCCATTGTGGCCCCACCCTACCCCCGGGGTTCATGATTTGAACAAACTTCAATCTACACTATCTGACACTAATTCCATATGAGTTTCATCTTTCCTGGCCCATTGGTTCTTGAGAAGAAGATTTTTCAATAATGCCATTAATCCCCAACGACAACGACGACAGACAACGGACAAATTTTGATCAGAAAAGTTCACTTGAGCCTTCGGCTCAGGTGAGCTAAAAATGTAAGAGGGGTTCTGGGAACCAGGGGCTTTTTGTATAAAAGGTCATTTTTCGACCCCATATGACCCTAAGGGTAAAAATGAAAATTCAAAAACCTTATTGCACATCTACGTGACACCATCAATCATCTTCCATAAGATGATTAGGCTACTGTGTAAAATGTAAGAGGAGTTCTAGGAACCAGGAATTTTTTGCATTTTTACCTCCATTTGACCCCAGGGTAAAAATGAAAATTCAGAAACCTGAATGCTCATATACAGGACACCACCAATCATGTTCCAAAAGATGATTAGGATACTATTTTAAATGTAAGAGGAGTTCTGAGAACGAGGTTTTAGTAGAATGAAATATGAAGATAAAACGGTATTCAATCTCAGAAGTCCAATGAAACGATACAAATTTGAAGCAGAGCAAGCGCGGACCTCAAAAATTAGAGGTGGGCTCAAGCATCCTCTCCCGACCGGTCACATCCGTCGTCTGCTCCTTGTCATGATCGGGAAACAAAAACCAGATAAATCCGCAGACAGTTCAGTGTATAAATAATATCATAACAATTAGTATGAGAAACGTCAGTCATCATTTGACTCAATAATAGGTTGTATGTGCTGACAAGGTCATTGTATCGACCTAAAAACTTGCGAAAAGACACTGTTGATACCCTTGTTTCGTTTACTTGTTTGTCAATAGCTTGCCTCGTTTTAGAAATTGTTCATACGTAGAGCATGCTCTTGCGTATCGAATCAACTGAGAGACATAAACACCATATGCAGGATGATAAGGGTAAAATTAAAAATTTCAAAGCCTTATTGCAAACCTTCAGGACACCGCCTATCATATCCCAAAAGACTGATTGGTTACTGCGTAAAATATAAGAGGAGTTTGAGGAAGAAGCAAATGTGACAGACAGACGGACGGAATAGGGTAACAACATTACAAGAAAACTGTCCAGGACCTGGATATCGAATATCTGAAACATAATCCTCCATCGTTTTCATGTTCTTCTTCACCCTATAAATAGTCCTGCTGGACACGTTATTACTGGTGACGTAAATATAGTTAATAATGAGGACCTTAGATAATTAATTTTAAAAGGTCCTAAATATAGGGAACCCCGATCCTTCAACTGGCGTCGAAATTTCTTAAATATTATGGATTCTGTAGAGGATTACGCCAGGCGATGGGCCAGATATGAAAAAGAACACCTTGACACTTTGTCAGAATGGATTAAATGTATCAGATGTATGTTAAAATCGCGCAGTAAAAGATTGAGGCGCAATATGAGAACCATCTATCCTTCTGTATTCAATAATCCAGAAGTGAAAAAAGAAATAGATAAATTATATGATTAGTACGTACTGGTCCCTGCTGACAGCTCAGGTAACAACATTGTCTTTGTTTGTAAGGCTCATTATATTAAATGTATTTTAGAGGAACTTGGATTTAATTCTACAAGTGGTAATCCAAATTATACTCATAGTTCCTTTTCTAAAGAAGACATTCTTCAAAATCATGTCAGTTTTGAATATTTTTAATATTGCAAACAACCAAAATGAATTTGAATTACCATATCTATATTGGATTCCGAAACTTCACAAAAATCCTTACAAACAAAGATACATAGCGGGTTCCAGTAAATGTTCAACCAAGCCTCTTTCTTTACTCCTCACTAAGATATTAACAGTAGTGAAGGAGAAACTTCAAGAGTACTGTGCAACAATATATTCGAGAAATGGTGTAAATCAGATGTGGATACATAAAAATTCTAAGGAACTTTATGAAAATTTGAAATCACAAGAATTTACCAAAATCAACAGCTTAAAAACTTTTCAACTTCATACACAACCATTCCCCACGATAAATTAAGCTGTATGCTTTCGGATATAAGTCAATGAGTAAGACAATGTATTTTGTCAAAGACAATTAATATTCTCTATGTTGCGAGCTTACAGCTATTAGCTCGTCTTATTTTGTTGTACAAGATGGAATTCCCATGGGTACCAATTGCGCCCTGTTATTAGCAGACCTTTTTTATATTCATATGAAGCAGAATTTGTCCAAAATCTTATACATGAAAAGAAGAGAACACTTGACGTGGCCTTCAACTCGACATTTAGATATATCGACGACGTATTGTCAATTAACAATGGTTATTTCCATTCTTATGTCGATACGATATATCCCGGTGAGCTTGAGATAAAAGATACCACAGAGTCTGACACATCTGTTTCATATTTGGATATTTTACTTGAAAAAGACGTTAATGGTAATCTCACAACCAAGCTTTCTGATAAACGTGATGACTTTAACTTTTCAATCGTCAACTTCCCTTACTTATGCAGCAATATACCTTCATCACCTGCATACGGGGTTTATATCTCTCACTTGATTCGATACGCAAGAGTATGATCTACGTATATTCAATTTCTAAAGCGAGGTAAATTACTGACAAACAAGTTGATGAAACAAGAATATCAGCAGTCTCGTTTAAAGTCATTATTTCCCAAGCTCTATGGTCGATACAATGACCTTGTCAGCAAATACAATTTATCACTGAGTCAAATACTGACTGACGTTTTTCATACTAATTGTTAGGCCATTATTTACACACTGAATTGTCGACGGATTTTTCCGTTATTTCCCGATCATGACAAGGAGCACACGGCGGGTGTGACCAGTCGGCAGGGGATGCTCACTCCTCCATGCACCTGATCCCACCTCTGATGTTTTGGAGGTCCGTGTTTGCTCTGCTCCTATTTTGTAATGTTTAATGGACTTTTGAGCTTGAATACTGTTCGTTGTCTCCATATATTTCATTTAGAAAGTGTGGGTATAAAAAATGAATTTTATTAAGTATTCGATTGTTTTCTAGTGTACAGTCTCATAAATCCTATATGAAAGTGCAAATTATAGAGATTTTAAATGTCATAAGATTTGATCAAATTCGTTGTGCAAATGCTTCAACATCTTGTGTGACTACCAAGCGCTAATACAACAGCATGACAATGCCCCAGAGAACTCCGAATAAGAGTTCTAATCATTTACAATGGGATCTTGCTTAGTTCTTCACAGAGAGCATTTTCCAATTCCTGTACATTTGTTGGAGGCACATCAGTCGTACACATCGCTGAAGGACATCCCCAGTTTGTTCTACTGGGTTTAAGTCTGGCAAACATGAAGGTCATTGCATTCGTTCAATTGTTTCATTAGAAATATATTGTTCAACAACTCGAGCCCTGTTTGGTATTGCGTTATTATCCATGAGATCAAAATCTTGACCAAAACTAGTAGCAGCTGTAAAAGGACAAACAATGTTGTGGAAAATCTCATCCTGTATTTAAGACCAGTTAACGGACCATTCCGAATGAAATACTGTTCCGTAATCTATCGGAACATAACCCACTCCAAACCATGACAGAAAGCGGTTATGCTTAGCAACACAATAGTTATGGTACTGTTAATTCTTTTGGCGCCGCACACAGAGACGACCATATGGAAGTCCACACAAAACTTGGATTCATATGTGAACAGAATCGGTCTCGTAATTGCCAATGTTCATGGTTATTACTAACTCAAGACAAGCATTGCGAGATATTACAGTCAAACATGGACGGATATGCTGGCTTGTAAACATGCAAAGAGCCAGAGCCACTTAGGGCCCTTTTTAGCCCTGAGAATTTCTAAAAAATAGAAATTGCTCAGTTTTGGTTTTGAAATACAGTATTTATAACTTGGATCCTTGACTGTGTATCTATTGAACATGACGTAATTTCCTCTCTAGTCAATGCATTATGACGTCATAAAATGCGTCATGTTTCCCATATTCAGTAAAAAAAAAACCCACAAAAATGGCCAAAAATTGAGGTATTATTTCAATATTTCATATAGAGCACAACCTCTGATCCAAAATATGCAATTACATAATGAACGATCGGTTTCTGAAGATCACAAAACATGTTTTAATTTTTGGATCGTGAGCTGTGCTCATATTTTAATTCTTTGCTGAAGGTAGTCAAATACGCATGTTTTCTGCAAAATTCAAGAACATTGCATTTTCTCAAAGCCTGTTTACCAGTACCTGAATTCTCAAAAAGAAATTTTATTATAGGAAATGAAAGCACTAAGTCTCTACTCTATTTTGATATATGAAATGGGACAGAAGGTGATAGTCAATTAATTGATATAATGACAGGGCCATTTTATGCAAAAAATGAAACTAGCTCTTTGCTGCAGGTATCCTATTTCTTAACGTCTGAGTGGGTTTTTGCAACCCATGATCATTCCTATACTTTCTATTCAAGATTTCGGCAGACATGAACCGATGCATTTTGCCAAGAGCAAATTTCACACTGCTGACGGGCTGTCGTACTTTTTGGCCTGTCACTTCAGTCTTTGTTGCACGCCCCCCCCCCTCTCCTGTGTTCTGGGACCTTTCCCTTTACCTCCTTGATACGCTTTGGCTGACGTTTAACTGTCGAACTAGTTGACGTTAAGCATACCCAATTGCAACATGCCTTTGGCACAACCGTTGTGCTGTACATCCATATGTCGCCTCTGCGGTATGCTGTCATTAGTTAAGGTCAGCAATTGTCAAATTTCAAAGTCTAAAGTAATTTTTAGCTCACCTGAGCTGAAAGCTCAAGTGAGCTTTCCGGATCACCCATTGTCCGTCGTCCGTCCGTCTGTAAACTTTTCACATTTTCAATTTCTTCTCAAGAACCACTGGGCCAATTTTAGCCAAACCTGGTACAAAGAATCCTTGGGTTAGGGGAGTTTAAAATGTTAAAATGAAGGGCCAAGTCCCCTTCAAAGGGGAGATAATCAAGAAAAGACAAAAATTGGGTGGGGTGATTAAAAAATCTTCTTCTCAAGAACCTCTGGGCCAGAAAAGCTGAAATTTATGTGGAAGCATCCTGGGATAGTGTAGATTCTAATTGTTCAAATTATGACCCCTGGGGGTAGGGCGGGGCCACAATAGGGAATCCAAGTTTTACATTGAAATATGCAGAAAAAAAAATTTAAAAATCTTCTTCTCAAGAACGACTGGGCCAGAAAAGCTGAAAAAATATGTGGAAGCATCCTGGGGTAGTGTAGATTCTAATTGTTCAAATCATGACCCCTGGGGGTAGGGCGGGGCCACAATAAGTACTACAGGGGATGGGGGATCAGGTGAAAAACAGCCAGGCCAAAGTTACTCAGGTGAGCGTTGTGGCCCATGGGCCTCTTGTTGAAAATTAAAGTCTTACACAAAATTTCTTTCACTTGACCTTTGACAGCGTTTTTCATTTTGGGAGGGGGATATTGTAAATGTGCACATGGTTTCGGTTACTCGGTAATCGAACTTGTGCAAATAAAAAGCAGTATGTACGACAGCCACATAAATATTATTCCTAAAAACAAAACTCTTGTATTAAAAAATAATTGTGGACTTAATTCCATGACCCGTTACTTTTTTGTTGAGTATACATTAATTTTTTTTTATTTTTATTGATCTATCAATTTCAGTATTTACAGTGATTAATTATCATAACTGAATAAACAAAAGAAACTGACTTCTATCAGTTTACTCATAAGATCAATGGTACCCTGCTCAGAACCAGAACACTTGATCCATTGGACCAGTTTCAGAATTTTGGAAAGGTCACCCTTCCTTGTTTCTTTTCATAACCATGCACTTAGTTTGTCTGCTCAATACACAGGAACAGAGAAGATTTTCAAAGAATTGAAGCAATTTCACTATACATGTATGACCAATAAAGCCCCACCTTAACAAAATAACCATGACCAAGAGGCCTTAATTCAAAATTTTGGAAGAGGCACACTTGCTTATCCTTTCTGTGCATTTAGTTTGTCTCCTAAATATACAGCTGAGAGAAGAAGACTTTAAAGAATATTACTTTACCTATATGATCTATAAAGCCCAACTCCTACATCAAAACTCCAAATCTAAGGACCAAGAATTTCACAGTTTGCTTTTGAGGTATCATTGCTTATTGGAAAAAAAATAAGCAAGCATTTAACGAATAAGTTGATTATACAAGGATATAAAGAATCTCGTTTACACACAATATTTTGCAAATTCTATGGTTGAAACAAGGGCTATGATTGCAACTACAATCTCTCGTTAAGTCCGTTACTTTTACGTTGAATTGTCTACTGAATTCTCCAGTTTCCCGATAATGACAAAGAGCAAACAACGGATGTGACCGGATAACAGGGGATGTTCACTCATTTAAGGTACCTGGTCCCTCCTCTGTTTTCAGAGGTCCTTGTGGCTCTGCTAACAATTTTGTATTGTTTGCTTTGACTGTTCGCAAATCTCATATCTTATAAATGCTTAAAGTCTGACTGCTTGATGTCTAGGAGTAAATAAGACTTTTAAAAGTTACATTAAATTTGATAGTTTGAACCCCACCCCTCAGGTTCCAACAAATTCTATGTCGAAATCGACAATATAACATCGATATTGTAATGCTATCGATCCTGATCATTACTATGGAATTGGAAATACTGGATAAATATTAAACTTAGTTTTATTTCGACACCGTTGCTATCGACAATATCATCGATATCGATACAGATCTGTACAATTTATTTCCAAATTGAGGAAGAAACATATTTATAGAAGGTCGCAAGTATGATGTCAATGTGCATTCATTATTTGGTATAAATTAGCTGCAATAATGTAGCCCTCTCCGATTTTTTTTAACATGATATTCTCAGGAGAGGGCTACAATTCCACTGCATCTCCATAATGGTGCAAATTTATATTTTTGATACGGGCGTCTGTAGGCAAAATAAACTGTTTTTGCATTTAACTTACTTCCAATAAGAATTTTTATTCACTATCAACAACATAGCCCATTATACGCGAAAACCAAGTAAAGTAAATCTGCGTGTTTACCAGTCGTTCTCTTCAGCAGCCATGACAGTTCTCGCGTGATGTACTGAGACTTGCGCTTTATATTTAGAATCACTTGATAAAGTAAATGTCGGTGTTGATAAATGTTTGTGTTGTTTGGTATCACTAAACATCGATAAATAAAAGCATTCCATGTGATATTTTTTCATAAACCGTAATATTTATGCTTAAAATAAGGGAAATCCAATATAGATCCGCTCCCGTAGATCCAGAATTCTCATTGGTTGTTCCAAAATAAAATCGATCAAAGTCAGTAAACATGGCGGACAAATTCAAGTTATGATGTTGACATACACGAAAAATAACCGATCTACGAATTGTTCGTTATATTTTTGGACCAATTCATGTCTTGCATAACTACATTTTATGAGTTCAGTTAAGATATGATAATAAAATACCCACTTTCTGATAATTTGAACCAAAAACTGTGCGGTAGTGAATTACTCCCGCACTTGCACCATTACGGAGATCCTAAGGAGTTGTAGCCGTCTCCCCCAAAAAAATCGGAGAGGGTTACATTATTGCAGCTAGGTATAAATATCTAAATAAAATTAAGGATGACAAATAAAGGGCAAGGGTGTGTTTATTTTTAAGGAGGTTGGGGTTAGGGTAAGGTTTTGTGTAAGGGTGAGCGTTGGTAAAAATATTATGGTTTGTGGAATCATAGTTCAATATCGGTACGAGATCGACATTAGGACAAACTTAATAATCAGAAAGAACGTACTCATAACTGTTGCATAAAGAGATACAGCCACAAGAATGATGTCGAAAATGATTTGATATCCATACGATATCATCGATATCGACAATATCGATAGCAAGTACAATCTTCCTAAATTTAAAGTATTTAAACAAAGACATACATGCACAATGGCAAGGACAGCAGTTTGAAATGCTTGAGCAGACATGAATCGACATCGAAATGATATCGACACTATGAAAATGATAGTATTCAGGTAATATAACATTGAGGGAGGTAACCAACATCCATTGAATAATCATGATTCAATATCAATGCGATATCGTGGATACGTACAGTAAGAAAAACTTTGTAAATATTGAGTATTGTAACATACGAAAAAAGAAATATTGTAGCAAACTATGAAAAAATAATCTGTCGATATCGTAACTACATCTTGTCTTTGGCATAACTCGGCTCAAAAGAGCCAGGAACATGAAATTCACAACTTTCCTCTCCTTTTACTCACAGATGCTATATACGAAAATTGATTAAAATTGATATAAAGGTCACATAGAAAAAGCTGAATATGTTTAAATATAACATCCGATGGACGACAAATGACAACAGACGAAAACATATAGCAATAAGCCACCTGAGTAAATGAACAACCTCATCTCAAAATGTAATGTTAAAATGTGACAATGCTTGGATGAGATGATTGTCTCAAAGACTCTCTTAAAACATAACAAGGGGCACTTTCTATGATCCCTTTCCCTTGCCTAGTGTTGGTTTGTTACATTATTCAAAGATGGCGAAGAAAAAAACGCTTGAAACAACCCACTTGGCGGAACCCCTACAGTGAAAATGATAAGCCAGCCCCCCCCCCCCCCCATTCTGCCACAAAAGTGCTTTCATGCACACTTCAAAAATAATGGGATAATAGACGAATCCTAAATTTTCTTTAAAACTGAACAAGAAAAAAATAAAGTTTCTATCAGAATATTGGCAATGTCCAATCTTAAAGACCCTCCAAAAACTGAAAAGGAATACTCCCTATGATCCCTTACCTTTCCCTTGTGTTGGTTTCTTATGGGGTCCAAATATTGCGAAAAATAAATACTTCAAAAAGGGCTTTCAACCAAAGCACAACTAGGTGGTTCCCCTAAAGTCTTAATCTGAGATCGGCAAATGATAGCCCGATACGCCACCTCCTATACCCTACTAAGGTATGATGCATATCCACTTTCAAAAAATAATAACTGATCTTTATCCGTGTTTCAATATTCAATGTAAATAAACGACAAAGTTGAACTGGCCCCCATCAAGTCCGAGAGAACCCGAAAGTTTCCAATGATCCTCAACCAGTATTAGTTTCTTCTAGGGGCGTAAGGTGATTTAGAAATGAAAGTTTGAATTACGCCCCCACCCATGGCACCACTTGGTGGTACCACTACAGCAACATTCTGATAGCGGGAAATGATAGTCTTAGGGGTCCTCTACCTTGCCTTAGTAATGATTTGAAGCACACTTCAAAGAAAAGGGGTATAATAGCTGACCTTTAACCCGTATATTAAAACACAAAGTGAAAAACAACAAAGTTCAGGTTAGCTTACTGGCCCTTTTACTTCCCCGGGACCCTTCGAAAACCTGGCAAGTGATTCTCCCTAAGGTCCTTAACCTTTAACTAGTGTTACTTTGTTTTAGTAACCAAAGATGCTTTCAAAATGAATGCTTGAAATACGTGCCCCATCCATGGCACCACTTGGTGGTACCACTACAGCAACATTTTGATAGCAGGACATGATAGTCCTAGGGGCCCTCTACCTTGCCCCAATAATGATTTGAAGCACACTTCAAAGATAAGGGGTATAATAGCTGACCTTTAACCCGTATATTAAAACACAAACGAAAAACAACAAATTTAAGGTTAGCTTACTGGCCCTTTCTCTTTGTCGGGACCCTTCAGAAACCTGACAAGTTGTTTTCTCTAAGGTCCTCAACCTTTCACTAGTGTTACTTTGTTCTAGTAGCCGAAGATGCTTTCAAAATGAATGCTTGAAATACGTGCCCCACCCATGGCACCACTTGGTGGTACCACTACAGCAACATTCTGATAGCGGGAAATGATAGTCCTAGGGGCCCTCTACCTTGTCCCAGTAATGATTTGAAGCACACTTCAAAGTTAAGGGGGTATAATAGCTGACCTTTAACCCGTATATTACATGTAAAACACAATGTGAAAAACAACAAAGTTCAGGTTAGCTTACTGGCCCTTTTTTTTCAACACGACCCTTCGAAAACCTTGCAAGTGGTTCTCCCTAAGGTCCTTAACCTTTCACTAGTTTTACTTTGTTCTGGTAGCCAAAGATGCTTTCAATATGAATGCTTGAAATACGTGCCCCACCCATGGCACCACTTGGTGGTACCACTACAGCAACATTCTGATAGCGGGAAATGATAGTCCAAGGGACCCGCTACCTTGCCCCTATAATGATTTGAAGCACACTTCAAAGATAAGAGGTATAATAGCTGACCTTTAACCCGTATATTAAAACACAATGTGAAAAACAACAAAGTTCAGGTTAACTAACTGGCCCCTTCCTTTCCTAGGGACACTTCCAAAACCTGGCAAGTGGTTCTCCCTAAGGTCCTTAATCTTTCACTAGTGTTACTTTGTTCTAGTAGGCAAAGATGCATTCAAAATGAATGCTTGAAATACGTGCCCCACCCATGGCACCACTTGGTGGTACCACTACAGCAACATTCTGATAGCGGGAAATGATAGTCCTAAGGGCCCTCTACCTTGCCCCAGTAATGATTTGAAGCACACTTCAAAGATAAGGGGTATAATTGCTGACCTTTAACCCGTATATTAAAACAAAAAGTGAAAAACAACAAAGTTCGGGTTAGCTAACTGGCCCCTTCTTTTCCAAGGGACTTTTGGAAAACCTGGCAAGTGCTTCTCCCTAAGGTCCTTAACCTTTCACTAGTGTTACTTTGTTCTAGTAGTCAAAGATGCATTCAAAATGAATGCTTGAAATACGTCCCCCACTCATGGCACCACTAGGTGGTACCACTACAGCAACATTCTGATAGCGGGAAATGATAGTCCTAGGGGCCCTCTACCTTGCCCTAGTATTGATTTGAAGCACACTTCAAAGTTAAGGGGTATAATAGCTGACCTTTAACCCGTATATTAAAACACAAAGTGAAAAACAACAAAATTCAGGTTAGCTTACTGGCCCTTTTACTTCCCCGGGACCCTTCGAAAACCTGGCAAGTGATTCTCCCTAAGGTCCTCAACCTTTCACTAGTGTTACTTTGTTCTAGTAACCAAAGATGCTTTCAAAATGAATGCTTGAAATACGTCCCCCACTCATGGCACCACTTGGTGGTACCACTACAGCAACATTCTGATAGCGGGAAATGATAGTCCTAAGGGCCCTCTACCTTGCCCCAGTAATGATTTGAAGCACACTTCAAAGATAAGGGGTATAATAGCTGACCTTTAACCCGTATATTAAAACACAAATGAAAAACAACAAAGTTCAGGTTAGCTTACTGGCCCTTTTTCTTTTTCAGGACCCTTCAGAAACCTGGCAAGTGGTTCTCCCTAAGGTCCTTAACCTTTCACTAGTGTTACTTTGTTCTAGTAGTCAAAGATGCTTTCAAAATGAATGCTTGAAATACGTGCCCCACCCATGGCACCACTTGGTGGTACCACTACAGCAACATTCTGATAGCGGGAAATGATAGTCCTAGGGGCCCTCTACCTTGTCCCAGTAATGATTTGAAGCACACTTCAAAGATAAGAGGTATAATAGCTGACCTTTAACCTGTATATTAAAACACAATGTGAAAAACAACAAAGTTCAGGTTAGCTTACTGGCCCTTTTTCTTCAACACGACCCTTCGAAAACCTGGCAAGTGGTTCTCCCTAAGGTCCTTAACCTTTCACTAGTGTTACTTTGTTCTGGTAGCCAAAGATGCTTTCAATATGAATGCTTCAAATACGTCCCCCACCCATGGCACCACTTGGTGGTACCACTACAGCAACATTCTGATAGCGGGAAATGATAGTCCTAGGGGCCCTCTACCTTGCCCCAGTAATGATTTGAAGCACACTTCAAAGATAAGGGGTATAACATCTGACTTTTAATCCGTATATCAATAGACAATGTGAAAAACAACAAAGTTCAGGTTACCTAACTGGCCTTTTCTAGTCATTGGAACCTGTCAAAAAGTTGACAAAGGATACTTCCTAAGGCCCTTAACTTTTTTCCAGTTTAGTGTTAGTTTGTTCCAGTGGTCAATGATGGTTGAAAAATGAAAGCATGAAAGATGTTCCCCACCGTTGGCACCACTTGGTGGTGCCGTTACAGCCTCAAACCGATTGCGGGAAAGATAGTCCTAGAAATCTTCTATCTTGCACAGTAATGATTTAAAGCACACTTATAAGATAAGAGGTATAATAGCTGCTTGAAATATGTAACCCGCCCTTGGCACCACTTGGTGGTACCACTTCAGCCTAAATTTTATGGCCGTATATAATAGCCCTGTGGACCCTTTTACCTTGAGCCAGTAACTGTTCGAAGCACACTTCAAGGATCATAACTTAAAATAGATTAAATTACCTTCAAACCCTTATCAATGTAAATAGTAGGAGTAAGCAAATTTCAGGTTAGCCTTTTGGCACCATCATGTTCCTGAGACCCGTAAAAGAGCCTAAAAGGGATTCTCCCGGAAGTACTTAACCTATCCAATGCTGTTTTATTCTTAAGCGGTCAAAGATGGTGACATTTTCTTCTTTTTGTTTGTTTGTTTGTTTGTTGTGAAACCGCATAATTTTCCTTATGCAGGTGAGCTTAACTGCCTCCAAGTGTTTGAATTATTAATTAATAATTAAGTGTTGCATTAATTATCTAATTATTAATTATAAATTGTCGAAAATGAGGCATTAAACAGTATTGCGTCAGAGTACTCTCAGTCCTTTGATGAATTTCCTTAGTGGCTGCTAGCTTCTACGGGCTTAATGGCTGCTGTTGTTGGCTGCTAGCTTCAGTCTAGTGTATAACACACACAACATGGAATACACAGAATTTTAAATTATTGTGGGATACTTAATAGTTTATAAACAGTACTCATTTTAGGTAAACAGTTGTGCAAAGAATGGTGGATTTGTTGAAAATCTGAGAAAGAAAAGGGTCATTAAAAGTCAGAGATATTGCAGGTGAGTTAGAGGAAAATGACTAAAAACCTAATAAACAATGGTTTTGAATTATATGTAGATACAGCGTGGAATATCACCAGCACGTACGGAAAAAATCAGGGCGCAATCCCCTACCTCTTCCCCCCCCCCCCAAAGAAAACAAATCCCCGCAGGCGTCCTGCGTTTATATTTATATGTATGTGTGTGTAGGGGGTGTTCCTGTCTACAAGCACCTGTGTGCTATATCTGTTTCAAATTATAACGGAATTATTTCAATACAAAATCTACTTCCTTGAATAGGTGAGGAATGACGTCTATTTAATTTTGTATTTAAAACTGTAGCGCAGGCCGAGCTGCGGGGGAGTCAACTTAAACTGCTGAGTTGATAAACATTTACTGTCCGAGCGGTTTTTACTTAAATTCTCATCTTTCCTCAGTATTGTGCTGAATGACTATGAAGTCCGCATAAAAGTTCACTAATTTATTTACATATCTACACAAAACATTTACACATATATAGTCCACACTTCACATTAGAAATAATAGTAAAATAATCCAGATGAATATATAAAAATCCTAAACTCCCGCTATCCTGTCTAAATCCATTCTGTCTGATATTACAATAATTCACTATACAACTGCAACTGCAACTACTTTAACTGTTCAAATTCGCTCCCTTATATACTATACTGAGCCTCCACAATGTGGGGAGTGAAAAATCTACCTCCTCTAAGTGGGGAGGCAATACATAACATTAAACAATGACCACCTGTGATTAACTAATTATCACTATAATTAAAAAGCAATAAACTGTCCTAGCTTACAAATAGATAAGACTAAACAGCTAAATAGAAAATTAATAACAGGTAGCTATGATCATGATAACAATCCGGAATCTGAAAATCAACTATTATAAATTTGCTACAAAACACTATACATAACTGAAGCTTTCAATGATGAATACTTTGGGTGAAAAAACCCTACAACTCCTCCCCACCCCACCCCCAGAGAGGAAGAGACTGTTTATAAGTTTGGGACAGACAAAAATATATTTTGCAAACAAATACTCCTCGATCTCTTGATTGAATTGTAAATAACTATATCATAAAACGTCCATAGTCTTTGCTTGCTGACATTCGCTTATACTTATAAGATTAATAAGAAATCAGAATTTCTCTAATGTTTTGTAATTCTTGAAATTAATACGAGTTTCAATACTGTAATTTATTGCAAATAGCAAGAAGTTCGTTTTTCGGACCAAGTCTCGACAACGACAAAGCGATTGAACATTGAAGTACCGGTAGAGACAATTGATAAACTGAAAACGTAGGAGTGGTCAATTGCGTCCATTGATAAACGAAAGTCATCTTTCAATGATAATTTTTCATCATTTTACGTAAATATAATGAAACAACAGGAGGATTCGTAATGGATTTTGTGTACATTAATTTGACTTAGCTAAGACCTCGCTTAGTTCGTTTTATGTTATGACATAAGATTTACTTAAGCAGCACTGTACTAAGGCAGGTAATAAGACTGCATCTAATTCATACTTATGTCCCTATCTTAACAGCTTTATGTTACGAGCCCCAGAGGCTAAAAAGAATCTAAACTTTAGGCGGGTCTTTTAATTACCCGAGGATTGGACAGTCGGATACAAAGACTTTCATTTTTCCGGTCTTTTTTAGTTTACAAGGGCTGTCCCAAAAAGTCGTATAGACAATATTTATAACTTGCAAACATTCAACCATTACTAACCTAATCTTGTATGACTATTATTTATCAATTGAACATTAAAATGATAAATTCAAATGGCTCCTGGGTGATAGTATAGGGCCACATTGGGGGGGCCAAAGTTTTACATGGAAAATTACTATAAAAAAAAAAAACAACTTTTCTTTTGCTGAAGAACAAGAGGGTCACGAGTAGCCTTATGCCATATTTATAAGCAAGCATCCTCAAGTAGTGAAAATTCAGTTGTTGTTGTTTTTTAAATATGTATGCATCTTATAGGTGATTGCATATTCAAGTTTAATCATGGTCCCCAGGGATAGAGTGGGCTAACAATAGGGGATCAGAGTTTTACATGGGAATATAAAAAAAAATCTTTTCAAATGTAGTAGGGCACATATTAATGTGCAAACATTCCTAAATTGTGTGAATTCAATTTTTTTTTTCAAACCGACGACCCTAGAGTTAGGGTAGGGCTAAAATCGGGGATCAAATTTAACATAATGAAAGTTTTCAAGGGAGGGGGATCTTTAAAAAAGTTTTTTTTTTTTTTTTTTTTTTTTTTTTTTTTTTTTTTGCATGCATCTAGCAACAATAGGCTATGTTATTCATATTGATATTGAAGCATGCGTCCCACTGTTGTAAGGATTCAAATTCTCTTAAATCATAACCCACTTGGACTAGGATGGACCAATAAGATTTGGTCAAAATTTTGCATGAGAATAAAATAGAAATAAAAAATTTTGCATGAGAATAAAATAGAAATAAAAAATTTTGCATGAGAATAAAATAGAAATAAAAACATTTAAACTGAAGAATAGCAATATTGAGTCCAAGTCGACGCAAGGAGCGTTGTGGGCGTCTTGTTAATCAATAGTTAGATATGCTTATATATTATTAAAGTTCATGTTTCGGTGGTGATACATTAATATATATTAATTTGATATCAACAGTCAACATTTGGCAAATTCTATGATTGATAAAATGACATATTTGCTAATGCAAAATTAATCTATCAATAAGTCGATTGTTGACTGTTTTTCATACGAATTATTAGGTCATTATTTTCACACTGAAAGATTTTTAAGGATTTTTTCGTTTAACAGATCATGACAAATTAAGAGCACAAAGAGGTTATGACCGGTCGACAGGGAATGCGCACTCCTACATGGCACCTGATCCCACCTCTGTTTTCAGAGTTTGCTCTGCTCACTATTTGTATTGTTTAATTAGATTTTTGAGCATGGTTACTGTTCGCTAACTTCACATTTCATGTATAGAGGATTCTTACAAACTCTGTCCCTCTCTTGCTAAACTGTTCGCTAACTTCACATTTCATGTATAGAGGATTCTTACAAACTCTGTCCCTCTCTTGCTAAACTACAGTCACCTCAGTTGTTGTGGTTGCCTTGTTCTATGGGAAAAAAAAACGAGATTTGAAGGAATTCTATGATGACTTCATGTGCATCATATGTTTACGGCGGGTGTGACCGGTCGACAGGGGATGCTTACTCCTCCTTGGCACCTGATTCCAACTCTAGAATTTCCAGGGATCAGCGTTATGCCCTGTTCACAGATTTGTATTGTTAGGTTTTTGGAGATCGACCACTGTTCTTTTTATATACAAACATGCAACTTCATACAAAGATAAGCTTATTCAAGTACATTGTAACTGGTCCTATTAACCATTGTATTTGTGCTGAATACAATTTTAAAGGTGTTGGTTTGATACATAATTTTTAAAAGGATTGGATTAAATTTCCAATAAGGACTGGATTAATTATGATTCGCCCGCTAGTTTGACTACAAAGAAATATGTCTCCAAAATGTTAAATACACAAATATTGAATTATGGAATACATACACAACGGTAATGCAGTATCATTTTCGCATATTAAGTAGATTGTTGTAAGCTATCAAATTCAAATACACATGTACCGAGTCTCGACCTTGTAACGCTTTAATTATATTGCAATGTATATTAATAAAGAATTCAAATGACTAATTCAAACTCTGGCTAAATCAGTTTAAGACCAAAGTTCATTGTTTTATTATGAATAATTAGAGCATAGAAATATAATAAAGGACATCGGAACAAACCATGAAGATAAAGATCTGAAATGATCGGTCGGTATATCACTTTAGAGACAAAGATTTATATTAGTCATAGGCAATGTGTAACCTTTCTTGATGCATTCATTCTGTAAATCTTGTGTATAAAACGAATTGAAGAATGTTTATTTCATTGCATTTTGTCAATACCAGCCATACTTTTTACAGAATTGTTCACATGTCCAAACGCAAAATTTAATAAAGTGAATGACAGTCCATATTGACATAAGTTATCTATTTATTTTATATATTTTATCGATTTATTGACTGGGTGTATTTAAATGATTCTTTGTCAATATGCATGATACAAAGGACTTAGGCACGCATAGTCTTGGTTTGCTTTTCTTTGAGCACATGAATACAAAATTTGTACAAAGAAACGCCTTTCGTTTTAATAATTCGAGCTCCAACCTAAATGTGAAAAACAAGCATGTATAGAAAACTCTGAAGAATTCTTATTTTTCCTGAAATTGTTTTATTTTGTTTTTATGAGATATCACAATAACAACTTTAAAATTTTCAACTCTGCATCAATATACTTTATTTGTTAGTTTTTAAGAATATGAAATACAACAAGTTTTAAAATGTCATTAAATTAAGCTTAGTCATATAGCCACTAAAGTGATTACCGACGAGTTTTTTTTTTAATTACTAACAGCTATTTAAAGAAGTAAAAAAAAGAGACGGGACTTCTCGGGTTAACTTTACACATTTTAGTTTATTTATAGTTAAATATGAAAAATAAAATAAACTATTCGATGAAATCATGAATGAGCTCTCTCTCTCTCTCTCTCTCTCTCTCTCTCTCTCTCTCTCTCTCTCTCTCTCTATATATATATATATATATACATGTATATAATAAATTAGCACACAGTGCTGCATAAAACTGATAGCAAATCCTGGAAAAATTTAAATTAGCAAAAAAAAAAAAAAAAAAAAAAAAAAAAAAAAAAAAAAACGATAAAAAAAACCACGTCGTGCAAAAACTTTCCCACGGTGCGTCAAAGTTATAACTACACAGGATTTTTGTTTATTTATCTCTTTTCTCCTTGCCTCAGAACAGTATGATGTCACATGCGAAATAAAAGTCCTCTTCATTTTTCCTCATTATTATTTTTACAAAGTGTTCACAATAAAGGTAAAAAGAAAAGAGATTATTAAAAACATCGACGAAAAAGTCAAACATGCATACAGTTGTAGTACATAGTTGACAAATGAAAATCAGTTTTGTACACTGTAAATCTTTGGCACATATGATTTTGTTTTGTTTATTTGTTTGGTTGTGTTTTTTTTTTTTAATTTTAATTATATTTTCTATTTTTTTAATCATTTTTTTAAGGGGGGAGGGGGATGGGGTGGGGCTTGTTTTTGATTATTGAAGAACACACATAAAACAATAATATAAATTTGTATTATATATATATTAGCTTCTTCTTTCCGCTTTCTTTCTCGTTCCCGCTCACGCTCATTATATATACATGTATATATGATCATCAGTACGGACTCTTTGGGTTTCCTCCCCTTTTGTTTTGAGTGATACCGATCCTGCTTGGGAAGGAACACTGTACCAGAGGGTGTATTTTCCCTCTTGCATTGATGGCTGGTTGCTGTTGTCGGTAAAATGTACGAGGGCCGTGATAGTAATGGCTATCATTCTGAATACTGAAATTCTTGGCTTCAGTGATGACTAAGTTTTCGTTTGGATTTACTGTTGCATTTTCTTTGATATCATTTCGGATTAGAGTTGTACTACTCCTCAGTGCACTAGAGAGTTTCTTGATCTCCTCCATCATTATTTTATTGTTTTCCTTTGCCTCCCTATCTCGCTTTGCCTCTCTCCGTTCCCATTCTTCTTCTCGCAATCTCTCTCGTCTTTTAGCTTCTTCTTCCCGCTTTCTTTCCCTTTCCTCCATTTTTCTTTCTCTTTCCTGCTCACGTATTTGTGCTTCTTTGTTGCTCGCCTCCATTTTATTCCCTATTGATGTCAATTGCGCGTATAGTTTCTTTTCCTGCTCTTCCTTTTCTGCTTTGAGCTTTTCCAGTTCCTCTTTTAAGGCACTGATTTTTATTTCCATGGATTTGATTTCGTCTTGCTGATTTTTCACGATAGAGATAGTTTCTTTGTATGTCTCTGACATATGTTTGTGTTCATTCTCAAGGCGTTTTATTTCCATATGCAGATTTTCTTCACGTTTTTTCAAAATTTCGTTTTCCTTCTGCATTTCTTTAATATCATGGTCTCTTTTCTCAAGCAAAAACTCTTTCTTGTTGTTGGCATTGCTTAACTGCCTAATTTTGTCATTTTTGTGGGCGACCTCAATCTTAAGACATTCATTCTCGGCTTCCAGTGATCTGATTTCCTGGTTTTTTTCAGACATAATTTTTTGCTTTTCTTTGTCATGGTTTTTAGAATCTACTTTAATCTTTTCCTCCAGGACTTCGATTCGGACATTTTCCTTGGGACCGTACTTATTGTCTCCATTTTGGTTTTTTCTTGAACTTTGTACAGATTCCAGCTCTCCTCTTCGGTCATTTGTCAATAATTGCTAAGGAAAAATGCGTTTATCATCTATGAATTCATAATCCTTTTTTAAAGAATGAGAAACTGTATTAACTATATATATATATATATATATATTTATATATTATATATATATATATATATATATATATATATATATATATATATATATATATATATATATATATATATATATATATGCCTGTATCACTAATATTCCTCTATTGTAGAATAACACTTTTGAAGGATGAAAGCTCATTAATATTTTCATATCTTAAAGTCTAATGTCTGCATGTCTAATATGTAATGTATTTTAATGATATTATTTATTTTATACCTCTTTGTGATTATTTCGTCGGGATTTCGCTGAAGTCAGTCTGGTTCTCTCTGTCATGGTTGCCAAAACTATAAAATATATATGTTGTTCTTACAGTCTAAAAATTAGAAGAAACAAGATGTGTTTGTGAAACATTGATGCCCCCGTATGGCAACTTATAGCGAAGGTTATCAAATGCAAATAAAATATGTTGGTACCCAAAGTAAGGTCTTGTACCGATGAATATAGTTGTAAAATATAAAAGCCCAAGCAGCAACCATTGGAAAGATATGGAAAAGGTTAAAATTTTTCGAAAGTAAGTCAAACATAAAGGTCAAGGTCAAAATTAATGGTGCTCAAGGAAAGACCTTCTCACAAGAAATACACATGTGAAATGTGAAAGCCCTAGCACCAACCATTTAAAAGATATGGCCAAGGTTAAAGTTTTTCAAAAGTAGGTCAAACTCCAAGGTCAAGGTCAATGGGCTATAATTGTTGGTATCCAAAGGAAGGTCTTGTCACAAGGATAACATATGTGAAGTATGAAAGCATTAGCACCAACCGTTCAAAAGATATGGCCAATGTTAAAGTTTTTCAAAAGTAGGTCAAACTTCAAGGTCTAAGGTCAAAGGGTCAAAGTTGTTGGTATCCAAAGGAAGGTCTTGTCACAAGGATAACATATGTGAAGTATGAAAGCATTAGCACCAACCGTTCAAAAGATATGGCCAATGTTAAAGTTTTACAAAAGTAGGTCGAACTCCAAGGTCAAGGTCAAAGGGTCAGAGGTGTTGGTATCCCAAGGAAGGTCTTGTCACAAGGATTACACATGTGAAATATGAGAGCCCTAGCGTCAAGCGTTCAAAAGATATAGCCAATGTTAAAGTTTTTCAAAAGTAGGTCAAACTCCAAGGTCAAGGTCAAAAGGTCCAAGTTGTTGGTATCCAAAGAAAGGTCTTGTCACAAGAATTAAACATGTGAAATATGAGAGCCTTAGCACCAACCGTTCAAAAGTTATGGCCAAGGTTAAAATTAGGAAAAATTTTGTAAAACTGGGTCAAACTCCAAGGTCAAGGTTAAAAGGTCAAATATGATGGTACCCAAGGAAAGGTCTTGTCACATGGAATACACATATGAAATATGAAAGCCATAGCTTCAACCGATCAAAAGTAATGAGCAATGTTAAAGTTTTTGGGGACAAACAGACAGACAGACGGACGGACAGGGCAAAAACTATATACCCCCCCCCCCCAATCTTCGATACGGGGGCATAAAAAAAGTTACTAGTGTATTTTTGAGATATGAATTTGCTGCTTATCTAGCTAAACAGAACCATTCATTTATTGACGATTTGCAGACGTTCTATGATTGTTTGCTTTATCTTTGTTTACGAGGGTTTTTCAAAAAGATTATGGATACAGACTATATTTTCAATTATGATAACTACACTGCCATGTGTGTGCAATCTTATTGTTATATGGACTATTTCTTAGCAATACTAATATGTAAAAATTATGCACAATAATTACAATGATTTATGTATAAAAAAACAAAACAAAAAAAAATATAGTGAAATCTAATACGAAAACGTAAAATATTATATTAAATATCTTTAGAGAGTAAAGGGATCCAAATCCAATAATACAAGCTTAATCATTCTTTAAAAGTTAAAACTTGTGAATTGATAGCGTGAATGTCTCATTTAAAAACGAAACTAAAAGAGTATTCAATGTAAATATATCTCAAATTTATATTTAATATATTCAAATTTATAAAATACTGATTAAGAATTCTTTGCAATTTGACGTATTTGCTGTCAAATTTTAACGAGACAGTAATGAAACAGATCCCAAAGTCATCTTATAATGTTTCCAAAACTTTCAAATATACCTACAACATATGTACGCAAATATACCCACGATATGGTGTTTTTAGAGATTAATCCAAATATCTCAGTAATATGATAAACGTACTATGTTTTTCTCCTTCATACTTAAGTTTTAGAGCAGTCTAAAATCCAGGAAAATATTAGGCAATACATTTAATTAATCTCTGGTAAATGATTGACGTTTCTTGAGTATTAGTTATTAGATATTCCTTATTTGGAAATCTTTTTTCAAATATTAATTTGCAGATATATTGCAGAAATATTCTTACCTAATTGAAATTACCCAACCTATAAGATCAGAGGAGAAAATAGAAATGACGTTTACACGTCCTGGGGATCTAGATAAATTAAATGGGCCCAGTGAAATATGAGTATAAGTCTTACAGATAAAAAGATATTTAAATTGACATGCGCTTTGTAATCCCTTTATCCATCTGCTTTCATATGGAAAAAAGTCAAATAAAATAGTTAACTCTCTCTCTCTCTCTCTCTCTCTCTCTCTCTCTCTCTCTCTCTCTCTCTCTCTCTCTCTATATATATATATATATATATATAATGTAAACGATAAACAATTGAAGGATCAGTGAAAGATTAAGCATATTTTCAACACCTGTGAAATATACGAACTTAAATCCGTATGTTTTTTTAATGTATTTCTAAAAAGAAATTCCATCGTTCATTTGAAATGTTAATTGAATATATGCAAATATTTCAAATGTGCTGAAATACACATTTATGGAGTTAACGTAAAATATTGCTTGTGAATATATGATACATCACATTATGTAGCATAGTTTTTTAAAAGAAAAAAAATCGTTTCATTAAAAATAGGTTAAATACACGCAGAGATTTTACCTTTGAGTAAAACTATCTTTTACAAATGAATGTTTTAAATATCCCCAAACCAAAGCTTGTGTGAAGAATATGATTCTATGACTCATAGGTTCTGAGAAATCCATATCAGAATGGTAACCAGTGCAACTGCTTAAGCTTCTCGGAGACTGTTAAGAGTAAAGTTGTTGACACATGAATATATCTTTGTTATTTGTCACACACTATTCTTAAGATAGCGAAAAAGAGTTAAATAAAAGTAACTATCAGTTGTAATAATCTTTAATTTCTCTTGTCAACAATTGTTGGGGGTTTCTCCTATTCTAGGTACACTGTACGTTATGCATTTGCATTAGTGTTCCTCAAAGGCAGTGAACGTCATACTTCATGAATTAGATGTCACTTGAGTTTGAAATAGAAGCAAAGCTAATACTCTTGCAATAGATTAATTGATTGATTGTAGGTTGATTTACATCCCGTTCGAGAATTTTTCACTCATATAGTCGCCATATACCGGTTAAGGGCTTCAAATTTAGACCTCAGGCACTCAGGGCCATTGAGCAGTGAGGGTTCTTTATCGTGCCAACGCCTACCATGACACAGGGCCTTGGTTTTTAAGGTCTCATCCGAAGGACCTGCAACTTTCACTTCAAAGTGCAGAGCGCTTGGCGAAGGAACAGTTGCTACCTATTTTTTTTTTTATCGACTTAGGTCAGTCGCGGCCGTGATTCGAACACACGACCTTCCGATCACGAGCGAGCGCTTTACCAACTGTGACGGCCCTTGTAATAGAAGAAAGGGTCCTGTCTTCATGCAATTGGTATGGAAAATTTCAGTAAAATTCTCGAGCAGCATCCAATAAAGTTCTAAAATTATTACTCTGTTTATTAGTCCCTTATGTTAAGCAGATTATTTATCGTTCTCTATAGCAGCCACGTAGTATCAGGGGAACCTCCCCCTCTCTTTTCCAAACATAACCTTGTACTGTTGAAAATGTTCATTGAAAGGCTGGCTGGTCCCACGTTTTGTTGCAGTTAGTCATATCATATGGCAATTTCCTTTTTTTGTTTGTCAAAATTTTTGGAGATTAATTAACTTTTTCTGACTCCTCCCAACTCTTCCCACTTTCAAAAACGATAGTACGTGCCTGGTGGCTGTCTGTCGGGGTACGTGATGCATTTTCTTAATTTAGCTAAATGACAAGCATATTACGCAAATTGCTATGTTTGTTTTCTTTTAAACTATGGACTATTTTCCTCATTTTCTATTTGTCTGTTCTTCTTTTCCATAATTAATAAAGATATTTTGACACGGTGATGTGATTTGCCACAAAACATGTTTAACGAGGTTCGCTCCTGAGCTTTTGAGCAGATTTATATCTTAACCTATATTTCAAAAATTCTGCATAAAGTTTTAATTCTTACAATAAATTTGGATTCTACTTTGCCAATTAAACTATATTCAGTTAAAACTACATGATTAAATTCCATTCCAAAAGCATTAAGTGAGGAACTATATTTTGTGGCGGAATGTTTTTTAGAAGAAAATTATCATTTTTTTCTCTTTCTAAGTATTCAAAGTATGTTAAGTTTGGATTCCTATTTTTCCATGCAGCCTGCACACAGAGTTATTTTGTACAGTGAACTGTTTTATACTGGTCCTAAATTATATATCAAATAAACTGTCATGAATTCTATCATCATATTTCATAAATATAGTAAATATATTGTGAAAATTAAGAAAAAAATATATCCCTATTTTAAGCTTAAAATTAGCACTATTTTAGTAATATCTAAAAATTAACATCACATACCCCCACTTTTTATTTTCTTTTCTGAATATATAAGATACTTTTAACCATTCTTCCTAAATTCAGTAAAATGTCATTACTTTCAAATTATTTTTTTGCTTGTTAGATTTTTAATGCCAGAAAAATGGAAATTTTTGAGTGCAAAAAGGTCAAATGATTGAACATGCGGAGTAATTTGAAAATTTTTTCATAGTCACAAATTTTAATGTGTCTATTCAAGATGAATTAAGGCTGTGTTTGTTCCCATAATTTATTTGAATAAAAAATATTGGAGGAAAAACTTTAAAAAATTGATTTATGTGTAAGACGTATTTACAGTGCAAAAAGGTCAAACTAAATGCTCTGTAGCGCCAAAAGGAGCGCATTGACCCCTATTTTTTGTTTTGATTTTTAATTCAGCTATGTGTCTAAATTCTAAAAATATACTTGATAAAAAATTCTCATTACTTTTGATGGCAGGATCCAACCTCCTTAAGTATGAGATGATAAAAGTACTTGTTTTTTTTTTTTCTTCATTCAATTATTCATGTTATTTTCATTTATCAACACATGGTTATTGTACGGGTATTGTATATTTCCCGTTTTTAAACACAGAGAAGGTCATCTGAGTATATTCTTTAGTACATGTGTATACTGAGCTAGTAAGCTTATGACCGACTTAGCTCCATTTTGGGACCAAAGTCGTCTTGAGTGAACGATTGTTCCTGTTTTGGTACAGAACTCTCTTCTCATTTCCATTATGGCTAAAGTGAAATATATGGAGATAACGAACAGTATTCAAGCTCAAAAGTCCATTATACATTACAAAATAGGTGCAGAGCAAACACGGACCTCCAAAACATCAGAGATGGGATCAGGTGCCATGGAGGAGTGAGCATTATTAAAGTTATTAAATTGAGCATTATTAAACAAATAGTAAAAATTATCTTATGCATATTGAATATGTGAAAAACTCCCCAACCCTGGAATCTGCATCCTGCAGCCAGGGAATCAATCCACAATTTTAATAAAGGATCTTCATTCTTCATTCGTTTTTATGTATGCACTTTGCCTACACTTTTACAAGATGTTTGACTTCTCAAAAATATAATGAATTTTAATTTATTACAAAATAAGTCGGACTATTACGCCTGAACTGTGTATCAAAATATGAGAATTGCCTTTAATAACCAGAGACAAAAATTTTAAATATTTCTCTAATGTAATCATGGAAATATTAGAATGCAATAGTCCTGACCATACGAACCGTTTTCCAACTAGATGTGTGGGAGAAAAAAAAAATGCAATGGGTAAAAAAAATTAATATGCGAATAACATAAAATCTTTGAAGATTATAATACTTGTAATTAGGGATGTCAATTTTGTCAATAATTCAAATTCAAATATTCAATGAAAGTATTCGAAAATATTCGAATATTCGATAAAATAAATAAAATCTGTTTTATTTTAAATATGCATCATGAAAGGTTAAGCGTAGGTATACTTATATTGGAAGTAAAATTGTATGAAGACTTTTGCAGGTGTACAATAAGAAATTCTATTTGATATTTGTCAATGTTTGAAATAAATAATTGATTTAAATGTAGAAAAGTATAATTTTAACAAATGAAACATGTGTATTTATAGTAGGAACCAGTCGTCTTAGCAAAGGCAAGATATAGTCGTAACGGTATACTGTTCAGATTTCAATACGTTTTATGAATTACAATTATCTGCCTAATAAGAGATATGATTATAATCTTTGATACAATGTAAACAAATATTTCCATAGACAATTTTCCTAGGTAATTAACTAATTTCCCGATGATGAATATAAAATTCAGGATTATGTACAACCCGAGATAATCAAGTAATTTACACATTTATTCTGAAATTAAGCCCTTTACAATATTAATTACAGAGTAATTCTATCGGACATCCGTTCAATGATCAATTAATTTATACTCTTCACGCCTTTTAGACATTCTAAGATTTCATTTTTTTTTTTGTCCTCGATTCTAGATCTAACTAAAAAAAAAAACTATGAAAGTACGTTTTGTATTATACATAAAGTATTATTATACAATTCTTTAACACCTTACTCAAAACAAAATAAATGTAATTTAGTAGATCTATAAGATAAGAAAGTAGTGATAGAAATCAGGCGATCGAAATTGATCGCTAGTAAATTAAACAGGGATAATCCCAGCACTGTTCTAATCAAAATTTATAAATCACAGTACTTCTTTTTCTGAAATCTGAAATTTACTGAATATTCGAATCTTAAATTCATATTCTTATATCAACTCATCGAATGAATATTCGAATATTCGTTGCCATCCCTACTTGTAATGTTCTAGCCCCACCTTTTGGTTTTAGCTAGGAGGATGAATATCATAAAAGTAATAATTTTATGTAAGTTCATTGATTTGAAATTGTAATATACAATTTTTCAACGGTGTGTACAATTTGGAAGACACTACAAGAGGTGAAAAACCACTGTTATTTGATGAAAATAGGATATCCCTATTCATGGATATAGTGGAATGTCGTAGTGGACTGTTCATAAGACGTGTTTATACTGATGAGGCTCGTACATTATTGTGTATCATTTTAATTTAAAAAATTTACTCAGTTATGGTCTACCTATCTATATTATTGCAATGCTATGTAGTGTGGCATAATTGGGGAAAAAAATAGCGTGTTTCCACAAATATGTGATAAAAATTTAAAATCCTTATTTTTTTACGTTATCATGAAACTAGCTTTGTGTCAGATTAGGCCGTGCATTTTGTATATACAAAGTGTTTACACCTATAACCTCATAAAATAGTGTCTATTGTTTTAATTATAGATATTCACAAAATCATGATCTATATTAAAACTATCGTTTGGTAAAATATTTAAAAATATATAGCATTTGTCTAGGAACTTAATGGACAACCCTTAAACTTCTGTACAATTTTGGAAACGTTTGAGCTATTGCATCACAACAAAAGTGTTCATGAATACATTCCAACTTACGTACAGTCACACTGACAAAGCGATATGTCATCAAAATGAGGTGTCTTCCTCCTATAGTTACATTCTTCAATGCAAATTTTGGAAACATTTCGTTGAAAACTGTTTGAGCTATAGCGTCACAAAAAGACAGACAGATGGACGAACAAAAAGACAATGTGTTTCCTGTAGGTCTCTAACATTACAAGCGGGGTCCCAATTACTACTTTCTGTGGTCACATAAATATTTCTTTCTACAGTATAAAGAAGTTAAAATGTGAATATCTAAAGAAAAGTTGAAAAACAAAAAAAAACATTGGTTTTAAGATCAGCAAGCAATCAAATAAATAATTATGTATTTAATTTCCAATAAAGGAATCTATTCGAAGTCCAAACAAATTATTCTTTCTATTCTTTCAAGTGGGATTTTTGTGAATCGACACAAATAGCACTATACAAAAAAAGAATGGGGAACAAAGCTTCATGGTTCTTATCAAATTTTAAAATCTTATTTTGTTAAAGGAAAAAAAAAGAATAAGAAATACACAGAATATTACTTTTTAATAGTTTAAGTGCAACAACATGACTGCAAAACGTTGAAAAAGACTTACTGCATAACAATAAACAGAATTATTCCTCTTTGCCCGGAGAAAAAGAACAATTTTTATGAAATGTTGGATTATGATTATGGATTTAAAAAACTAGAGGCTGGATGAAGAAACTAGAAAGCAAAACCGAATTATTTATTTTATGGGCAAAAGCCAGACAAAGCTTTCCATTGAAAAAATATTGGACTGCCTGAAGAGTGTAGCACCAAAGACAGTGAATTTTTTTTTTAATTCAAAATGAATCGTGAGGTTTATTTCTTATACCTCTCTATAACAACGTGATTTTAAAACATCTATCATTTTTAGTATAACAGTAACAATATAAATACACAAATATGTTTTGGGGGGAGGGGAGAAGAGAAGTTGTACCATTTTTTTATAAAATAAAATAGAGTGTTATTCAGAGTGCATCAAGAATTTTTGTCATTTTCTTTCAAATAAATCACATATAATATCTTGCATTATAGATACATACGGAAGCAAATATAGGTACCAGGTAGAAAATATATTTTATCTGGCGGCCGCTATGTGTGTAGATTCTAAAAATATACTTGATAAAAATTCTCAATACTTTTGATAATAGGATCCAACCCCCTTAAGTAGTAAAAAATATGACTTTTTCATGGTAATTTTACACACATTAATTTAAGTGCAAATATATAAAATAAAAACCAAACTATTAAGTGAAATCATAAATGAGTAATATATAAAGTTGCACACAGAACAATACAAAACTGAAATCAGCATAAATTCTGGAAAAAAAAAATTAGTATAAAAAACTTTTCTGCAAAACCTTTTCCACACAAAGTTATAAAAACACAAGCTTTTTGTTCATTTTTCTCCTTGCCTCAGATCACTATGTTAATTGTATTATGTTGTCACATACAAAATATTTTATTAAGCGAAACAGTGGTCTGCTCCATTGCTTCACATTATTATTCTTACAGAGTGTTAACAATAAATTAAAAGTAGAAAATTAAGATATAAAATCAAACAGTTGTAGTGCATAGTTGACAAATGTAAATCAAAGCTTTGTACACTTCAAGTATTTGGCATATATGATTTTAATTTTTTTCTTTCTTTTTTGGTTATTGAAAAACACAAGGATTTATGTAGCACATGAAGTTGTACGGGTTTTTAAATCATCATCAGTACGAATCCTTTGGATTCCCTCCCCTTTTGTTTTGATTGATGCCCATACTGTTTTGGAAGGAACACTCTACAAGAGGTTGTATTTTCGCATTGTTGGCTGATTGCCGTTTTCGGTAAAATATTCGAGAGCCGTAGTGGTGGTAATGATTATCGTTTTGAATACTGAAATTCCTGGCTTCAGTGATGACCAAGTTTTCGTTTGGATTTGCTCTGGAGTTCATTTTGATATCACGGCACTATAGATTTTATTCATCTGCTCTAACATTGTCTTATCCCGCTTTGCCGCTTCTTCTTCCTTCTTTTTTTCTCTTTCCTCCATTTTTCTCTCTTTTTCCTCCAGTTTTCTTTCTTTTTCCTCCATTTTTCTTTCTCGTTCCTGATCACGAAGTTTTGTCTCTCCGTGGATTGCCTTAATTTCCTCCACCATTGATGTCACTTGCGCGCGAAGTTTCCTTTCCTGCTCTTCTTTTTCTGCTTTTTCTGCTTTGATCTTTTCCAGTTCCTCTTTTAAGCTACTTATTTCTTTTTCCATTGATTTCATTTTATCTTGCTGATTTTTGACAATGGAGAAAGTTTCTTTGTACATCTCTGAGATATGTGTATGCTCATTCTCAAGACGTTTTATTTCCATATTCAGACTTTCTTCACGTTTTTTTAAAATTTCGGGTTCCTTCTGCATTTCTTTAATATCATGTTCTCTTTTCTCAAGCAAAAACTCTTTCTTATTATTGGCATTGCTTAATTGTCGAATTTTGTCCGTTTTGTTGGCGACCTCAATCTTAAGACATTCATTCTCTGCTTCCAGTGACCTGATTTCCTGGTCTTTTTCAGACATTATTTTTGGCTTCTCTTTGTCATGGTTTTTAGAATCTACTTTAATCTTTTCCTCCAGGACTTCGATTCGGACATTTTCCTTGGGACCGTACTCATTGTCTCCATATTGGTTTTTTCTTGAACTTTGTACAGATTCCAGCTCTCCTCTTCGGTCATATGTCAATAATTGCTAAGGGAAAAATGCATTCATAAGCTTTGAATTTACAATCCTCTTTAAAGTATGAGAAACTGCAGTAACTATATATATATATATATATATATATATATATATATATATATATATATATATATATATATATATATATATATATATACATCTGTATTAGTAATATTCCTCTATTGTAGAATAACACTTTTGAAGGATGAAAGCTCCTTAACATTTTTATATTTTAGAGTCTAATATGTAATGTATTTTAATGATATTATTCATTTTATACCTCTTTGTAATTATTTCTTCTGGATTTTGCTGAGGTCAGTCTGGTTCTTTCTGTCATGGTTGCCAAAACTATAAAATATATAGATTGTTCTTACAGTCTAAAAATTGGATTTAAGAAAAAGAGACTAAAGAATTTTTGAGACATGAATTTGCTGCTTATCTAGCTACACAGAAGCATTCATTTATTGACGATTTGCAGACGTTCTATGATTGTTTGTTTTATTTTTGTTTACGAGGATTGTTCATAAAGATCGTGGATACAGACTATATTTTTAATTATGATAACTACACTGCCAAGTGTGTGCAATCATATTGTAATATGGACTATTTCTGAACAATACTTATATGTAACCAGAAGTCTCTTATGAGACTGTAGTTCTACTGGTCTGTATGTGTATGTAATGTAACAAATGTATGTAAATGTAACAAAGGAAAAGTAACACTTGGATTTGAAACTTTGCAACATGCAGCAATAAATAGAATTATACATCTTAATGTAGTCTACTTGTATACCAAGTTATATTGAAATCAAACGAAAACTGTAGGAGGAGTAGCCTTTTTATAGTATTTCACAGAAATTTCTATTTTCAGTAACCATGGCAACACCATTCACTGAAATCAAAAACCAATATGTACATGTACTATTATGTATCATAGTGTAGTCTAATTGTGTGCCAAATTAGATTGAAATAAGACCAAAACTGTAGCAGGAGTAATGTTTTAAAGGAAATACACAGAATTTTCTATTTTTAGTAACCATGGCAAAATTATTCATCAAAATCAAAAACCAATTTATCAAATTATGTATCTTAGTGAAGTCTACATGTGTGCCAAGTTATATTAAAATCAAAGAAATTGCGTTTTCAAGAAATTTCACATATATGTTTATATTCTTGTAACCATGGAAACACAATTCATCGAATTCAAATATCGATGCACTAAATTATGAATCAAAGTGTAGTTTACTTGTATGTCAATTTATATTGAAACTACAATTGTCCAAAAGGGACCCCCCCCCCCCCGGCAGGGTTTTCAGAGAAGGTGCCAAGTCACAAATACTAGTATTTGTTGGATCAAAGAGGTGTTCACAATTTGTTTAAACATTTAGAGTGAAAATTTACTGGTAATTGCTCATTAATTTTTTTAATGAATAAAACTAAGGCGCAGCCTAATAAATCATCAATACTTAAAATAACATTTTTTGATTACATTGAAAAAATAAATAACAATTTTTCAAGTATTTCTGTGTTGGAAAGTATGGATGCATTATTTATCCATTTTTTCTTCAGTGACTATAGGTCAAGATCATGACACACTCTCAGGTCATAAGCAATCTTTCTGTGAAGTGGAAACTCCCAACATCACAACCTTATTCTCCATAAGAAAGATACAGACCCGACATGAATTATGAACTTTTTCTGTCAAATGACCTTGGGTCAAGGTCACGACACACCCTCAGGTTATAAGCAATCTTTGTGTAAAATGGGAACTCACCAAGTTTATCCATAAAAAAGATATGGGCTGGATACGAATTATGAACTTTTTCTTTCAGTGACCTTGAACTTGCCCAAATGACCTTGGGTCAAAGTCATGACACATCCTCAGGTCATAAGCAACCTTTGTGTAAAATGGGAACTTACCAAGTTTATCCATGAGAAGATATGGACCGGACACGAACTATGATCTTTTTCTTTCAGTGACCTTGAACTGCCCATATGACCTTAGGTCAAGGTCATGACACACCCTCAGGTCATCAGCAATCTTTGTGTAAAATGGAAACTCACCAAGTTTATCCATAAGAAAGATATGGACCAGACACGAATTATAAACTTTTTCTTTCAGTGACCTTGAACTTGCCAAAATGACCTTAGGTCAAGGTCATAACACACCCTCAGGTCATGAACATTCTTTGTGTGAAGGAGATTCTAATGTTCCTCCATATGAAAGATATGGACCGGACACGTTTCCACAGACAGACAGACGGACGGACGGACAGACGGACGGCTAGACGGACGGACGGACAGACGGACAGGGTGATTCCTATATACCCCCAAACTTCGTTTGCGCGGGGTATAATCAGACCAAAACTGTAGCAGGAGTAGCTTACTTTCACAGAAATTTCTATTTTTAGTACCCTGGCTACACCATTCATTGAGATAAAAAAAAACCAATGCAATAAATTATGAATCTTAGTGTAGTCTACTTGTATGCCACATTATATTGAAATCAAATCAAAACTGCAGGAGGGGTAGCGTTTTAATGTAATTTCACAGATATTTATATTTTGGGTAACCATGGCATCATCAGTCATCATAATCGAAAAGCGATGCAGTGTGGTTAACTTGTGTGCCAATTTAAATTGAAATCAGACCAAAACTGTAGGAGGAGTAGCATTTTAAAGGAATTATACAGAAATTTCTATTTTTACTAACCATGACAACACAATTCAACAAAATCAAAAACCGATGCACTAAATTACATTGTATTTATCTTAGTGTAGTCTACTTTTGTGCCAAATTATATTGAAATCAGACTAAATCTGTAGGAGGAGTAGCGTTTTAAAGGAATTTCACAGGAATTTCTATTATTAGTTACCATGGCAACACCATTCATTGAAATCAAAAACCGATGCACTAAATTATGTATCTTAGTGTAGTGTACTAGTGTGCCATGTTGTATTGAAATCAGATCAAAGCTGTAGGAGGAGTATTGTTTTAAAGGAATTTCACAGAAATCAAAAATCGATGCACTAAATTACATAGTATATATCTTAGTGTAGTCTACTTTTGTGCCAAATTATATTGAAATCAGACTAAAACTGTAGGAGGAGTATCGTTTTAAAGGAATTTCAAAGAAATTTCTTTTTTTTTAGTAACCATGGCAACACCGTTCATCGAAATAAAAAACCGATGCACTAAATTGTGTATCTTAGTGTAGTCTACTTGTGTGGCAAGTTATATTGAAATCAGACCAAAACTGTAGGAGGAGTATTGTTTTAAAGGAATTTCAAAGAAATTTCTATTTTTAGTAACCATGACAACACCGTTCATCGAAATCAAAAACCGATGCACCAAATTATGTATGACAGTGCCTTCTACTTGTGTGCCAAGTTATATTGAAATCAGACCAAAACTGTAGTAGGAGTAGCGTTTTGAAAAATTGTTTACAGACAGACGGACAGACAGACAGACAGACGGACGGACGACGGACACCCTACTATCACATAAGCTCTTCTGGTCTCTGACCAGTAGAGCTAAAAATTATGGACAATAATTAACGAATGTTATAATTAAGCATGTATAATTTGTATATACACGATGCACGGGCTAGTCCGACGTAAAGACACAATGGCGTAATATATAAATTTCGTATTTCATAACATAATAAAGATCTTCAATTTCTTGCAGCGTCTCCCAAATTTTACACACCATCTTAAAAAACTGTCTGTCACTTGTAAGTCAGTAAATTGGAAATATTCCGATTACTTCCTGTTGATTTAATTATTCCTGTCGTCTCTAACGGTGTTTCAATCATAATCATATGATCCGATCCACGCTGGTCTGTTCGGTTACATCATTTAAAACAGTTAACTTTGCAAAAAAAAAATATTTTTCATAAACCAATACTAACTATTTTGGCTCGGTTTTTCATAATAAATATAAATACGACAATTCTAAATGAAAAAAAAGTCGTTGCCCACGAACTTTTTGGAGAACAATCGTATTGTAATTTTTTTTTTTTTTTTTGAATTGACCAACTTCAACCCTTTCATCCACTGATGCTCGTTAAGTTTTATAAATAAGGCAACTTTAAGATCTGTAACTTCTTTGTTAATTGTATGTACCATATGTACCGTATTGATTGTTTTATTTTTGTGAGGTGTTTCGATTAAGCTATTCCTCCCCCCCCCCCCAACCTTTTTTGTGTTTTTCTTTTCTTGTGTACTACATCTTTATATTAATGATTGCTCAATAATCGTTAGAGGAAATCTAGATATGCACTTATTTTATTGTACGTACCATTTGATTTGTTTAAATTTGGGGGCATTTGTCATATATTGTGCAATTCTTTTCTACTTTCCTTAATTTTGCGTGTGTAAAAATGCTCTTTTTAACACAACGTCTGTTGTTGTTATCTTTAAGCCAAAAAAAAAGAGCAAAGTACACTCTTGTAGAAAACAATAAATTGATTGAAATATAAATATGTTATTAATAGCAATAATTATTTCTCTGTTTAGAGATATTGGCGACTGTTTGACTGAATGACAAGCCACCAGCTATGGCATGTATGGGACAACTCTCCATCAATTGCTCTCCAATCAATGATTGATATAACAAAATTTAATGACGAAATGAAAAAAAAAACATTGAAATCTAAAAAGAACACTTGAAATATTCTATTTAAATATCTTTAGAGCGTAAATTAAGGGATCCAAATCCAATAATAAAACCTTAATCATTCTTTAAAAGGTTAAACTTGCGAAGGTAATCACAATTGATAGCATGAAGGTCTCATTTCAAAACGAAACTAAAAAAAATATTCTATGTAAAATATATCCCAAATCTATATTTTATATAGTGATAATTCAAATTTATGAAATGCTTATTAAAAATCCTTGGTAATTTGACGTATTCCCAGTCAAATTTCAACACGGCAGGAAGGGAACAGATCCCAAAGTAAACTTGTAATGTTTGAAAAACTTGAAAATATACCTACGATACGGTGTGCAAATATATCCACGATATAGTATGTTTAGAGATTGATCCAAATATCTGGGTAATATGTTAAACATACTATGTTTATCTCCTTCATACTTTAATTTTAGAGCAGTCTAAAATCCAGGAAAATATTACGCAATACATTTAATAAATCTCAGGTAAATTATCGACGTTTCTTGAGTATTAGTCATTAAATATTCCTTATTTGGAAATCTTTTTCAAAAATTAATTTCCAGATATATTGCAGAAATCTCCTTACCTAATTGTAATTGACCAACCTATAAGATCAGAGGAGAAAATAGAAATGACGTTTACACGTCCTGGGGATCTATATAAATTAAAAGGGCCCAGTGAAATTTGAGTACAAGTTTTACAGATAAAAAGATATTTAAATTGACATGTATTCTGTAATCCCTTTATCCATATGCTTTCAAATAAAAAAGTCAAATAACTTAGTTAACTACACAGTTTTATATATATATATATATATATATATATATATATATATATATATATATATATATATATATATATATATATATATATATATATATATATATATATATATATATATATATATATATATATATTTAAGAAATAAATAACAAGTTTAAAAACTTCAATGGGAATTGAAGTGGGTCGGTCACGTTATCAAATCCTGTGAAGGCCGAAGGCCTTTTCAGAAGATTTGATCACGTACCGACCCACTTCAATTCCCATTGAAGTTTTTAAATTTGTTATTTATTACTTATATATACATTTGAGACGGACAATCGAATGTAATCGAATATAAATATTGCACTAACTGTACGTCGTAGATTTTGACAAATTACGCTAGGTGTAAATCGGCTTGAAAAGCGGTTACGCTTCAAATTCATCTGGCAAAGGATTGTTTTGAAGGGAATATTCTGTGAAAGGCTACATGTGATCAATTATTATAGTGAGCATATTGGTGTCTGGGAATTTTTGTATTCATGAGAACCCATATTCGATGTTAAAAAACACAAGAAACACGTCCGATGTTGGATACTAAAAAGTTGGAGGAATTTCGGTCGGAAAGGGATGGATGGAGACACTTGTCCGGACCAGATAACTTGAAATCAAGTGCAAAATTTGATCAAAAACATAAAATCTACGATTTCGGTAAGGCATATTTATTAATTTATGATGTTGACACGGAGACACTGGCGACAGCTTACATTGTTAAGACAACGTCACAACGATCTCGATGATGGAGGTGTGCCTACCGAACTTCCAAAGTGCAGTGTTTGTCAGCTGTTTGTGGCGTGATTGCATTACATTGATATTTTTCAACAGATTTTCAAATTTATTGTGAGTAAAGTTTAATGGAAAAAAAATTATAGCATTCAGAGGTCTGCGAGAAAAATAAGGGTAAACGTTGAGACTATGCAGCTCAGACATGAAACTTATAACACGTAGTTTTCTATTCTCTTTGTAAAGTCGATCAAGAACTGTATTAAATACTCGTTTACATTATAAATAAAATGATTATTATTTTACTTGCGTATTTTGTACATTTTTATGCATGAAAAACATGCTATATTGCTTAGTGGAGTAAGTCTTTTTACGTAGATATTACTGCGCTGTGTGATTAGGTCACGTAATGACCTATGACCTTCGAAAAACTTCATACAGGTATGAAGATATTTGCTCTCTGCATGTTTATATAATAGAGAGATACCACAAATGTATATATATATATATATATATATATATATATATATATATATATATATATATATATATATATATATATATATATATATATATATATATATATATATATATATATATATATATATATATTTAAATAAATGAAAACAGAATGCTACAGTCCAAGTTAAATAAAATCTTTACTGTTAGCGCTTTCAGCCATGTTGGCTCTTCAGACAGTTATGAAAAGTTCAAAACGTTGTCAATAACGTTGCTAATGAGGTCGTAAAAATCTTAGGTATTATGACGTCACAATGAAGGGCAGACAAATCAATTCAACGCACGAGTTAGGGTTCACAAACAACATATAAGGGACGAAACTGTCAGATGCACCCCATGTTCAGAACATTTTGCTGAGTGTGGTAAAGGAAAATTTAAGATTTTCCCGTTCTACAAAATGTTTTTCTCGAAAAATAATGGGCGTACTTAGCTGAAATTTTCAGCAAATGTTTCATTTATCATATTTAACGAGGTTCGCTCCTGAGCTTTTGAGCAGATTTTTGTCTTAACCTATATTTCAAAAATTCTGCATAATGCTTTAGTTCTTACAATAAATTTGGATTCTACAATACCAATTTAACTATATTCAGTTAAAACTTCATGATTAAATTCCATACCAAAAGCATTAAGTGAGAAACTATATTTTATAGCGGAAGGTTTTTTAGAAGAAAATAATCATTTTTCCTCTTTCGAAGTATGAAATATATGGAGATAACGAACAGTATTCAAGCTCAAAAGTCTATTAAACATTACAAAATAGGTGCAGAGCAAACACGGACCTCCAACACATCAGAGGTGGGATCAGGTGCCATGGAGGAGTGAGAGTGAGCATCCCCTGCCGACCGGTCACACCCGCCGTGTGCTCCTTGTCATGATCGGGAAATAACGGAAAAATCCGTTTGTATGAAATTTGTATGAAAAACGTAAGTCAGCATTTGACTCATTGATAAATTGTATTTGCTGACAAGGTCATTGTATCGACCATAGAACTTACGAAATGATGACTTTAAACGAGACTGCTGAAATTCTTGTTTCATCAACTGGTTTGTCAATAATTTACCTCTTTCTGAAAATTGTACATACGTAGAAAATGCTCTTGCGTATCGAATCAACTGAGAGATATAAACGCCGTATGCAGGTGATGAAGGTATATTGCTGCATAAGTAAGCGAAGTTGACGATTGAAAAGTTAAAGTCATCACGTTTATCATAAAGCTTGGTTGTTAGATTTCAATTAACGTCTTTTCTAATAAAATATCCAAATATGAAACAAATGTGTCAGATTCTGTAGTATCTTTTATCTCAAGTTCACCGGGACATATTGTATCAACATAAGAATGGAAATAACCATTGTTAATTGACAATACGTCGTCGATATATCTAAATGTCGAGTTGAAGGCCACAGCAAGTGTTTTCTTCTGATCACGTATATGATTTTGAACAAATTCTGCTTCATATGAATAGAAAAAAAGGTCTGCTAATAACGGGGCGCAATTTTTACCCATGGGAATTCCAATAGATTGTTGGAAGACCTGGTCTCCAAAAACCACATAGATATTGTCAATCAGAAACTCAAGCATCTTTTTAATGTCAACTTCAAAGTACTTGTGTGTACAATCAGACTGTTTTTTAACAAAATAATTTTGCAAATGACCAATGACAAGGTAAGTAAATTTACAAGTTTCATTTTTATTGAAAAAGCAGCTATCAATGATATCAAAAAGCCTGGATTTTAATTTATCGTGGGGAATGTATTTAAAGTATGTTAAGTTTGGATTCCTATTTTTCCATGCAAGGCATTTGCTTAATTTTTGTAGTTTCCTGAGCATTTGAAATGGGAAGGTTGCAAATGCAAAACACGCAAAAAGGATTCATTCGGTGACGTTACGGCGCACCAGAGAGCAGTTCAATTTGATTTAGATGTAGTAATGACGCCCTAAGAAACTTTAAATGACTACAGAAGAAAAAAAAATATAAAGATATCACTATATCTTTAGTATACAAGTGAAATAGGAGGAGTTTTCTGCTCAGGTCCCCGGGTTAAACAAAACATACGGAAAAATACAGCTACTGGCAATAGCGAAAGACGCTGTCACTGTAGACCGTCGATATAAGATAGACTAGTATTTAGTTGAATGATAGTGAGAGTACTGTCCATAACTTGTTTATAATCTTCAGAAGGTCCCTTATGTTTGCTAGATTGGTTCATCGACTGTTTATGGAGGAATAAAGGAAAACGCAAGTATGTGCATCAATGAAATCCCCGAATTTAAGTGGGGCTTTATATCCAACTTTTTTTTAGCAAAGAGGAAACGTGACGCTGCTTTAGACACTTTGACGTTATCATCCGTGGGCTGTAAGGCGATACCGCACATAACATAAAGTCTCATATTTTGTTTATTTGAGCATATATCTAATTGAAATCTGCTATGTATATTGATGAAAAATGTACTGAAAAGTAATGAAAATTTTAGAACGCAGTGATGATTATTTTTCACTGTAGACAGTTTGTCCACGATTTTACCGGACAACCCTCGTATATACAACTATTCCCCACGATAAATTAAAGTCCACACTTTCTGACATCCTTGACAGCCGCTTTTTCAAATGGAACTAGTAAATTTACTTTGTCATTGGTCATTTGCAAAATTACTTTGTTAAAAAACAGTCTGATTGTATCCCAAGTACTCTGAAGTTGTCATTAAAATGATGCTGGACTTTCTGATTGACAATATCTATGTGGTATTTGGAGACCAGGTCTTTCAACAATCTATTTGAATTCCCATGGGTAAAAATTGCGCCCCGTTACTAGCAGACCTATTTTTGTATTCATATGAAGTAGAATTTGTTCAAAATCTTTTACGTGATCAGAAGAAAACACTTGCTGTGGCCTTCAACTCGACATTTAGATATATCGACGACGTATTGTCAATTAACAATGGTTATTTCCATTCTTATGTTGATACGATATATCCCGGTGAACTTGAGATAAAAGATACTACAGAGTCTGACACATTTGTTTCATATTTGGACATTTTATTAGAAAAGACGTTAATAGTAAAAAAAAAAACAAACAAACAAAGCTTTATTATAAACGTGATGACTTTAACTTTTCAATTGTCAACTTCCCTTACTTATGCAGCAATATACCCTTATCACCTGCATACGGGGTTTATATCTTTAAGTTGATCCAATACGCTAGCGTATGCTCTATGTATGAACAATTACTAAAACGAGGTAAGTTATTGACAAACAAGTTGATGAAACAAGATCATCAGCAGTCTCGTTTAACGTCATCATTTCGTAAGTTCTATGGTCGATACAATGACTTTGTCAGCAAATACAATCTTTCATTAAGTTAAATGCTGGCTGACGTTTTTCATACTAATTGTTAGGGCATTATTTACATACTGAATTGTCGACGAATTTTTCCGTTATTTCCCGATCATGACAAGGAGCACACGGCGGGTGTGACCGGTCGGCAGGGGATGCTCACATCTCCATGGCACCTGATCCCACCTCTGATGTCTTAGAGGTCCATGTTTGCTCTGCTCCTATTTCGTAATGTTTAATGCATGGACTTTTGAGCTCGAATACTGTTCGTTATCTCCACATATTTCACTTCATGAATTAGATGTCACATTTTAAACAGAAATGCTTTTGAAATAGAAGAAAATCTAATATCCTTGTAATAGAAGAAAGGGTCCTGTCTTCATGGAATTGGTATTGAAATTCTCAGTAAAATTCTCGAGCAGCATCCAAAAAAGTTCTAAAATTATTACTCTGTTTATCAGTCCCTTATGTTAAGAAGATTGTTTATCGTCCTCTGTAGCAGCCACGTAATATCAGGGGAGCCTCCCCCTCTCTTTTCCAAACATAAGCTCGTACTGTTGAAAATGTTCATTGAAAGGCTGGCTGCCCCCCGCCCCTTTTTCTTGTTGCAGTTATTCATATCATCTGGCAATTTCCCTTTTTTCTGCTTGTCAAAGTTTTTGCAGATTAGTTATCATTTTTTTTTCTGGCTGATCCCCCCCCCACCCCCCACTCCCAACTCTTCCCACTTTCAAAAACGATAGTACGTGCCTGGTAGCTGCCTATTTGGGTACATGATGCACTTTCTTAATTTTGCTAAATGACAAGCTAAATGACAAGCATTTTTCGCAAATTGCTAAGTTTGTTTTCTTTCAAACTATTGACTATTTTCCTCATTTTCTATTTGTCTGTTCTTCTTTTCCATAATTAATGTAGATATTTTGACACGGTGATGTGATTTGCCGAGAAACATGTTTAAGTATGAGACGATAAAAGTACTTGATTTTTTTTCATTCAAATATTCATTTTATTTTCATTTATCAACACATGATTATTGTACGGGTATTGTATATCTCCCGTTTTTAAACACAGAGAAGACCCTAGGCCTTGAAGGTCATCTGAGTATATTCTTGAGTACATGTGCATACTGAACTCGTAAGCTTATGACCGACTTAGCTCCATTTTGGGCCGAATGTCGTCTTGAGTGAATGATTGTTCCTGTTTTGGTAAAGAACTCTTTCCTCATTTCCATTATGGCGAAAGATTATCTTATGCACATTTATTATATGAAAAACTCCCAACCCTGGAATCTGTACCCTGCAGCCAGGGAAATCAATCCACAATTTAAAAAAAGGTCATAATTCTTTTTTATGTATGCAAAAATATAATGAATTTTAATGCATTACAAAGTAAGTTGGACTCTTACGCCTGAATCGTGAATCCAAATATATCAGAATTGCTTTTAATAACCAGAGACATAAATTTTATTTATGTCTCAACTGTAATCATGGAAATAGTCGAATGCAATAGTCCCGACCATACGAACTGTTTTTAAACTAGATTTGTGGTAAGGAAAAATTGCAATGGGTAAAAAAAAATAAATATATGAATAACATAAAATCTTTGAAGATTATAATACTTGTAATGTTCTAGCCCCACCCTTTTGGTTTTAGCTAGGAGGATGAATATCATAAAAGTAATAATTTTATGTAAGTTCATTGATATGAAATTGGAATATACAATTTTCGACGGTGTGTACAATTAGGTGAGACACTACAAGAGGTGAATAACCACTGTTATTTAATGAAGATAGGATATCCCTATTTATGGATATAGAACGTTGGAGTGGGCTCTGCAGCCTGTTCTTACGAAGTGTTTATACTGATGAGGTTCGTAAATTATTGTGTATCATTTTAATTTTTAAAAATTTACTCAGTTACGGTCTACATATCTATATTATTGCACACACTTCGTAACCTCTAACATTTGTAAAACTGTCTATTGTTTTAATTTTATATATTTACAAAATTATTATAGCAAAATAAAATCGTTTGGTAGTGCGGTCAATATTAAAAAAAAATATAGCATTTGTCTAAGAACTTCATGGACAACCCTCAAAATTCTGCACAGTTTTGAAAACGTTTCTTTGAAAACTCTTGAGCTATTTCCTCACAACAAGAGTGTTCATGGATACATTCGAACTTACGTGCAGATACACAGACAAAGCGATATGACATCAAAATGCATAGGTGTCTTTCTCTTATAATAACATTCATCTATGCAAATTTTGAAAATATTTCGTTGAAAACTGTTTGAGCTATAGCGTCACAAAAAAGACAGACAGATGACGAACAAACGGACAATGTGCTTCCTGTAGGTCTCCCGCATTACATGCGGGGTCCCAATAACTACTTTGTGTGGTCACATAAATATTTCTTTCTACTGTATAAAGATGTTAAAATGTGAATATCTAAAGAAAAAATGGGGAAAAAAACACATTGTTCTTAACATCAGCAGGTAATCAAATCATTTTGCATTATGTGTTTAATTTCCAACAAAAGAATCTATTCGAAGTCCAAACAAAGTATTCTTTCAAGAGGGATTTAAAAAAAAAAATAGCAATTGTAAATTGACACAAATAGTAGTATACAAAACAAAAAGAATGGGGAACAAAGCTTCATGGTCTTATTTTGATAAATGTAAAAAAGAATAAGGAATACACAAAATATTAATTTTTAAAAGGTTAAGTTCAACAACATGAATGACTACCTGCATAACAATTAACAAGAGTTATTCCTCTTTGCCCGAAGAAAAAGAACGACTATTTTTATTAAATGTTCGATTATGAATATGGATTTTAAAAAAAAAAAACTAGAGGGTGGATAAAGAGACTAGAAGCAAAACATATTTTTTTATTCTATGGGCAAAAGCTAGACAAAGGTTTCCATTGAAAAAATATTGGACTGTCTGAAGAGAGTAGCACCAAAGCCAGTGCATTTTTTTAAAAAATTCAAAATGAATCGTGAGGTTAATTTCTTTTATATAACAACGTGATTTTAAAATGTCTATCACTTTTTCTTATAACAGTAAAAATATAAATACACAACGTTTTTTTAAGGGGAAAAGAAGAGAAATTGTACAATGTTTTACCAAAATAAAATAGATAATGTGTTATTTAGAGTGCATCACAAATTTTTTTGTCGTTTTCCTTCAAATTAAACAACTATATATTGCAATTAAATTAAAATATAATATCCGGCATTTTTTTTATTTATTTAAAGAATGAATTTAATAGCTATCCAATTTATACTGTATAAAGTGGGTTGGGACAGTTTACGCTTTATAAACCGCGAAGCGGTTTATAAAAAAGCGTAAACTGTTCCAACCCATTTTATACCGTATAAATTGGGTAGCTATTAATTTCGTTCCTTATAATTTAATTTTCATTCATTTAGTGTAAGAAAAAATATGATTGCCCTTAGAAAATGACTTCAAATTGTACAAAATTAAAATGTAACGTCAGGTGGATCGATACGTTTTGACGCAAGTCATTGTGACGTAGGCAACCCAATTTATACGATATAAAGTAATTATTTCGTCCAATCAAATACCGCGTTATTAACGGAATTAAATTATTTATTTATTTATTTTCTTCTTTATATATATATATATATATATATATATATATATATATATATATATATATATATATATATATATATATATATATATATATATATATATATATATATATATATATATATATATATATATATTTTTTTTTTTTTTTTTTTTTTTTTATTTCTTTTCTTTCTTTTTTTTTTTTTTTTTTTTTTTTTTTGAATTGGCAAATATACATGTAAATTGTCATATGCCTCGGTCAATATTGATATTTTTCTGGTGAATAACAAACCATATTCACCACCGAAAGAGTCCATAATTGTTTTATTATATAGCCCGGATTTGAATAAATAAGACATTGAAGGCATGATGATACTACTTTCATTTACGAACTTCTGTCGTGGAAAAATAAAAAAAAATGTCCAGATTACAAGTTATAGCTTCCGTGTTTTCCTTTTGCTGTTTGTAAGACATCGAAATGTTTAGAAAATACTCCTGCGATAGGCTTGGCTAATGTTTTTCCTGCTCGGATACACAGCTGGCTTCGGCCGTTGCAACCATTGTTTACAACGTTGTTTAAAGTGTTGATTGTGACGTCACAATGCCGCTGCACGCGCACCGACCCTCCGGTGAATACGGCTTCAAAACCAGTGAATATGTAGTGTTATGAACTGTTTGCGTTTGTATAGATTATATAGGGACTATAAATAGACTATATAATAAATATGTATATTCCCTTTTTCAATTTCCAACACTATTACTAGTCTATTAAAACTGTTAGGAAATTCAAACTTTTCAAATTCCATTCTTCAATGCCATACTAGAGTTCCTTTTGCTGTAAAGCATTCAACAAATACTCAGTAAGTAATTTTTTCTGTGTTACTAATAAAAAATAGTTCATGCTTTACATGCTGTTCTTTTGCATTCAATAAATAAGTGATCAGCTGTTTCTATGTTACTTATGCTGGAGGAGAATCAACCAACCCTATTTGAAAAAAAGATTATCATTTGATCAATACATATTGCTCACGGCGGTGTGACCGGTCAACAAAGGATGCTTACTATCTCTTAGGCACCTGATTTGACCTCTGCAATTTCCGGGGGTCCTTGTTTTATACCCTGTTCACAGATTTGTATTGTTTGTAGATTTTTTTTAGATCGATCACCTTATCTTCACCTTCAGGTTATCTTCGCCTTTTTTGAGATTTTTCCGTGTAGAAATTGAAAGCATAACCAATGAATGATTTTTATGTTTTTTGAAGAGAAATATCTTATTCCAATCAGTCTCACTGAAAAATACATTGTTTTCATTCCATTTTAGACGATAACTGATTTGCTCTTTCTTTCACTAGTACTAATTATCCTTACAGCCTTTATTATCTTCATGGAAACATTGAATTTGAAATATTAAGTCCAACCTGACTGAATTTCTTAAATTTTATTTATGATTGTATTTATCCTTCTTTTCACAACCAATAAAACTATTCAACATTTCGTGTTACTTTTCAGTATGCTATAGAGTCAAGACTTAAGAAATCCTTGTCAAAAAGAACATTGTTTTCACATCTTACAATTACTTATCTACAAAATTACTTTAAAAATCATGCTGATTACGAATACTGAAGTTGATATTGAAAAGATGTTTAATTCGTTATTGACAAAATTTATTTAAACTTTAGAGATCATGTCTTCCAATGATCTGTTGAAAATCCTGTGGACTCTAATTGGGCATCTCTATAAGCTGACTATTTTATATTTTTTTTATATCGTTGTTTTGTTAAAAAAATTGTTTTTTCTTGTGTATCGATTCGATATACCCAAGTAAACTTGAAATAAAACAACAACTGTTTCATATTTGGATGTTTGACTTTTAATAGGCCAAACTAACAACTAAACTATATGACATACGGGATTACCAGCTGTTTCATCGTCAGCTTCCCTTATTTCTGAAGTAATATTCCACCATCATCTGCATATGGTGATGTCTCCCAACAGATATGGTATGCAATATCATGTTCTATTTACAATCAATTTTTAAACCGAGGCAGGCTAGTTACTGGCAAAAAATTTACAGGGCTTTCAATAATCTCTTTTAAAGTCAACTTTCACGAATTCTATGGCCGCTAAGATGAAATTTTTGCAAGTACAACCTATCCTTGGGTCGTACCTTGACTGATATTTTTCATACCAATTGTTAGGATTTTTTAAAAAATATTATTGACTATGAATCACTCATTTCACCTGTTCAATACAGAGAGCTCACGGTGGGTGTGACCAATCGACAGGAGATGCTTTCTCCGCCTAGGAATCCATTCCTACCTCTGGTGTTTCCAGATGCCGTGTTGTGTTTTTGCTCTGTTCACGATTCGTGTCGTTATAAACAATTACGATTATGATCTGATCACTCGTTAACTTCACCATTATCTTTACCATTTTCATGTGTAAAACAAAGCCTTTTCCAGAAAACTAATTCTTTGTTCTTCTAATGTTTGTGTCATTCCATATACAGCGCTATCTTCAAAGATCACCTGCACATGTCTTTAATTTTTACTAATAAGTCTCATCCGGTTAAATAGGACTTTTCTCCAAAACATTTTTTCATCTATGGTTAGATTTAGAATGCAGAGTTCTTTTCCCATAGTTTTCAAAATCTATTTTAAAATCAGCTTTAAGAAGTTTTACCCAAAATTGCATCTGAATGATAAAATCCTCCAACCCAACTTGATTTTAATGCATAAGGAATTCTGTAAAATATATCTTCTTTAAACCTTCATGTTTATTAGTCGAAATTGTTATATGTACATGTATATTTAATTGAAAAATCAAGTTCAAGACTCGGTATCTTAATGAACGAATGGTTTAGTGAGGCCATTGTTGACTACGGATATATCCGTCTACCTAATCAATACATAGGGCTCACTGTGGGTGTGACCTGTCGACAGGGCTGTTTACTCCCCCTAGGCACCCAATCTCACTTATGGTGTTTCCAAGAATCCGTGTTTTATGCCTGTTCACAAATGTGTATTATTTTTAGGAATTCAAAGACCAATCACTGTCAGTTATCTTCACCTTTTTCATCGCTTTGTGATCGGGAGGCCCGGGTTCGATTCTCATTCGCCGCGCAGCGTCAAATCTAAGACATAAACATAGGTTGTGACTGTTCTTTTGTCAAACGCCTGGCAGTAGAAGTGAAAGTTAGGGGTCTTTCGGATGAGACCTGAAAAACCGAGGTCCCCTGTCACGGTAGGCGTTAGCACGATATTTGTGAAATTTGTGAAGTCAGGCCAATATAAAAAAAAAGTCAATATGATTCTCATTCAGGGAGCCCAATGTTTTGATTCCAGTTTATTATTTTGAGAGTATATATTACAACAGGTATTCTTCAAGAGCAAGTCCAGCATTTGAACAGATTTCTCTGGACATCCTTCGAGGAATTCCACTTGTTTCTTTTTGTCAAGTATTTAAACTGAGTGTTTGTTTTATGTACTGAATCAACAAGTATGAAACCAAAAAGTGATGGAAAATTCATTTAAACGCAAAATATCCATAAATCACAATCTGTATTTGAATTTTCGGGGTAAAGAGAATACTACCGGATTTTGATTTGGGACGTGCTTGGGAATATTAACATTAGATTCATATTTAGACATATCGGACTTTGACGACTTCTTTTTATTCATGGCGTCTTGGGGAAGCAGTTATTCTAAAATGATAAATGTATTTGTCAACAAATAGAAAATGAAATATAAATCTGAACTCTTGAAATTTACTAAATTTTCTTTTCAATCCGATTCAAAGGATATAATGTAATATTGGAATCTTTTAGCATTCAATAAAAAAAATCCGTCTACATATATTGGACTATGCAACAAAAGATGGCGCCATAAAAATGTTTCATTTTTATTTATTTATTTTGGTGAAATTTCTACAGCATCAGCGAGAGTCAGCAAATGTGTATCTTTTAACAAAAACAAATGATGTTTCCGAAGATTGGACAAATATTTGATGTTATGTTGATATACAGCATTAGATGTGTGAAAAGAAAATTCTATAAAGAAAATTGTCAGAGAGAAAGGAAAAGTAGCATTTAAATCAACAATCGATGTAAATATACTAAACAATGTATATTATGATCTGACAACAGCTATTACATTGTAAACTTTATCAGAGTCGTGTCATGAGACCATTTTCATTGTCTACATAGCCGCCATTTTGACATCCATTTTCTGTAGGAGTTTTCCCGTTCTCTGTTTTCACAAGTCCATTTGTATGGATTTCCTTTTCCTTTCCTTTAGAATTAACATCCACTTCCAGATTCAGAATATCTGTATTCAAGTCACCAAATACTCCGCCTTCTTTTGATTCTTTGTCTATCTGTAATGGTAATGAGATTTTCAAATTATAGAAGTTCAAACCAACATTTCAAGGTAACGATTTTCGAAAAGAAAAATCATTTGCATAATTAGTTTTCCAATTCGGTCAATTTCCATGTCCGCTTAACTGGTACCCTTGTTATTTGATCAGAAAATATATTCAAATCTATTTATCTACGCCTGGAGATGTATATATTGAAGTCTTCATACAAACATCTTATCTTTATTGTATTCACAAACACAGGAAAATTAGCCAATGTATGTGAATGTAATTAAATGAACACCAAAAATATGAAATTCAACATATTTTTTGTACCAATCAGTTGTTACTTCGAACAACCAATAATTTACTGTTTTGATTCTCCATTTTTCTTAAAATATTTTTATTTTGGATTTGAAGGGGTGTATCTCTCAAACAGAGTGAAGATTTCAAAGTTGAGTTTGCCTAACAGTGCATATAAATGATTTTCTTATCTCAGCTGATTTTGCTTGTCATATATCATTAAATTACTAGAAAATTAGCAACTTGCTGCGGGATGTGAAGATGGGTAGAAAAACTGCCATATTTCTATCTTAATTGCTGAATAAACATCTATCCAATGCTCTGTTTGCCTGTGTTAAAGTTTATAATGAATATTAACAAATTTAAGTAAAAAGCTAGTGGACTTTTTTTAATTTTCGCCGAGAAACCAAGTCGTATGTTGGATCTTCCGGCGATTACCCGATTAGCTGGGTACTGGTTGATACCCATAATATTTATTACTGTCAACATCATTGTAATGAACACTAAATATCAACGACGAAAAAACTGTAAATAGAAATATTTCTCTCCAAATGAGCTTCCCTTTTATTTTCTGGCTTATAACTGTATCATAACAAAAATTGCATTAAAATAAGAATGTAACATATTTTGGTGTATTTGCACTATTCGGCTGAGAGAGATAACAGATGCGAAGCTCTGAAGATAAAAATAAACATAGATGCTGGCCACTAGGGTTTGACCTTTTCACCTGGACGGTTTCAAGAAAATGATTCATTTGCAGGCGGTTGTTTACTTGTTTATCAAAAGATGTATTTGGTTAGGAGGAAGGAGCAACCAATAGTATTGAAGTGACCAGAGGTCAGTTGTTGGAATATATTAGCTACAACAATTAATATTTAAAGATTATGCAAAAGATAGGAAAGGATTTTTAAAGTGCATTAGGAAATTAAAGAGTGTTGAAGGGCAGAAAAATAGTAATTAAAATTCAAATTAAAATTCAAAAGTAGTTATTGCAAATTTTGAAGGATTAACAAATATGGGGATGTACGACTTCAGATATTAAAACAGGCGGCCGGGACAGACACGAATTCAGTGGAAAGCTGAATTGTGACTGTCTTGGTTGCATGTTATACAGGTGAGATCATTTCGTAGACTTGCGCGGTTTTTTTGTAAAATTATTTTATTTTCAGATGGCTCTTTTTATTTACAGGTTAAAATATTTCATATAAATAGTAATATGTATTAGAATTTTGAGAATAGTGTGTGAAATTATTTATTGTAATTAGAAATAGTAAAAATAGATTGTTTAATTTAATAAAGAGTGGAAAGCTGAATTGTGACTGTCTTGGTTGCATGTTATACAGGTTGGGTAACATCTCCACTCCCCAACACCTGTGAGCCGCTCTGGTCAGGAAAGGTCCTCATTTATGGAAGGTGGAATTTAAAGAGTTGTTATATTTGATGTGTCCTCTCACTTGCATAGCCAAAGATCCCGGGTTATACAAACAAATGCATGATCGGCCCAATGTCATTCGGGACTCTGCCTCCTCAAACTTCAGTGGTTGAGGTACAGAAAATAAGAACCATTAGGCTGGAGTCCGGAATGAGGTTGACCCGGTTATGATAACTGTTTAATTACTATCCTGTACTCCGACAAGAGAACTTTAACTCAAGATTTATAATTATATAGGAAAGAAAAGAAATCAATCTTTGAATCACCTCGTCAAATCTGACCCCAAATCTCATCGGCTTTCTGATCTTCTCTGGTAGGTACGGGAAAAGAATGTCAAATAACGGACAAATCAGCTTGGGATCCAGCTTTTTAGGATCTTCTGGGCCTAGAAATCATTTTTAAAAAATATGAGTTTCACAGAACTATCATAGCTAATGTACATACAGATGTAGATGTTAACAAATGTACACGAATGCATGTTCGAATACCATGGTACTTTTAATTCATATGGCTACCATGTAAGGTTATAACAGAAATGATAAGAATTTATAGAGATGATGCACAAAAGGCTCGAAATGTTATGACATTTAGGAAATGTTGTTTTTCTTTTTTACCCGTGAATTTTTTTTTTTTTTTTTTTTTTTTTTTTTTTTTTTTTTTTTTGTAATCAAATGAACTTAAAATAATTTTTAAGAAGTTAAATAAAAACACTTTTTATACATGAATCATATGTTTTCAATATGTAATTTGTTTATCCATTACATTCTTCATTATGTCTTATCATTAAATAGAGGAGTAAAAATTATTACTATAAAGAATACAACATCATTACTTCTTATTTTTTTCAATATGTGAATTTTTTTACTCAAAATATCAAACCTACCTGTCACTAAACTGACAAGGAGACCGACCACTACTACAAACAGAACGGCCGTGGCGCTATACCACAAGTAGGACAGGGCGTACAAGGGACTGAATATATTTCTGAAATAAAACAAATCATTACTATAATACGCTAAGGTTGATAAAGGGTATTTTCAGAAAAAAATTCATGTATGAGAGAAGGCATGTTAAATCTTTCGTTTTAGTACTATAACCTATAGTAAAACATATAATAGAATTTTGATACATATCTGATAATTAAAATAATGAAGCAGTAAATCATTTTCTTTGCTGAATCAAGCAATATAAAGGGCGAGATGGACTAGTGAGCCATGAGTATTTCTCGGTCAGAGACGGAGTAATCATTCTGTGAGTCAGGAATTCTCAATCAGTGATACGTACTCCTCCTCTACAACTGGAGAGGTCAGCTCTGTTGTGTTGAAATAGGAAGATGTTGTTGTAGCTGCATTGTTGACGGTTTTGTTTAATAACGAAACAGTGGCTGGTGATAGTGTTGTGGTAAGGTTCCAATTACAACCACTTATGTTTGTCGGTGCTTTGGGGTTGTAGGGTTTGTAAATCTGAGCTCCCACTCCAATCCAGAACATAAAAACCAGACCAAGAAAAAGTCCACAATAGGCTCCCTAAATTGATATAAAAAATAAAGCAACCAAAACATAAAAATCGACTTAAAAAGAAAAACAAGATACATTAGAAATACAGGAGTAAGACCGAATCAATTCAGAACATAATTGTCAATTCAGGAAACAGCCCGCTATAGGCTCGACACAACATACTAAAATGTCAAAGTCAATCCAGAACATTGAAAAACAACCAAAGAAACAGTCCACTAAAGGTCAAACTCACTGATATAGAATTTTATAAGGACCTTGGAAGAGATTTTTATTTTATATATACAACTAATATTCGTTATGAAGATTTCCACCCAAAGTACAGCTGAAGATCCTTTGCACGTTCTAAACGAGAGCTTTGTTTAAAATGATAGTGATATTACTGTAAGTGCTTTGCAATTCAATATTAAATGTTCTCTAACAAAATAATCTCTTTAATTCAAAGATATAATGTTACACCAGAGTATCTACATGTATTATTTAAAATGACATTAGTAAATTGTGAATCCTGTAAAATCTGTTAAAGATATTTTTATTCAATCACTTTAGTTCTCCTGAATAGGATATACAAACTATTTTATGAAGTGAGCACATTTCATGATAATGATTGTAAAAAAAACGAATCAAATAATTTTCCTTTGGGTCAGTCTTGTTTTTATAATCATAAATAGTTTGAACAACAATTTTATCGATACTTACCCATTTATTTGACCACGGAAACATCATCCCTAAGATGAAGAGTCCAAGAAGAGGACCTCCAATCATTCCAAACAAAGACAACGCAGCCTAAATTAAGATTGATAAAGTATCACAAGCTCTGTTATAAGTGTATTATTTCTGACTTTTTAAAGTTTGAAATATTTATAGCGAGGCAAATTCAAAATGTCGTATTATAGAGCAGAGCAGTATAGTTCATGTTTATATCAATTGAACTTGACAATAATCCAATTCTCCATCTCTCTATAAACTTTTATGGTTTGGTCTTATTATATAAAATGTTGCACCATATTTGTCGAATGAAATAATTGAAGATAGCAAACAGTGATCGATCTCAAAAACTTACAAACAATACAAATGTTATTGACTTTTAAAAGTTTTATGATTTCAATTTCCTAAAAGTTCTTTGGAATTTTTGAATTTTGAGAATCCACTTTTGATTTACACAGTATACTCTAGCATATTACGTCTGAAATTTCTCTTTTACAGCAAGGTAATATTTTTTGGATGAGTAAAAACGTACCATTTTAGACAGAAGTGATAGAATGTACATGATATCTCCTAACGATATATAATATGTTTGTTTAATCTCAAGATCTTTTAGATTATATTTGAGATAGAATCATTTGACGAAAGAGTCTGATTTTTTTTTTACATGTAATAAGAAATACTAGTTCAATTTAAAAATATTTTTCTAGATACTATATCTTTCAATTAAAAAAATTACAAAAAAAAAAAATAGTTGTTTTCTCTGCAAGAGTAAGTTGCACAGTGATTATAGAATTCACGAGTCACCGTGAAGCTTACAGACTCTGTTCATAAGATAAAATATCATACCTGCAAGACACCTCCAAGAAGAGAAGCTACGTAAGTAAGACCCAAACATATTATCCCGAATACAAACGCTGCAAAATGAATTAATTCCCTTTAAAGTTTGTAGTCTACAATTTAATGCCAGCTATTCTACTCCAGCAATACTTATTGAAATGTAATAATTAGATGAGATTAAATGAAACTACAGCTAATAAAAACTTTAAAAATCTAATACAAAATGAATCCTTTACATTTATAATATTATCGATGTTATCGATTCATGAGTCTTATCCAATTATCAAAATTGTTTGGGAAATGTACTGTAGATAAATATTTCAGATCATATTTATGAGAGCATAGGTCGAATACAATGTAACTCACCGAGTACCTTAGATGTGTTTGTCGCAGCATTTTCTGAGAGGTTCTTGAAGAAATATGCCTTAATAACGTCTTCTAAGACCACAGCGGCTAGGGCACTTAACCCAGATGATATCGTGCTAAAGAAACAAAACAGTTATCATGCGTATGAAAAAATAAGACAAAATTAACTTTTTCAATCTCCTTTCTGTATATTTCATCTACAGATTACATGACGGTTTTATTTTAAATAAAGTCAAAGAGGAATGGTATAATTTCAATCCATTCTCGTTGAGAGCATTCCGCTGCAGTTTAACGATTCTATTTGAAAGGTTATATGTCTTTTCTGTAAGTTTTTGAGGTAAAAATAGCAGCAAAAGGGTAGTTTGACAAATTGAAAAAAAAACAACAACAAAAAAAACAAAACAAAAAAAGAACAATAAAAACATAAAAATATATAACGAACCTTAATGCTCCGCTAAACAAACAAGCTACAAACAGGCCTGGAAATCCCTTCAGATACCCCAGAACATCCATCACAAATAGAGGGAGAAGCTAGTATTAAAAAATAACCATTAAAAAAACAATCAATTATTATCCATTCTTATTTCAATAGTCTCAAAGAATTTTAACTGATTTTAATTTTTTTTTTCATTTTCCAAAATACTTCAAAAATATACCAAGAGGAATTTTTTTTTTAAAAAATTGAAGAAATGCAATACCTCGAATGCTTCTTTGCAATAACACTGCTAAATTATAGCATCTTTTTATTGTCTTAGCTATTTATGTCTTCATAAGGAATGCTTTCTAATGATTTGCATTATAATCATCACTTTTTTTTGGGGGGGGGGGGGGACTTTGAGCATATTTTTAAAAAATAAATAAATCATAAATTTGAAGGGGAATCGGTGATTCGGTGCCCTGTATCATTTATAACTCGTCTACGACAAAGATCATTTATTTATTGATAGAAAAATGGCAGCTGAGTAAACAACTTTGAACATACAAGGTTTTTAACAATTTGATTTCAAATATCTCTGTATGACGGGTTATAAGATAGGGCACTTTGTTTCTGGGATACAATCAGTTGTTTATATGCATCTGGAGAATACAAGTAAGTTGATTCAATACACCCAATGGTTTACAGCTTGATGAAAACAGTTGATCTAACCGTAATTCGTGCTTGCTTCCAGATATTCATGCTCTGCTTTTTTGTAGTTAGCATACATTGATGAATGCGATAAAACGTATTGAATCCTTACAGAAAAATATCAACAATGTGAATATTTCCCAGTATATAAGGTGAAATCAGACGGTTGTAGACAATTATTTGATTTTAACAAAATACATGTACATAAAATTCATCAACGAATATATTCTTAAACATAATCTGACTACAGCATATGGGTTTTTTTGTTGTTGTTGTTGTTTAGTTTTTGTTTTTGTTATTTTCTGGGGGGTTTTAAGTAAACCACTGACCAAATATTTTACTGATCCCGTGGGTTTACGTAGATAACAGCTATGGAGGACACTTGGGAAATGCTAGGAAACGGTTCATCATGGGAAATATGGAGATAACGAACAGTATTCAAGCTGAGAGTCCATTTAGACAATACAAATCAGGAGCAGAGCAAACACGGACCTCCCAAAACATTAGAGCTGGGACCATGTGCCATGGAGGAGTGAGCATCCCGTGCCGACCGGTCACAGCCGCCGTGTACTCCTTGTCATGATCAGGAAAAACGGAAAATTCGTAGACAATTCAGTGTGTTATTAATGGCCTAACAATTAGTATGAAAAGCGTTAGTCAGCATTTGACTTAATGGTAGGTTGTATTTGTCCACAAGGTTATTGTATCGACCATAAAACTTGCGAAATGATAGATATCCACATCTGATTTACACCACTTCTCAAATGTACCGTTGTACAGTACTCCTAAAGTTTGTCCTTCACTGCTGTAAATATTTTAGTGAGGAATAAAGAAAGAGGATTGCTAGAACATTTAGTGGAACCCGCTATGTATCTTTGTTTATAAGGATTTGTTTGTAAAATATTTTAACAAAATAACGAACAGCTTGTAATGAACGATAATTCTGATATGAATACCAAGAAACAAACCAATTGTTGATTGTGGTAAAATCCTACACCATCAACTGAATTTCAAAGTCATTCATCGATCTAAAGATAGTTTTTTGTTGGACAATAACTCTCTGTGAAAGTGTCAGCTTGTCTGCGTGTATATGAACTTATTAAAATATACGGTACAAAGTATAACAAAGTAAATTGTTATATTTGTGTCGCTTTTTCGTGAAAGCGTACCTGATCTGAATTTTTAACAAGGTTGAAAGTAAAGGGATCACAATTACTGTAGAAAGCGTACCTGATCTGAAGTTTAAACAAGGTTGAAAGCAAAGGGATCACAATTAATGTAAAAAGCGTACCTGATCTGAATTTTTAACAAGGTTGAAAGCAAAGGGATCACAATTACTGTAAAAAGCGTACCTGATCTGAAGTTTTAACAAGGTTGAAAGTAAAGGGATCACAATTACTGTAGAAAGCGTACCTGATCTGAAGTTTTAACAAGGTTGAAAGTAAAGGGATCACAATTACTGTAGAAAGCGTACCTGATCTGAAGTTTTAACAAGGTTGAAGGTAAAGGGATCACAATTACTGTAGAAAGCGTACACAACCATTCCAATGAGACAACTCAGATACAGGATCAGACACAAGCCAGGGAAGTTCATCCAGATAGCACTACAATTAATACAAAAGATGCCAAAAAAGCATAGCCGGAGTTAAATTTTAGTTTTATTTTTCATTTATGCTACATTATTGGCCAAAAAACATCGATTTATGAACTTTTCATCTACTTAAATAATTATGCTGATTCTAATTAATAAAGAATAATGCATAAGCTTATAACCAAACAGTGGTTTATACCTAAACATTAATGCTTTCCAAAGCAAACTATATGCGTAAATTTGTATGACAATATATTATAATGAGAACGTTCTGAAAAATTTACATCCAGGATTGTCTTTTTGTGATTTTTTTACACGGTGTGATTTGTCCAGTCAAGAATTGAGGTTTAGAAAAAGCTATCACAACATAGAGTAAATGTATTAGGCCATTATTATGCATTATTATTTAAACATTTTGTAGGAGTAGGTTTTCATATGACAATTAAAGATTTTACACATCTCACGCCCAATTCATCCCATTTTAAATCAATGTGTATGTGTACAATTCTGCTTACAGAAACAAGAAATCAATAAGTGAAACAGGTTTTTCTGGCAACTTTTATTATTTATCGTAAAATTGTCACAAAAAGCCCTTTTGAATTTTTCTTTGTTAAATAATTATGTTACATTTCTCAATCACAATCTGTAAGCTGTACATGACGCGCGATCTGTCAATGTTAAAGACTTGTTATCGAAACCATATCGAGAAGTCTTCTGTAAAAGTTTTTAACACCAATCAAAAATTCAAATTTACTGAACAATAATATTTAAATCAACATAGGGTGAGTGCGTGTATTTTTTCATAGCGCTGGGCTATATAGTTCAAATCAAACGTATTCAAGAGAATCAGAAATGTACTCACATCTGAGCCTTTCTGAGAGATGGACAGGTACAATAACGCTGTACTTGTGCCTGATTGACACCGTAAATAGCCACCCAGGTAAACGTTCCACCAATCACAAGAGACCAAACACTGTGTCTAACCTTAGGATCAGGGCTAAAGCTACACATATCAAAAATAATATCTAACTATTACTATATGGTTAAAATAATATCAATTTTCCATTCATAAATAATGAAAAGAGGAAAATATAACAAAGTTTTTTTTTTTCAAATTTATCAAGTTTACACTATTGAAAAATATTTCACGATTCAAACATGAGATTTAAACTTGTATTATGTTTATTTCATATTTAATTTTATTTGAATTTCTTACAGTCACAATCAATAATAAATGACAAGTTTTAATTTCAAGGTTGCTTTAATTTTTATGCCATACTGGATTATTAAGGTACAGACAAAAAGAAAATTAAAACTTTTCATTATGCTTAAACTCTAACTACCCTTAGAATTAGTTAATCAAATGAAGATATATACATGTAAATATTTGATTTATTTTAAGCATTTTAACATCTAGCAGGAATTATACTTTGCTAATTTTCTAACTTATTCTTACATGTTATTTTCTTAACAATTTATTCTTAAACATGTCCTAACTAAACATTTTTACTTACTCTGTGAAATAGACTCTTCCACTTTCCTCAGCCTTTTGCCATGCTTGATCAAATCCACCCAGCTCTATATTACCTTGGATGAGAATTGCAATTAGCCCGGCAAACATCATTCCAACTTGAAAGGAATCCGTAAAAAGCACAGCTTTCATTCCACCCTGAATTTTGAAGAATAAACAAATAAATAATGTCAAAATCATAGTTTTCGATTGTCTGAATCATCAAATGCAAATATGAAACCATGGTACAAAAGTGGATGTCTCCAACCTCATTGTACTACCCCAGGTCGTAACTATATAATCTGATGATGTGCTCTTTTTCAAGATTCAAACAAATCAACAAATGATGATGGATGTAATTGGCTAAAAGTATGTTTTTTAAGAAAGTCTATAACCCAATTTCAAATCTAATTTGAATCTGGCATTCACGATATATGTGTGAAATCATAAGATATGCAAGTATCTGATTTATTTCAAGAGAAAATTCCACAGATGTAGTTTAGAAATTTGTTCAACAACATCAAATATCCTTGACATTTTATACTTCGAAGTAAGATCATTATGAATATCTTAGTCATGGACAACAGTATACTATTGCGTTATTTACCCCGTATTTAGTGAATAGTCCCAGCTTTATAAGGAAGCTTGAGTCCAATTCAAGGATCCAAAGTTATTGACAATTCCGAAGATGCATTGCGCTTTGACCTTCACCTTGAGACGTGAATTGACTTAAGATACTTTAGTGGATTTGAGTACATGTATCAAAGGCGGATCCAGCCCCCCCCCCCCCCCCCGTTTGATTTTTTGTATGTAGAACGCATATGTCCATTATCCTAAAATCGAGGAAAAACACCTCTTATTTGGAAGAAATCGTCAGCTTACGTGGGCTTCGTCGGACCTCCACCAGGGCTTCAATGAAGCCCCTAAACCCCCTGCACTCTACTGCAGCACCCCCACCCCATCCCCGTTATGAAATTCCTGGATCCGCCACTGTGTATAAAACGTACTCGGCAACAGTATGCAAAATTTATCTATTTCAAACAGTTTTGAGCGAATCATGAGAACTGATATACAGACTACAGTGGCATAAAAATATCTATACTCATTTCGGGGAGAGGTCTTACACCGAGGATCTTTTTTTTTGTCTTATCGAATTTACCATTTTCTTGACTTTTTCAAGGAAACGTTTCGCCTGCAACAGCAACATTTAAGAAGTTATTTTTATCGATCCCATGGAATTGATAATATCATCTTATCTGGAAATACAATTAAAGTGAAGGACCAAGGTAAAGGTCACAAAGTGGTTATTAGTTTCGTAAAATCTTGTCGCAATTAATTGTCCTACACTACACAAAAATAGAGGCACATTTACTGATATGGGAGCGGGGGTATGAAAACTAGAGGTAATGTGAGTATTTGAGCTCACAAAATGATATCCCCGCTCTCATTTCAGTATATAATTGCTAAGTGCATTGGCGATATGTAAAGGAGATTCTGTGAAAGTTCAACTGAAATTCATTCAAATGTTTAGGAGGAGTGGGTATCCTCTTTACCTAGTATTATGTCAATTGAAGTCCACGTTTTGCCACGGGAAATCCCAAATATCTGTCCGATTAAAACGTAAAATAGAAGTCGCACATGTAGTTAGGATTCTGTGAAAATCTCATAAATTTTATTCAGTGGTAAAGTAGGCGTTGCAGATAAGAGATGGCCACCCCCCAAAGTTGAATAAAGAATGTGAAAGTCCACGTTTTGCAAACAGAAAACCCCAAAGATCTTTCCGATCCAAATGTAAAATAGGAGATGCACGATGACACTACGTAATAAAGGTTCTGTGATAATTAATTTCCTCAATTTTTTTTTTTCAGTGGTATAGGGGAAGTCGGTGAGAAGAGATGGGTACCCTCAATGTTATAGAAAGAATAACAGTGTCCATATTTTGCTATGGAAGTCCTCAAATATGTGTCCAATCGAAACGTTAAATAGGCGATGTACAATGTCACTGTGTAATAAAGAAAGTTTCATATTGAATACAGTGGTTTAAAAGGAATTGCGAAAAAGGAATGGCTACCCCAAAGTGTAACGGATGGACGGACGGACACCTCCATCCTATACCCAACTTTTCAAGGAGGAGTATAATAAATCCCAAGTGTCTCCCTATATTGCAGTTGATATAAAAAAAAAAAAAAACAGACATGGAAGATTTCCTCTTTTTTGTCTTGCTCCCAGCCAGGGGAATGCTATTTAAAGCATGAGTCACTGAATATTCAATAATGCCATGCACTGTCCAAGGATTCGTGTTCAGTTTTAACACTGTCTTAATTTTATCAAGAAGTTCATGCTGGAAGTAAGTGATCACTGTAAGTAACACGTTTTGAACCATTTCGAACAAAATAAAATCCCCTAAAAATACATGCTAGGTTGATACGTTTTTTCTTATCGCTTCTACGACGTCACGAAGAGGGCGGCAAAAGAGAAGAAAACAGGACGCTCGCTGTTTACCTCCAAATCAAGCTCTGATTTACTTAATGCATTCAATGACATCTAACCACAACTAGTGTCACACAAAGAAGTATGCAAAAAAGTGAGAAATTAAAAACTTGGTAAAAAATTAATTTTACAAATGAATTCATAAAGTTACTTTGTGTAAGTACTGAGGAAGAATAAAATAACTAACCAATTCCCCTTAAGCTTGAGCATGAGAAAATATTGAGTTTTTTGATGTTTTTTTTTTTTTTTTTTAAGAGAGACAACAATATCGTTTTTAATGTTTTTTTTTTAAACTGGCCTATTGTCTCTTCTGTATTTTGCTTTACATATAGAGAGGCTAATCGTTAATAGCTAGAAAATCTTCACATTGCTTACACTTCCTGTAGGAAAGGAGTTAAACGAGTGAATTCTCTTAAAATAAAATTAGGATTGATAACTGGTGTCTTCTACCAAATTTAGACTTTGTTCAATTTAAATTTGTATACGACAATTAATTGTAATATACAAATTTAAATTGAACGAATTCTAGATCTAAATTTGGTTTCTTTTATTTCAAGTCACCAGTCCACCATCAATGACAATGGATGAACACTAGTCTACTTGATACAGAAATAAAGAGTCAAGCTTAGCATCACCAAAATAATAATATCCTATGTATAATTTCAATGCATGAAGATTGAAGCAATTCGAATTCTAAATATTTCATGATAAATTTCTTTCAAATAAAGAAAATATACTTACTATTGTCGTGTAAAGTGTGCACACAATCCCCACCGATATAACAGATCCCCATAAAGTAAAACCAGTCACTAAAATTTCAAGAAAACCTTTGTAGAGTAAGATTTATTTGTTTATTAGATATGGATGCAGTGTTTTATATACGCATTATGCAGTTTAACTCATTGAAATTTAATACTTTTCAGAATTGTTATAAAAAAACATACAACATTTTAAGAAAACTATTTTATAATAAAGCGTTTATTTCCTAATTCTTTTTTTTCATATAGCAATATGGTCCGTAACTTTGCATACATATCTCAGTTTAAAAAAAAAATGAAATTCAGATGTATTTTTCTTCTTAGTGCCGTGATCTGAAAAAATAATCCTCTGATCGCATAAGAAGGGAAATTTAGTTAATTAATAGGTCATTTGGTGACCTCGACATCTCAAACCATTCATGGAATTAATTATTTTGGTAGCATGAAGATCAAACTTTACAGAAATACTTTAGAAATGAATAAGATTACAATAAAGTTTCATGCAACACAAAACGGAGTGGTCAAACGAATTTCCACCAAATTTCCAAAATCGTTTCCTCGATGACATTCAAGATCTTTCGATGGCACATAGTTTTCAAAAAGCTTATGGAACGCAAAAATCGAAATGAACGATAAAGTTTTGAAAAATATTCTTTAATTATCCTGGATCATATATTTCTTCCATTATCTCGATAAAAAAAATGCAAAATTACGGACCACATGATATCAAATTCTTGGACAAGTTAATGCAATACCTGAATTCAATGCCAAAGATGGGGCGTAAAGTACAAGGGCCATGTACAAAAGCTGAAAAAAAGTGGATGTATTGATTAAATTTTATCTGTTCAAGCAATTATATACTATTGAAAACATATAGTTTACAGATATTTTCGTGCAAGTCGCGCCCTTGACATGGTTAAATACATTAACTTAGAATTTAAAACGAGAAATAGACACTTTAAAAATGTGACTTGAGTGTACATGTTTAAGAATATTTTAATGATTCAAATACACTTAAACTACTGTAAGAGAAATCTTGATAGCATAAACATTTTGTGACTGGATACAATTTTGCCCTTTAAAAAATATGCATGTTAATGCTTAGAAATTTCGAATGTCTCCATATCGCTCAGAGATCTTATTGCCTTATAAGGAGATCACGTTAAGATTTCACAATTTCAATCTTATGTGAAGAAGAGCATTTCCCCCCAGACTTGCAATTTATGTAACGTCTTTCGCAACACTTACTACTCTTGTTGTAATAAACGATAAAACTTTTAACGTATTAGTTTTAGTATCATTTACACAAAGATTGACAAAATACTGTGTTACTTCATAGTCTAGAAGTTGCTGATATATTTGCAAATCGTTGGCCTTCATATTGACATCGTTGATTGCTCTTCACCTAATGATAACTGATAAATACCTTCCCTTCTACTTTTTCTCCATAGATGAGATATGTTATGTAATGCTGAAGTTACATTTTACTTGTATTTTTGACTTATAATTTTACCATCTGTACGCAAAAGGTCATAGATCCAGCAGTTCGCACGCCCTTACTAAAGCGATGCTCCAGATACTGTAAAAATAAAAAATATATTTATAGATTAAAGAAATGTTATTTTTTAGATTAAAAAGCAGTTTTAAAAGAGAAAGAGGGTGATAATTAAAGGACTGATACGTTGTTAACAGTGACTTTCTTAAACTTTATTTCCTTTTTAAAGTTTACTTTATCTAAAAATTGATAAAGAATAAAACAGGAGGAAACTTTAAGTTTTCAAAAATTTATTCAAAAATTTAATCAAGAGCTGTTGGATTCTGCTGGAGATTTTTATTAGGTAGAGTGATATGATACACGATGCTGAATATTTTAAGTCACTGTATGAAGAAAAGGTTTAGCATCATTCTTGCAAACAAAATAAATACGATCAGTTACTTGACATAAAAATTCTATCAATCTTCAGTAATACATGGAATAAGAAAATCCAGTTCCAAAACTACGTCATGTATGTCCCTAAGTGTAAGTAATTGTAACCGAGTTATAATTTATTACCACTTTCAAACTATATTAAATTGAACTGAGGCCTCGGAAGAGAAAACAAGACCCAAATAACTAATAAATGACATGCATCTGATTTATGTATGAATTAACAAATATAAAGTATTTCTCATCACCATATCATAACTTATCATAACTTTTATGATGAATATTTTAATCTGTACAGTAAAAGGAAGTTTTTTTTTATTTTGAGATATAAAATTTCATTTTATTGGGTTGTAATCATATGCAAAAGGTAGAGCATTAGCCTAATATAACCATTTGGTAACCAGGATATTATTTGATAAGAGCGTATTACGTCGATTTGCCAATTTTAAAGGAGTAGTAAATTATTTTGTGTTGTGGTTTGCTTTGTTATATATTATGTCATGCATGTTAAATTGGCTCATTTGTATATTCCTTAAGATCATTATTTAGGACAGCATGTCAATATGCTTAAATGGTCTTGTATGTTTATCAGTTAAAACATATGTATTGGCAGGTAAAAATCAACGACCATTTATATAGCATTGATAAGTACATGTCAAGTAGAAAGGTTTGCAAATATATCACTGATATATGGGGAATTAAACAACTTAGATTTTCCATTTCTAAAACCAGAAACAGTTAGACTGTAATCACCGTAGCTTATTACTTGGAGAAATATACTGTCATGCAATTATATCCGCTGTTTTAAACAGTTGGGAAAGAAGTATTGTTTTTATATTACCTCGTAGGCACTTCTGACTCTTAGCTGGTAGAATATTGGCATGAACACATGGGCTGCCCCAAAGGCAACAAAAAAATACGATAGACCAATCCAATAATACATTGTTGTATAGTTATACATCTCAGCCGGGGTTCCAAGAAGTGTTATAGCCGACATGAAGCTGGCTAAAAGAGACAAAGCTACGGGAAATGGGCTCATGTTCCCTCCCGCCATCAGAAATGTTTTTGTATTATTATGTTTTCTGTCTTTTATGGCGAAAAAAAGTCCAATTCCAGCAGATATCACTAATAGAAGTCCGAAGAGTACATAATCCACAGTTGTAAAATGGGCTACTTTTCCTGTCTGAAAACTGAATAATTTTTCGTCTGCCATGTTCAAAGTTTATGCAGTGATTAATTTCAATAGAATGCCGGTGTTTTTGATGTCACAAAAAGGGATTTTCCAGATAACTACGCGACGCAATAGCATGTATTTTTAGCTTACGAATTTCAGTTTTCCAAGTTTTCACAAAAAACATCACAAAAGAAAGCAGCACTTGAAGGTGCACGTGTGAACCAGTAACTTTGTCCAGAAACACTGGAAAAAGATGTTAAACGTAGAGCGGACGGGACGATAGTGGTATTTATATACAGGTAAACTTCTTCCTGCTTGTCCCTATCCAAACAACATTCACAGTCTGTTTAGTTCTTAAGGAATTATTAACACACGTGTGACATTGATTTCAATTAACAGTATAAATAAACTACATACAGGTATGAAAAGATCCCGTTATTATCTAAAAATTATTATTTTTATTTATAGAATGATTCATAGAGAATGGCAATTTATTCTCTTAACTCATGAGGAAGTATGAATGATACCTTGTTTACAAGTGACCAACCCACTTAGTTTGGACGTCTTAAGAACTGAAACCATCATTCACCTAAGCAAGGTTAGGATCATTTGTTAATGTACAAGGTGTGTGCACTTAGGAGGGAATAATCAATGATCCACGCAATGACAATATCAGGATTTGGGAGATTAATTTCTCTATTTTACAACTCATGTCTCTTGCATCATTACAAAATGCAAACATTCCAATTAATCTGTCATATATTAAACAGAGTATCAAATTGTCATTTACAAATGTGGAACATTCTGAGACTGTTCGTTGTCTCCATGTTTCATTCTTCCGACTTTTAAGATAAAGGTTGAAATGTCATAAATAATGTGAGCTTTCCAAAACCCTTATAAACCTGTTTTCTATATCAACATGACCCAAGATGACTTCATGTCAAAGGTTAATGGCAAGCTAGTGCTTTTCAGAGTATAAAAGCAAACCTGCCTTATTTAATTAATAATACCGACTGTGTCATTCAAGTATTTGGGAATATCATATGTATGTAAGTTTAAAAAAATATAAATGAAATATAAAACTACATTTAAATTGATGAGATGTATACCAAATATTGATATTACATGCTTGTTTCTTCATTTGAAACGGAGACTACCTGGATTTGTGAATCTAGATTTCAGATATTATTTGTAGTCTTTAAAGTTTGTAGATTTACATGAATAAAATGAATACATTTTATTTTTAATGTACTTTTGATGCTTTTATTTATATTTTTTGATCAGCATTTATTTTCTTTGTTTAGTTTGTTGCTTAGTTTTTGTAAATGATTTCATATGCTATGTATGACTTAAGAGCTTTTTTCATCTTATTTACCTAAACACTAAAATAACAGTATTTTGGTATTTTGTCATAATGTTAGTTTGAAATGAGTTACTTCTTTCTTCTCTGACCTAACTTTCAACATTCATAAAACTACAAATCGTTTTATCAAAAAATAAGAAGGTTATTTTCTTTTATCAAGCCAGTATATCGGGATTTTTCATTTCTTGACATACTACATATGATGAATTATGCAATCAAAACTTAAAACATTGTTCTGTAGGTAACAACTCTATTACGAAGATGATCACAAATAGTTTTATTGTTTTGCACTGAAACAAAACTCTTTTCAATAACAATGTGAGAGATAATATTTCAAGTTATGTAAATAACACCAAAAACTCTAAATGTTCATTGATATAGATTAAATCCACTCGAGGGGGGAGACCTATCAGCCATGTAAATTGTTACAAGTTATCTTTTTTTTTTTTACTGTGTTTGATTTCAAGTTGAAACTCTACATGTTTTGTATCATGAATTCCACCTTGAAACGAAAAAGACAAAAAAGGAAAGATATATATACTTAAAGAAAAGAAATGAAGAGTTAAAATACTATCTCTTTTGTTGACACCAGAATGCAGTAAATCACTGTAAAAAAAAAAACGCGAAGTGACAGGGACAAACTATTTTTCTTCGTTATAACATAATTCATTATATTGCTTAAGTTCAAAGTATATTTTGAAGCCACAATGAATGAAAATCATTTCGCTGTAAGCATCAATTCTTTATAAGCGTGAACAATGCACAATTCCATACTTTACAACTTCTTAACTTTAAATGTCTTCACTCAAATTCACAAAAATTGTAATGTGTCAAAAGACACACCTAGAAAAAAATTAATTTGATGTTCACAACATAATCAAAACCTATATAATCGCTGCCGACATTAAACATCTTCCTTTGCCCATCTCTGAATAAACGGTACAGAGATATTGAATAGTACTATGTAGATTTACAACCTCTGAACAAATCATGCAGGCAATCACCTCTGGTGAACTTGATCGTTTACGAATTCGACATACTTTATCCTCTGTCCATTTAGAATCTTTAGTTCCAAAACTGGAAAAAAAAACGAACAAATAAACTGCACTGCTTGGTTCTGCAATAATCTTTAAAAACCGACTTGAGTTTTGTGCTTATAACCATTAACATGTTGGACCTTTTCTCTCTATCCCCCTAGCTGCGCATGTAGCAAGTTTGAGATGATCAGGAGATATTCATTATAATATTGAAACTGATATATGCACTCAAACAGGAAGTTTCTATGTCAACTGTAAATTGATTCTTTTATAAATGTGTATTCCTCAGTATTTACAAATATCTACTTTGAAAGTCCAAATATATTATTTAAAAGTAAATAGATTGTAAGATTAAAATAAAATGAATGAACACTGAATTCCAGATTCGGTACAGGTGTACTTCAGTGTTTTGCATAAACATCACGTAGACACAAATGTTAGGTGACGGTCAAATATTTTCCAAATTCATCTATTCCTACTGAACCCCCTGAATAAACTTTGAATTCAGTGGGGAACTCCCGTATTTTACTAAAATCAATAGCATTAAAACGTACGACTTTTCAACACTTTATACAACCATTCCCCACGATAAATTGAAGTCCAGGTTTTTGACATCATAGGCAGCTGCTTTAAAAAAAAATGGAACTCGTAAATATACTTACCTAGTCATTCGTCATTTACAAGATTATTTTGTTAACAAGCACTCTGATTGTACACACAAGTACTCTGAAGTTGATATTAAAAAGATGCTTGAGTTTCTGATTGACAATATCTTTGTAGTTTTTGGAGATCAGGTCTTCCAACAATCTGTTGGAAATTCCCATGGGTACCAATTGCGCCCCCTTATTAGCAGACCTATTTTTGTATTCATATGTTCAATGTCCAATGAAACGATACAAATTTGGACTAGAGCAAACACGGACCTCAAAATTTAGAGGTGTGATCAGGTACCATGGAGGAGTGAGCATCCCCTGCCGACCGGTCACACCCGCCGTGTGCTCCTTGTCATGATCGGGAAACAAAATCCGTAGACAGTTCAGTGTATAAATAATAGCATAACTATCAGTATGAAAAACGTCTGTCAGCATTTGACTCAATGACAGGTTGTATGTGTTGACAAGGTCATTGTATCGACCGAAAAACTTGCGAAAAGTTTACTTCAAGTCTGTTGATATCCTTGTTTCGTCAACTTGTTTATCAATAGCTTGCCTCGTTTTAGAAATTGATCATACGTAGAGCATGCTCTTGCGTATCGAATCAACTGAATCAACTGAGAGACATAAACCCCATATGCAGGTGATAAGCGTATATTGCTACATAAGTTAGGGAAGTTGATGATTGAAAAGTTAAGTCATCACGTTTATCATAAAGCTTTGTTGTTAGGTTACCATTAACGTCTTTTTCTAGTAAAATATCTAAATATGAAACTGATGTGTCAGAATCTGTGGTATCTTCTATTTCAAGCTCACTAGGATATATCGAGTCGACATATGAATGAAAGCAACTGTTGTTAATTGATAATACGTCGTCGATATATCGAAATATATATGTCGAGTTGAAGGCCACAGCAAGTGTTTTCTCTTCTAATGTAGAAGTTTTGAAAAAATTCTGCTTCATGAAATGTATGGAGATAACGAACAGTATTCAAGCTCAGAAGTCCCTTAAACAATACAAAATAGGAGCAGAGCAAACACGGGCCTCCAAACATCAGAGGTGGGATCAGGTTCCATGGAGGAGTGAGCATCCCCTGCCGACCGGTCACACCCGCCGTGTGCTCCATGTCATGATCGGGAAATAACGGGAAATCCGTCGAAAATTCAGTGTATAAATAATGGTCTAACAATTACTTTGAAAAAAATTCAGTCGGCATTTGACTCAATGATAAATTGTATTTGCTGACAAGGTCATTGAATCGACAATAGAACTTACGAAATGATGACTTTAAACGAGACAGCTGATATTCTTGTTTCATCATCTTGTTTGTCAATAATTTACCTCGTTTTAAAAAATTATACATACGTAGAGCATGCTCTTGCGTATCGAATCAACTGAGAGATATATACCCCGTATGTGATGAAGGTATATTGCTGCATAAGTAAGGGAAGTTGACGATTGAATAGTTAAAGTCATCACGTTTATCATAAAGCTTGGTTGTTAGGTTACCATTAACGTCTTTTTCAAGTAAATTATCCAAGTATGAAACAGATGTGTCAGACTCTGTGGTATCTTTTATCTCAAGCTCACTGGAATATATCGTGTCGACATAAGAATGGAAATAACCATTGTTAATTGACAATCCGTTGTCGATATATCTAAATGTCGAGTTGAAGGCCACAGCAAGTGTTTTCTTCTTTTCACGTACAAGATTTTGGACAAATTCTGCTTCATATGAATACAAAAATAGGTCTGCTAATAAGGGGGCGCAATTGGTACCCATGGATATTCCAACTGATTGTTGGAAGACCTGATCTTCAAAAACTTCATAGATATTGTCAATCAGAAACTCAAGCATCTTTTTAATATCAACTTCAGAGTACTTGTGTGTACAATCAGAGTGCTTGTTAACAAAATAATTTTGTAAATAACCAATGACAAGGTAAGTATATTTACGAGTTCCATTTTTATTGTAAAAGCAGCTGTCTATGATATCAAAAAGCCTGGACTTCAATTCATCACGGGGAATGGTTGTATAAAGTGTTGAAAAGTCGTTTTGATGCTATTGATTTTAGTAAAATTTTGTGATTTCAAATTTTCCAAAAGTTCTTTGAGTTTTTAAGTATCCACATCTGATTTACACTACTTCTTGAATATACTTTTGAAAATACTCCTGAAGTTTCTCCTTCATTACAGTAAATATTTTAGTGAGGAGTAAAGAAAGGCTTGGTAGAAGATTTACTGGAACCCGCTATGTATCTTTGTTTGTACGGATTTTTATGAAGTTTAGGAATCCAGTGAAGGTATGGTAATTCAAATTCATTTTGATAGTTGGGAATATTAAAATTATCTAAAACGGACATATGATTTTGAAGAATTTCCTCCTTAGAAAGGGAGGTATGGGTGTAAGTTGGATTTCCACCCGTAGAATTAAATTCTAAATCCTCTAATATATAATTCAAATAATGAGCCTTACAAACAAAGACTATATTGTTACCAGCTTTGTCAACTGGGACCAGTACATACTGATCGTGTAATTATTAAAGAATTATTTTGAATTATTAAAAACAGAAGGATAAATAGGTTTTATACAGCCCCTCACTCGCTTAATGCAAGATTTTAAAATCCGTATGATGCTCTTAATCCATTCTGACAAAGTGTTAAGGTCTTCTTTTTCGTGTTTGGCCCATCGCCTGGCGTAATCCTACACAGAATTCATAATATTTATAAAATTATGATGCCAGTTGAAAGAACGGGGTTCCCTAAATTTTGGCCCTTTTAAAATAAGGTATTTAAGGTCCTCATTATTAACTATGTTGACATCACCAGTAATGAAGTGCCCAGCAGGACTATAGTTGTAGGGAAACCATGAAAAAACATGAACACGTAGGAGGATTATGTATCAGATGTTCGATATCTAGGCATTGTAGAGTTTTTTTGTAATTAAAAAGTTTGGAAGCAGTAGTCGATGTATATTTATAAGAAATACAAGGTGTGGACTTCAACTTGAAATATGGTGGAATACAAGACTGGACCTTTTTGTGATTAAGAATATCTAATATTAACTGGGTCAATTCCTTTGTTTGCAAATTGAAGTTTAAGGAATAAACGGGTTTTTTTAGCAGTGTTATCTTCCGTAAAACGTGGCGGTTTAAAAAGCCTATGATTTGCAATATCCATAATCACAGATCCAAGCCTGTATTCTGGTGTTGAAGAATCCAAATATGGACTTTCCTTGACCTTTACAAACAAACCATATAGAACTTTCAAAGGGACAGAGTAAAGTTTGGGTCGAATGTGATGGAGATCTAACTGTTTATTTACATAAGGTAGTAGTAAATCAAAAGAAACATCTCGTATAAAAGGTTTATTGTATGACCGTTGTCCATGACTACGCTTACATCTCTGAGTATTGCTAAAAAGTCACATTGTTACAATGTGGACTTGAAAGATTCCCAACACTGTCGACATTGTCATTGCTTCCATATGCAAAGGATGTGCCTAGTTTCCTATTACAGTATTCTTCTCGTTGTCAACGGAAAGGTGTACTCAGTGATGGACTATTACATGTAGTATGATGGTAAATCTTTTCTAGAATTCTAACTTCCATTCATAAAATAGAATGATCAGGTAGATTAAAGTGCTTGTAAAGAAGCTGCTGGCCCTCGTTGTTTATTTGAAACCTGTGACCCGATATTCTTTTATGAAGTGAACCCAACATAAATAGGCCCACAAAGGTTACATTCTATTCCGTAGACAACATTTGCAGATTTGCAGTTCAGATTTTCCCACGTTTTGATATAAAAGCTATGTCCTGTCAAATTAAAAGTTTCCTAATCCAGTATTCTCGTTGTCTACGGAAAGGTGTACTCAGTGATGGAAATATTAAGTGTAATGAAGTAAAGTACTAATCTTGCAATAAAAGGGCATGAACAATTTTTTATAATCACAATTTAGTGCAACTGTAAAAGCTGAAGCGATAAAATAGATTAATAGTTCTCTGGCGATTTATTGCTCATCGTATCTTTAATGAAATTTCAGCCCTTAAATTATTTTTTCTACCGGAATATGAATGTTTTTAAGGAATTTGCTTAGTCCAACATATTTTCATTCCAGAAATTATCAATTTTTATTTTGCTATGAAAGCCGCACTTGTTATTAGTTTCAATTTGATGAAATTCTTCTCATATATTTGAATTCATTTCTTACCTAAATAAGCCATTCACAGAGACGGGAAAGTACTTTATAAAATTAGATATCTAAGTTGCAGTGTCGATGCTATATGGTTCTCTCAGACAGAGATAAGCACTGATCACTTAAAGCGTTATAAGATTAGTGACATTATAATGACGGTTTGCTAATGTTCCAAATTCTGCACTTTCATGGAACTTCTTATTTTCTTTCTCGCAATTACGTTAAGAAAGTGGAACATATCTTTTCTTCAATTCTATAATTGGAAGGTCAGTTAAAGCTGTTGACACTATATTCAACATGGTTCTTTTACATGCAATTAACATAAATGCATTTTTCCAAAGCTTGCCAAGTCACATTAAAATTCCCAATTTATGCCATCTATAGGTTAAGCCTGAGGTACGCACACAAAGTTGTTTTTTTTTTTTTAAAATATCTGATGACAATAAATCTTGTTGCAAGTCAAATGTTTCTGATTTTAAAAATCTTTTCAATAACACAATGTTCTGAAAGGATTTAATTTTTTCAATAACACTCTAAACTAGACAATAAATTTTTACAATCTAAAATTTCAAATTAGATCAACACGGGAATGAAAAAAAAACGTGACCCACTATTATATTCAAAACTTGTATTTTTAAGCTATGATAACTGCGAAAAACTCGATTATCATTTCTGTTTTCGTTCAAAAAAAGATAAAATCTTTAGAAATAAATTTGGTTAATAGACAGCATGATAATAAGTATTCATGTGATCTTTCTCTGGTGAATCTTATATTAAACCACCTTACAAGTATGTCCACAACCAGTACCCCAGATCTGAGTGTGCTTAAAGTAGAAAACAGGGGAAAAATCATAGTCTTAATTTAAAAACACACTGAAAATTAATGCTTCATTTTGGTTTTATTTTATGTGTATTTATTCTAAATCCCAAAGATTAGAAAACAATAGATGTTTGATACGCAAATAAAAATTGTATATTTGAACAAGTAACTCACTTGTGGTGAAGTGACATTTTTATCAATCGTTCTAAATCAGCATTAATATTTATTCCAGTTATCGAAAGTAGATTTGATAAATAAATGCCTATTCTCAGTATGGTTTTCTTTATGTTAAATTTCTTACCTTGGAGTTAAATTTTTCTAACAGAATTCCCTGTGCAAATGTTTTCAAAGAATCGCAGTCGCCCGCATGGCGCAGTGGTTAGAGCGTCTGCTCTAGAGTCGCGGAGTAGGGAGTTGATCCTTACGTCGCGGGTTCGAATCTACTGTGGGACATGGAGATCGATCCTTGGGATGAGACTGTTTAAACTGAGGTCCCGTGTCGCAGTAGGTGTTGGTACGAAAAAGATCCCTCACTGTTCAATGGCCCTCAGTGCCGAGTTTAGGTTAAAATTTTCAGCCCTTCACCGACAAGTGGTGGCGTCTCCATATGAGTGAAAAATTCTCGAGAGGGACGTTAAACAACATACAAACAAACAAACAAAACAAAGTATCCCATTGGCTACATTTCTTTATTCTTTTCCAATGCTTATATTTATAATGTATGGGGGAAAATGTTTAAGCGTACCAGTAGCAAAACACGTATCAAATATAATGAACTTGCATTTTTTTCTTCCACATATGTGCCAATCATATACCCAGTCTTTTTACCGTAAAGTACTGAAGCACACCCTTATCGATCAAGGTTTTGATCACGCTCATGTGTACACTCACTATTAGGAATAATTAAGCCATGAATCTACTAACTAAGGAATCTATTAATTAAGGAAACGACTGGTTGAGTCAGAATTATTTTCCGACGCATGTGGTGATTTAAAGAGATTGTGCTGGACAACATCCATAAACACAAATACTAGCTTGTTTTCTGCAGTCAACGAATCTAAGTATTGACTTGCTATAGCTTCTTCATATAGTCCATTTAAAAATTTCAAGGGAATCGACTAAAGTTTATGTGAATATGATGAAAATCTAATTGTTTATCGTCATAAGGCAAAGGTGAATCGAAGAGATACCAAATATACGGTATTTGGTCTACTGTGTGATCGATGTCCATGACCTAACAAATGTAATCAAACACAAAATATGACCCATCAATTGGCTGTATTTACAAAAGTTCATGAAATCGTAGAATTTGCGAAAAGCAGACTTTAAACAGGACAGTAATCATGCTCAAAGTCCAATGAATCAAAACAAATTGTGAGCAGAGCAAACACTCAACTCTTAAACACAGATCAGAGGTGAGATTGGGCGACATGAAGAAGTAAGCATACAAATGTAAGTCCATTATTTCCATACTGAATTGTGTAATGGCTTCTCCGTTTACTCGATCATGACAAGGAACACATGGAGGGTGTGACTAGTTGATATGGCATGTTTACTCTTCCATGGCACCTTATCCCACCTCTGTTGGCTCTGCTCATCATTTGTATTGTTTAAAAGGACTCTTGAGAATGATCAATCTTCGTTGTCTTCACATTTCGTCATTGTATCAGGCATATAACTCGCGAAATTATGTCTTTAAACGAGATTGTTAATACAATTGTATAATTTTAGCTCACCTGAGCTGAAAGCTCAAGGGAGCTTTTCTGATCACATTTTATCTGTAGTCCGTCTCCGTCTGTAAACTTTTCACATTTTCAACTTCTTCTCCAGAACCACTGGGCCAATTTCAACCAAACTTGCCACAAAGCATCCTGGGAAAAGGGGATTCAATTTCTTTCAAATGAAAGGCCACGCCCTCATTCAAGGGGAGACAATTCAGAAATAGTGAAAATCTGGTGTCATATTTTAAAAATCTTCTTCTCAAGAACCACTGGCCCAAAAAAAGTTGAAACTTATAGGAAACCTATGCTACATAGTGTAAATTCAAGTTTGTTCAAATCATGACCCTTGGGGGTAGGGTGGGACAACATAAGGGGGGATCAAAGTTTTATATAGGAATATATAGGAAAAAATCTTTAAAAGTCTTCTTCTCAAGAACAACAAAGCCATGAAAGCTGTGTATAAAAGAAGATGATTAACTGGAACCAGATATTTGAAAACATAAACATTTAAATAAATTTACGTCATCTATATTACTATTTTAGCATATTTTATGTATTCATATTTTTTGGTATTTCATTTATATTCCCAAAAATCTGTAATTAAGCCTTCCAGCTGTGGTGTGTCTGTTTATGTATGTTTGTTTATGTCTAAAGTCAATAAAAAAATATTGATATGGAAGCCTCCTCAGGTAGTGTAGATTTAAGTTTGTTCAAATCATGACCCCAGGGGTTAGGGTGGGTCACAAAGGGAGGTCAAAGTTTTACATAGAAATATATAGTAAAAAATCTTTAAAAATCTTCTCAAGAACTGCAAAACCTTGTTTAGTCATATTGATATGGAAGCCTCCTCAGGTAGTGTAGATTCAAGTTTGTTCAAATCATGTCCCCAGGGTTTAGGGTGGGGCCACAATAGGGGATCAAAGTTTTACATAGGAATATAAAATACTTCAAAAATCTTCTTCTCAGGAACATCAAAACATTGTATAGTCATATTGATATGTAAGCATCCTCTGGAAGTGTAGATTCAAGTTTGTTCCAATCATGACCCCTAGTGATTAGGGTGGGGCCACAATGGGGGATCAAAATTTTACATAGGAATATGAAGGGAAAAACTTTAAAAATCTTCTTCCCAAGAACAGCAAAACATTGTATAGTCATATTGATATGGAAGCATTCTCAGGTATTGTGGATTCAAGTTTGTTTAAATCATGACCACCGGGGGTAGGGTCGGGCCACGTACAATGGGGGATCAACGTTTTACATAGGAATATAAAGGATTTTTTTTTCTTAAGAGCAGTAAAGCCATGTTTATTCATATTGATATGGAAGCATTCTCAGGTAGTGTAGATTCAGATTTGTTCAAATGATGACCCCTGGGGGTAGGGAGGGGCCACAATGGGGTATCAATTTTTTACATAGGAATATATAGGAAAAAATCTTTAAAAATCTCCTGCTCAAGAACAGCAAAGGCATTTGTTATATTGATATGGAAGCATCCTCAGGTTTAAAATTCAAGTCCCCCAACCCCATGTAAACGCTTCAATACTGATTTGATTTATGCTTTTTCCTAGCCATTGTGCTCAGGTGAGCGATGTGGTCGATGGGACTCTTATTTAATATACTTTTAGTATACTTCACTCTTCGACGTTTTTTTTTAGGTTACAAGCAATAGAATCCCCAAAATTACAATACCAATAACGATGACCTGGGATTTTTTCTTTTAAATATATAAAACCATGTTGCCTTTAAATATCAGAGAATCGCAATTGAAAATGTAATTAGTGATATATTCTTATGAATAATATTGAAATAATAATTATACTTACTTTAAAGAAGTGGATACATTACTGTTAAAGCCTCAAAACAGTAAAACATCACAAAAATCATTCGCGGTACACCAGACATACACACACAATACAAATTATAGCGGTATACAGTTTACATAAAGTTCTGAAGGATTCATTATAAGCGTGAACTTCACCATTGACAAATTTTCCTACTTCATGCTTAAATTTTTGAGTATATGGGAAGAGTATTATTTTCCAATACTTCACCATAATTTTCAAACATTTTAGTTTTAGCTTTGGAGGACATAGATCAGAACAAGAAACAAATTTATAATAATAATTATTTGTTTGAAAAGTGAATAATTAGGACAGGTACTTGTGATAAAGCGTCATATACAACAATGTTTACCAACCAAACGTTCAAAGATAGTTCGCCAATCAAAATTGTAAAATAAAGCTTTCGACGACTCATTATTGATTGATTGATTGTTGTTTTACGTCCCGTTCGAGAATTTTTCACTCATATAGAGACGTCATCATATACCGGTGAAGGCCTTTAAATTTAGACCTTTGCTAGGCACTTAGGGCCATTAAACAGTGAGGATTCTTTATCGTGCCAACGCCTACCGTGAAACGTGGCCTCGGTTTTTAAGGTCTCATCCGAATGACCCGCAACTTTCACTTCAAAGTGAATAGCGCTTGGCGAAGGAACAGTTGCTACCTTTTTTATGGACTTAGGTAAGTCGTGGCTGTGATTCGAACACTTCCAATCACGGAGCGAGCGCTCTACGACTGAGCTACCGTGACGGTATGACTCATTAGGAGGAGTCGCCCGCGTGGCGCAGTGGTTAAGAGCGTTCGCTCTAGAGTCGCGGAGTAAGGAGTTGATCCTTACGTCGCGGGTTCGAATCCCACTGTGGGACGTGGAAACCGTTCCTTCGGATGAGACCGTATAAACCGAGGTCCCGTGTCGCAGTAGGTGCTGTCACGAAAAAGATCCCTCACTGTTCAATGGCCGTAAGTGCCGGCAGCTCTCCACCGGCAAGTGGTGGCGTCTCCATATGAGTGAAAAATTCTCGAGAGGGACGTTAAACAATAAACAAACAAAAACATTAGGAAGAATCACGAAAATAATAAGATGTCTTTTTTAAATCTTATTTTTGACGTTTCTCAATGTAGATAGATGATACGGTCCATGTTGTTAAAAAGTAATCAAGTGATGGCATAATTCAAAGAAATAAGTGAAGATTACAAATAGTGATAGGTCTCAAAATTCATAAAAACAAAATATAAATTTCTGAACAGGACATAAAACACAGTTTCCAAAGGTGGGATCAGGTGCCTACGAAGAGTAAGCATTCTCTGTCGACTGGTCACGCTCGCCATGAGTCCTATGTATTGATCAGGTAGACAGAGTAATCCGAAGTCAAATTTAATATGAAAACAAAGGTCTAACAAAAGGTATGAAACATGTCAGTCAAAATACGAACCAATGATAGGGTGACTCCCCACAAATTAAAATGATCTCACAGTATATCGAGACGACATATGAATGAAAGTAACTATTGTTAATCAACAAAAAGTCGTCTGTATATATCTAAATGTCGGATTGAAGACCAAAGCAATAGTTTTCTTCTCATGTAGAAGTGTTTAAATAAATTCGTTTCGTGGGAATATAAAACTCGGTTGGCTAATAATTAAAAGGAGCACACTTAGTGCCCATCGAAATTATAACACATTGTTGGTGGACATGGTCTCCAAAGACTACATGGACATTGTCAATGAGGAACTCCAAATCTTTTTGATTTCAACCTTAGAATACTTGGGCATAGAATCAGAATGATTTATAACAAAGTAATTTTTAAAATATATGCAATCAAAAATGTGAAACTTTCCTAGTTCCAATATTATTGAAGAAGCAGTTATATAAATGAAAAAGCATAATCTTCTTGTTTTTTTATTGCTTGGAATGTTTGTATATACACAGGGAAAAATGGCCGGCTCACGTAATGTTCATGTGATTTTCTTTATTATTACTGTGCGGAAATCATGTAAAAATTATGTAAATATTTTTTCATGCGAATATCATGTGAATTTGTTTGTACGATATTCACATGATTTTTTTGACCTTTATTGTGACATTTTCTTTGCACAATATTTACGCGATATACTCTTCATGTAAAATTCATATGAATGTTATGTCAAAATCGCATGGCGTGTTCATATAAATTTCATGTGTCTCGTTTTTCGTCTCTTTCTCATGCAAAGAATTCACATGAATTTATGTGAATTTGATGTAAAATTTACGCGAGACACTTTTGCCTGTGTAGAATTAAAAATCAAACGTTTTGATGTTATTATCTTTCGGAAAAAATGTTATTTTAAGCATTACAAATATAATTTTTCTTTTATCAATAGGAGATTTTTTTTTTTATTTTTTGTCCTCTAACGAGGCAAAAAATTGCAAAGGACAAGGTATGGTAACGGCCGAATCTGGCCAGGACATTTTCCCGAATTTCCTCAATTCTGGTGGAATTTCGTCAAAATTGAGATACTTTTCACTTCGGGAAACATAGAGCACAGGCTTGTCTATCTGAGATTTTTATACATAAGATGCATCTGATACTAGTGTATGAAATATATAAATTTGGTAGAAAGGCAAGCTTGTGCTCTATGTTTTCTGAAACAAAATGTGCCGTAAAATCGATAAAAATTTGCATAAAAATGAGAAAATTCGGAAATTGACATATTTTCTGACCTTCCTGTGACCTCTGTGTATCCCATAACATAGAACCAACACTTATTTTGTGGCAGGGGTGACAGTAAGTTTTTATTAGGTCACCTGAGTCACTCAGGTGACCTATTGCTATCCGTTCTCGTCCGTCGGAGTGCGTCGTGCGTCGTGTGTTAACATTTGAACATTTTTAGCTTCTTCTCTGAAACCGCTTAACCAATTTCAACCAAATTTGGCATATAGCATCTATGGGTGAAGGGTAACAAAAATTGTGAATTTCATGGTCCCTGCCCCTCTGGGGCCTGAGGGGTGGGGCTAAAACCACCAAAAATAATGCAATCTTTAGAAATCTTCTTCTTTACTCCAGGACATCAAGCAGTCAAACTGTTGGCATCATTGTAACAAGCATTGAGCCCTCTACCAAAATTGTGAAATTCATGGCCCCAGGGTCAGGGGTTCTGGCCCCAGGGTGGGGCTATATAGATCATATAGTGAAAGTGCATTATTTCTTTGAAAATCTTCTTCTCTGCTCCTGGGTATTAAATAAAGTAACTTAGTACATAGTTATGAAGAGCAAGAGTGCCTCTTCCAAAAATATTGTGAAATTCATGACCCCAGGGTCAGGGGTTCTGGTGTTAGGGCGGGGCTCTATTGATTATATAGTGAAAATGCATTAATTCTTTGAAAATCTTCTTCTGTGCTCCTGGGTATTAAGTAAAGTAACTAAGTACATAGTTATGATGAGCAAGAAGTCCTCTTTAGAAATTGTGAAATTCATGGCCCCTGGGTCAGGGGTTCTGGCCCCAGGGTGGGGCTATATAGATCATACAGTGAAAGTGCATTATTTCTTTGAAAATCTTCTTCTCTGCTCCTGGGTATTAAATAAAGTAACTAAGTACATAGTTATGAAGAGCAAGAGTGCCTCTTCCAAAATTGTGAAATTCATGGCCCCAGGGTCAGGGGTTCTGGCCCCAGGGTGGGGCTATATACATCATATAGTGAAAGTGCATTGTTTCTTTGAAAATCTTCTTCTCTGCTCCTGGGTATTAAATAAAGTAACTTAGTACATAGTTATGAAGAGCAAGAGTGCCTCTTCCAAAATTGTGAAATTCATGACCCCAGGGTCAGGGGTTCAGGTGTTAGGGTGGGGCTCTATTGATTATATAGTGAAAATGCATTAATTCTTTGAAAATCTTCTTCTGTGCTCCTGGGTATTAAGTAAAGTAACTAAGTACATAGTTATGATGAGCAAGAAGCCCTCTTCAGAAATTGTGAAATTCATGGTCCCTGGGTCAGGGGTTCTGGCCCCAGGGTGGGGCTATATAGATCATACAGTGAAAGTGCATTATTTCTTTGAAAATCTTCTTCTCTGCTCCTGGGTATTAAATAAAGTAACTTAGTACATAGTTATGAAGAGCAAGAGTGCCTCTTCCAAAATTGTGAAATTCATGGCCCCAGGGTCAGGGGTTCTGGCCCCAGGGTGGGGCTATATACATCATATAGTGAAAGTGCATTATTTCTTTGAAAATCTTCTTCTGTGCTCCTGGGTATTAAATAAAGTAACTAAGTACATAGTTATGAAGAGCAAGAGTGCCTCTTCCAAATTGTGAAATTCATGACCCCAGGGGCAGTGGTTCTGGTGTTACGGCGGGGCTCTATTGATTATATAGTGAAAATGCATTAATTCTTTGAAAATCTTCTTCTGTGCTCCTGGGTATTAAATAAAGTAACTAAGTACATAGTTATGATGAGCAAGAAGTCCTCTTGAGAAATTGTGAAATTCATGGCCCATGGGTCAGGGGTTCTGGCCCCAGGGTGGGGCTATATAGATCATATAGTGAAAATGCATTATTTCTTTGAAAATCTTCTTCTCTGCTCCTGGGTATTAAATAAAGTAACTAAGTACATAGTTATGAAGAGCAAGAGTGCCTCTTCCAAATTGTGAAATTCATGACCCCAGGGGCAGGGGTTCAGGTGTTAGGGCGGGGCTCTATTGATTATATAGTGAAAATGCATTAATTCTTTGAAAATCTTCTTCTGTGCTCCTGGGTATTAAATAAAGTAACTAAGTACATAGTTATGATGAGAAAGAAGTCCTCTTGAGAAATTGTGAAATTCATGGCCCCTGGGTCAGGGGTTCTGGCCCCAGGGTGGGGCTATATACATCATATAGTGAAAGTGCATTATTTCTTTGAAAATCTTCTTCTCTGCTCCTGGGTATTAAATAAAGTAACTAAGTACATAGTTATGAAGAGCAAGAGTGCCTCTTCCAAAATTGTGATATTCTTGGCCCCAGGGTCAGGGGTTCTGGCCCCAGGGTGGGGCTATATACATCATATAGTGAAAGTGCATTAATTCTTTGAAAATCTTCTTCTCTGCTCCTGGGTATTGAATAAAGTAACTAAGTACATAGTTATGATGACCAAGAGAGCCTCTTCCAAAATTGTGAAATTCATGACCCCAGGGTCAGGGGTTCTGGTGTTAAGGCGGGGCTCTATAGATTATATAGTGAAAAAGCATAAATTCTTTGAAAATCTTCTTCTCTGCTCCTGGGTATTAAATAAAGTAACTAAGTACATAGTTATGATGAGCAAAAGTGCCTTTTCAAAAATTTTGAATTTCATGGCCCGAGGGTCAGGGGTTCTGGTGTTAGGGCGGGGCTCTGTTGATTATATAGTGAAAATGCATTGATTCTTTGAAAATCTCCTTCTCTGCTACTGGAGATTATTTAAACAAACTAAGTGCATGGTTTTGATGCATAAGGATGCCTCTTCAAAAATTGTGAATTTCATGGCCCCAGGATCAAGGGTTCTGGTGTTAGGACGAGGCTTTATTGATTATATAGTGAAAATGCATTGATTCTTTGAAAATCTTCTTCTCTGCTACTGGAGATTATTTAAACAAACTAAGTGCATGATTATGATAGGCAAGGATGCCTCTTCCAAATTTTTTAAATATGTGGCTTCAGTTTTTGGGGTTCTTAAGGAAGGGGGGGGGCTCTATTGATTATATAGTGAAAAAGCATTAATTCTATTAATTAATCATTAATTAATCCTGTCTGCTCCTTAGCGTTGAGCTGATAAATAAATTGCTTAGCTATGATGAAAATGGGAGCATCGAACAGAATTTTTAAATCTTGTGGTCCTAGGGTCAGGGGTTCGGGCATAACGAGAGGGGGGGGGGGCTTTTGATAATATAGTGGAAAAGTGTAAATTCTTCGCAGTCCATAGTTATGATGATGAGGGTAACTCTTCCAAATTTGTAAATTTCTTGACCCTTGGTCTTGGGTTCTGGTGTTAGGGTAAGACTTTGTTGAATCTGTAGTGAAAATGCATTGTACCTGTGAAATTCTTCTCTGCTTCTGGGCATATTGGAAGAAAACTGAGTAAAATTTTAAATGATATAAGTAAGCGTATTTCTACCAGATTTTTGAACATCTGGACCATTTGTCTAAGCATTCTAGTCCTGGGCAGGGCTCTATTAATTTGTATTCTACTGAGAGAAGTTATTCCCCTTTTCCGTTCACTTTTGATAATTAATCACTGTAAATAATGTATTTGAAAGGTAAATAGAATAAGATAATTATCCAAGAATGTTTATCATATAATTCAAAAAGTATTTTCTTAGTTTTAATAATCAGGTAGACCTGTAAGTAATAGATAAATAAAAATGAGACAAAAATAACTTATCTTATTAAAAGTTCTTCAAAGACCATAAGAGAGGTCAATGCTAGAGGTCTTAATATGGGTTTAAAAATAGTACAGAAGCAATAATAGTTTGTTAATAGTCTGCATGGTGATAGTGTTAAGTGGGGGGCAGATTAGAACTTAAGTTATGAGTTGATACTGAATACTAGACTAATTATTTTTTTGATCCTGATCTTCCTACTTCTCTTGCTTTAGGGCAAAAAAGCTTCATCTCTCAGTGTATTTAACTTCTAAATTGTTGTATTATACTCAGGTGACCGTTAAGGCCCTTGGGCCTCTTGTTTAGATATGATATCTTAAGCTGTCAACTTTCATTTGGCAAAGAAAAATTTCATAAATTTTAGTTTTAAAATTTGATGATTTTTGTATATCTTTATATGGAGCTCTTCTTCTAAAGGAGATCAATATAGTCTGAAAATGGCCACAACCCCCAGCCTTCTTAAATTGTTCAAGTGGACGTCCAAGCCTGCTTCCAAGAGGAAATAAACAAGAAAAGACAAATCGAGGAGGGGAGGGGGGGCATTAAAAAATCTTCTCAAAAATCACTGGGTCAGAAAAAGTAAAACTTGCGTGGAAGCTTCCTGACGAAGTTTAAAATCTAAATTGTTCAAATCATGACCCTGGGGTAAGGGTGGGGCCACAATAGGATTGAAAGTTTTACATTGAAATATATTAGAAAAATCTTTAAAAATTTTCTTTGCAAGAACCACTGGGCCAAAAAAGGTGAAACTTATGTTGAAGCTTCCTTTGAAAGTGCAGATTCTAATTTGTTTAAATCATGACCTCCAGGGATACGGTAGGGCCACAATAAGGGATGAAATTTTTACATTGAAAAGAACCACAGGATTAAAAAGATGAAGCTTATGTAAAGACTTCATGAGGAAGCATAGATTCTAAATTATTCAAATCCAGACCTCAGGAGGTAAGGTAGAGCCACCTCAAGGGATGAAAGTTTTACATTGAAACATGTCGGAAAAATCTTCTCAAGAATAGCAAGGTCAATATTAGTCATATTTTTATGGAAGCATTCTCGGGTAATGTAGATTCCAATTTGTTCAAGTCATGACCCCCAGTGGTAGGTGGGGCTACAGTATGTGATCAAAGTTTTGCATAGGAATGAACATCAGGGCCGTAATGACTCACGTGAGTGTTGTGGCCCATGGGCCACTTGTTATTTATACTGAATTTGACTATGGATTTCTCCATCTACATGATTAATACCGGTACATAGGGCTCACAGTGGGTGTGACCAGTTGACGGGCATATTCCTTCTAGGCACATTATCCGAGCTCTGGAATTTCCAGGGCTCCATATTTTATGCCCAGTTTGCAGATTTGTGTTGTTTGTAGGTTTTTTGAGATTGATCACAGTTCGTTATCTTCACCTTTTTCGTATCCCTAGTATTGCTAATAATTAGACACCCTAATAATCAATGTCCACTTTTGGGATAAAATCGCTAAATTTGCAGGTCATGATAATAACCCATTTTACAGAAGTACTTTCTTTTCATGACAATTTTTTTGTCAGTACCAAATAATTTTGTTTTTAATGTGATGTTTAATGTCAACTATACCATTGGTTGTCCAATAAGTATGGCTATTATGTTACTGGTGTTTGATTCAGTCATTGATATAACCTTATACATGTAATTGACATTTCAGTGATTCATTTACCCTAGCACCCTGGTTTCATGTTCTTGACCATAGATCTCCACAATGCAGCATTTGCCAACTTATGTGTTAAAGGAATAGAACAGTTTGAAACGTCAGAATAGTCAGTTCCCAACAATTCTGTTGAAATTCTTAAGTTACCCTGAAAGTTTCATCATATGGCAGTTTTAATAAGAAGTTCAGTATAGTTGTGTACAGTTGTGTACCTGATTATACTTCCAGCAAACAAAGTTTGGGGGGTATATTGGAATCACCTTGTCTGTCTGTCAATTCTATTTCATTTGTCTGCAGCATATTTTCTATCCCCTTGACCCAGTCAGGTACATATTCCACCCATAGATTTCCCATGGGTGGAGAGTATGCAGTGACCTTTAACCAATTTTGTAGATCAAAGGTCAAAGTAAAAAAAAATCTCCGAGTAAAATCCTTGTCTGGAGTATATTTTTTGGTCCAGTTGGGCTCATACATAACCATAGAGTGTTCATGGGTAGAGTGTGCACAGTGACCTTGAACCAATTTTCTAAGAAAAGGTCAAGGTCAAAAAACCTCTTTGTATAAAAAATCCTTGTCCAGAGTATATTTTCTTTCCCCTTGGCCTAGTCAGGCCCTAATATATAACACATAGAGAGCCACTGGTAGAAGATGTGTTTTGTCCTTGAACCAATTTTCCAATCAAAGAACAAGGTTAAAAAAAGTTCTTGTGCAAAATCCTTGTCTTGAGCATATTTTCTCTCCCCTTGGCCCAGTCAGGTCAAACTTCACCTTTAGAGTATCCGTGGGTAGAGGGTATGCAGTAACCTTGAAGTAATTTTCTAGATCAAAAGTCTAGATCGAAAAACTTTTCTATGTAAAATCCTTGTCAAAGCATATTAGACCTCCCCTTAGTCCAGTTGGGCTCATACTTCACCCATAGAGTGGGTGTGCAGTGACCTTGAACCAATTTTCTAGACAATTTTCATGGTCAGAAAATCTCTTTGTGTAAAATCCTCTTCTCTTGGCCCAACCCGTCTCCAACTTCACCCATTCAGTAGAGGGTATGCAGTGTCCTTGAGCCAAGTATCTAGTTAAGTCGTCAGGGTTATAGCAAATCTGTGTATAAAATTCTTTTCTTGAGCATTTTTAGGTCACCTAAGTCACTCAGGTGACCTATTGCTATCCGTTTTTGTCGTGCTTTGTGTGTTAACATTTGAACATTTTAGCTTCTTCTCTGAAACCGCTTAACAAATTTCAACCAAATTTGGCATATAGCATCTATGGGTGAAGGGTAACAAAAATTGTGAATTTCATGGTCCCTGCCTCCCCCCCCCCCCGGGGCCTGAAGGGTGGGGCTAAAACCACCAAAATTAATGCAATCTTTAAAAATCTTCTTTACTCCTGGACATCAAGCAGTCAAACTGTTGGCAGGATTGTAATAAGCATTGAGCTCTCTACCAAAATTGTGAATTTCATGGCCCCAGGGTCAGGGGTTCTGGTGCTAGGGTGGGGCTATAAAGATCATATAGTGAAAGTGCATTAATTCTTTGAAAATCTTCTTCTTGCTCCTGGGTATTAAATAAACTAATTAAGTACATAGTTATGATGAGCAAGAGTGCCTCTTCCAAAATTGTGAATATCATGGTTCCAGGGTCAGGGGTTCTGATGTTAGGGTGGGGCTCTATTGATTATATAGTGAAAATGCATTAATTCATTGAAAATCTTCTTCTCTGCTCCTTGGTATTAAATAAACTAAGTACATAGTTATGATGAGCAAGAGTGCCTCTTCCAAAATTGTGAATTTCATGGCCCCTGGGTCAGAGGTTCTAGTGTTAGGGCGGGGCTCTTTTGATTATATAGTGAAAATACATTAATTCATTGAAAATCTTTTCTTCTCCTGGGTATTAAATAAACTAAGAACATTGTTATGGTGAGCATGGCTGCCTTTTCAGAAATTGGGAATTTCATTGCCCCTGGGTCAGGGGTTTAGATGTTAGGGCAGGGCTCTATTGAATACATAGTAAAATTGCATTTATTAGGTCACCTGAGTCACTCAGGTGACCTATTGCTATCCATTTTCGTCCGTTGG